>NC_140999.1:134354536-134657929 GCF_052327205.1 Somniosus microcephalus | reverse complement strand
CAGTACATGCTGTCCAAGGGGATCGCCACGAGCCGTACCACCAGCTACAACCCCCGGGGTAACGGCCAAGTGGAGCGAGAGAACGGGACAGTATGGAAAGCAGTCACTCTAGCTCTAAGGACCAAGGGCCTCCCTATCTCCCGCTGGCAGGAAGTCCTCTCGGATGTGCTCCATTCGATACGGTCGCTATTGTGTATGGCCACTAATGCCACGCCTCATGAACGAATGTTTGTCTTTCCCCGGAAATCCACCTCAGGCGTATCCATGCCATCATGGCTCTCCACCCCAGGTCCGGTACTCGTGCGAAGGCATGTGAGGGGCCACAAGACGGACCCTCTCGTGGAGCCAGTACACCTACTCCACGCCAACCCCCAATACGCATATGTCCGGCACGCCGACGGAAGGGAGGACACCGTGTCCATAAAAGACGTCGCCCCAGCCGGCATCGACAAACAACCACGGCAATAGCAGCAACAACGATCACAGCAACTCTTACCCACCCACTACTCTTTCATCACCCCCGGAAGAACATCGACCAACGGCACCCCCACCAACTGCCCCTTCAACAACCCTGGCGGCACCCCCGGCAGAGACCCAGGAGACGACCGGGGGACACCCAGCCGACACCCGCGGCACCACAACAGCCACGTCGGTCGCAGAGGACTATCAAACCCCCGAACAGACTAAATCTATAGAAGGGGTGAATGTGATGAAATATTCCATTCATCAATGCCTGTGACTGTGGTCGGTTTCAATGTCATTTCCCTTCCCCCCAGTCCTCATTGTATTGTTTATTGGAATGTGCTGGAATGTGCTGTGTGCGTAGGGCTCCGCCCATACCTGGCCCCTTTTGTAAGCTAGCTCAGTCTGGCCTCAGTCTCCAGAAGGAAGATACCTCTCTCTCTTACGTGTTACTTTCTAAGTTAATAAAAGCCTTGTTTTGTTTCGCTAACATCGAGTCTCGGAATTATTGAGGCACATCAAGAGAGAGGGGGAAGGAGAGAGAGAGAGGGGGAAGGAGAGAGAGAGGGGGGAGAGAGAGAGAGGGGGAAGGAGAGAGAGAGAGGGGGGAAGGAGAGAGAGATAGAGGGGGAAGGAGAGAGAGAGAGAGGGGAAGGAGAGAGAGAGAGGGGGAAGGAGAGAGAGAGAGGGGGAAGGAAAGAGAGGGGGAAGGAGAGAGAGGGGGAAGGTGAGAGAGAGAGAGGGGGAAGGAGAGAGAGAGAGGGGGAAGGAGAGAGAGAGAGAGGGGGAAGGAGACAGAGAGAGACAGAGGGGAAGGAGAGAGAGAGAGGGGGGAAGGAGAGAGAGAGGGGGGAAGGAGAGAGAGAGAGAGAGGGGGAAGGAGAGAGAGAGAGAGAGAGAGGGGAAGGAGAGAGAGAGAGAGAGGGGGAAGGAGAGAGAGAGAGGGGGAAGGAGAGAGAGAGAGGGGAAGGAGAGAGAGAGAGGGGGAAGGAGAGAGAGAGAGAGAGAGGGTAAGGAGAGAGAGAGAGAGAGGGGGGAAGGAGAGAGAGAGAGGGGGAAGGAAGAGAGAGAGAGAGAGAGAGAGAGAGGGGGGGAAGGAGAGAGAGAGGGGGGGAAGGAGAGAGAGAGAGGGAAGGAGAGAGAGAGGGGGAAGGAGAGAGAGAGGGGCAGGAAGGAGAGAGAGAGGGGGAAGGAGAGAGAGAGAGGGAGAAGGCGAGAGAGAGAGGGGGAAGGCGAGAGAGAGAGGGGGAAGGAGAGCGAGAGAGGGGGAGGGAGAGAGAGAGAGGGGGGAGGAGCGAGAGAGAGGGGGAAGGAGAGAGAGAGAGGGGGGAAGGAGAGAGAGAGAGGGGGAAGGAGAGAGAGAGAGAGGGGGAAGGAGAGAGAGAGAGGGGGAAGGAGAGAGAGAGAGGGGGGAAGGAGAGAGAGAGAGGGGGAAAGAGAGAGAGAGAGGGGGAAGGTGAGAGAGAGAGAGGGAAGGAGAGAGAGAGAGAGGGGAAGGAGAGAGAGAGAGAGAGGGGAAGGAGAGAGAGACAGAGAGAGAGGGGAAGGAGAGAGAGAGAGAGAGGGGGGAAGGAGAGAGCGAGAGAGAGGGGGAAGGAGAGAGAGAGAGAGGGGGGAAGGAGAGAGAGAGAGAGAGGGGGGAAGGAGAGAGAGAGGGAGGGGGGAAGGAGAGAGGGGGGGAAGGAGCGAGAGAGAGAGAGGGGGAAGGAGAGAGAGAGAGAGAGGGGGGAAGGAGAGAGAGAGAGAGAGAGAGGGGGGAAGGAGAGAGAGAGAGAGAGAGCGGGGGAAGGAGAGAGAGAGAGGGTGAAGGAGAGAGAGAGAGAGAGAGGGGGAAGGAGAGAGAGAGGGGGAAGGAGAGAGAGAGAGAGAGGGCGGAAGGAGAGAGAGGGAGCGGGGGGAAGGAGAGAGAGAGAGAGAGAGGGGGGAAGGAGAGAGAGAGGGGGAAGGAGAGAGAGAGAGAGAGGGGGGAAGGAGAGAGAGGGAGCGGGGGGAAGGAGAGAGAGAGAGAGAGAGGGGGAAGGAGAGAGAGAGAGAGGGGGGAAGGAGAGAGAGAGAGAGGGGGGAAGGAGAGAGAGAGAGAGAGAGGGGGAAGGAGAGAGAGAGAGAGGGGGAAGGAGAGAGGCGGGGGAAGGAGAGAGAGGGGGGGAAGGAGAGAGAGAGGGGGGAAGGAGAGAGAGAGGGGGAAGGAGAGAGAGAGAGGGGAAGGAGAGAGAGAGGGGGGAAGGAGAGAGAGAGAGGATGAAGGAGAGAGAGAGAGAGAGGAGGAAGGAGAGAGAGAGAGAGAGGGGGAAGGAGAGAGAGAGAGAGGGGGGAAGGAGCGAGAGAGAGGGGGAAGGAGAGAGAGAGAGGGGGAAGGAGAGAGAGAGAGAGAGAGGGGGAAGGAGAGAGAGAGAGAGGGGGGAAGGAGAGAGAGAGAGAGAGGGGGGAAGGAGAGAGAGAGAGAGAGGGGGGGAAGGAGAGAGAGAGAGGGGGAAGGAGAGAGAGAGAGGGGGAAGGAGAGAGAGAGAGAGAGAGAGAGGGGGGAAGGAGAGAGAGAGAGGGGGAAGGAGAGAGAGAGAGAGAGGGGGAAGGAGAGAGAGAGGGGGGAAGGAGAGAGAGAGAGGGAAGGAGAGAGAGAGAGGGAAGGAGACAGAGAGGGGGAAGGAGAGAGAGAGGGGGAAGGAAGGAGAGAGAGAGGGGCAAGGAGAGAGAGAGGGGGAAGGAGAGAGAGAGGGGGAAGGCGAGAGAGAGAGGGGGAAGGCGAGAGAGATGTGATGAAATATTCCATTCATCACTGCCTGTGACTGTGGTCGGTTTCAGTGTCATTTCCCTTCCCCCAGTCCTCATTGTATTGTTTATTGGAATGTGCTGGAATGTGCTGTGTGTGTAGGGCTCCGCCCATACCTGGCCCCTTTTGTAAGCTAGCTCAGTCTGGCCTCAGTCTCCAGAAGGAAGATACCTCTCTCTCTTACGTGTTACTTTCTAAGTTAATAAAAGCCTTGTTTTGTTTCGCTAACATCGAGTCTCGGAATTATTGAGGCACATCAATTTTATTAACTTATTTTTCAACACTATGGATCAACTCCTGAAACCCGAACATTTGGATTTGGATCAACATGCTCCGGACGCATCAGCACGCTTCGGACACTGGTTTGAGTGTATGGAATTCTTCCTGGACAATTCCGCAGCCGTCAAAGACGCTACGGACGCTGCGAGGATGAGACTCGGAATTCTGCGGAATTGGGTAAGCCACCGGGTTTACCCTCTCATCCAAGACGCCGATACGTACCTGGCCGCCTGCGACATCTTAAAGGCACATTACCAGCAGCCTACGAATGAGGTGTATGCTAGGCATCTGCTCGCTACTCGCGCACAGCGACCTGGGGAATCGGTGGAGGAGTTCCTAAGCACCCTGAAAATGCTTGGCAAAGTCTGCAAGTGCCGAGATGTAAAAGCCGCAGTGTACACTGACGAGCTTGTTCGCGATGCCTTTATCACATGCCTCAGCTCCACTTACATCCGGCAAAGACTGCTGGAAAAAACGGGGTTGGACCTGAAACAGGCTGCGGACACCGCGCGATCCCTGGATGTGGCCCAGAAAAACTCGGACGCCTACTCTTCAGCCCGCGCCGTCCACGCCACCACGTGTGCACCGAGGGCACCGCCATCTTGGAAGGCATCTTCCCCGCCCGGCAGCCCGACACTGGCGGGGCCCCGCTCTCCCCCCAGAAGCCCTACGACAGCCGCGACGCGTCAGGGACCCAACTGCTACTTCTGCGGGCAGCCAAAACACACCAGAAACCTGTGCCCGGCGAAAGGCACCACCTGCTTTAAGTGCGGTAAGAAGGGGCACTTCGGGAAGGTGTGCAGAGGGAACCCCGCCGGAAAATCAACCGCCGGAAAACCCGCCACCGCCGCGTGTGCGCCGTGGGAGCGGCCATCTTGGACGCCATCTTGCCTGACCTCGTGGGGTCTGCCATCTTATGAGCAGACAGCGTGGACGCCATCTTGTATCGATCAGGGCCCTACAGTGGCATCGGTCACAGTGGACCAGACCAGGCCGCACCCGCTATCCAAATCAATGGTGGACATCGAGGTAAACGGGTGCCGGGTTAAATGTTTAATTGACAGTGGAAGCACGGAGAGTTTTATCCACCCTGAACTGGCACAGCAACTCTCCCGAAAGGTGGTCCCTGCTCAGGGTACCATCTCTATGGCTGATAAAACCCAGACATCGACCATTCTGGGTTACTGCACGGTACAATTGGGCGTTAACGGAACTGTATACGATAATTTTAAAGTATTAATCATGAAGAACCTATGTGCGAGCGTGATCTTGGGCCTGGATTTCCAGTGCAACCACCAAAGCATCACGCTCAAGTACGGTGGGTCCCAGCCGCCCCTCACAGTGTGCGGTCTGGCTACCCTGAAGGTAAAGCCGCCTTCGCTATTCGCAAACCTTACCCCTAACTGCCGGCCAATAGCGACCAAAAGCAGGAGGTACAGCTGGGAGGACAGGCGGTTTATCGTGACCGAGGTAGACAGGCTCCTGAAAGAGCGCATTATTGAACGCAGCAACAGCCCGTGGCGCGCCCAAGTGGTAGTGGTAAGGGGTAGTGAGAAGAAATGGATGGTGATCGACTATAGTCAAACGATCAACAGGTACACCCAACTAGACGCCTACCCGCTACCCCGCATATCAGAAATGGTGAACCAAATCGCCCAATACCGGGTGTTCTCCACCATCGACCTCAAGTCAGCGTACCACCAGCTCCCTATCAGACCAGAGGACCGCCCGTACACCGCCTTCGAGGCGAACGGACGCCTCTACCAATTCCTCAGAGTCCCCTTTGGGGTGACGAATGGGGTCTCGGTTTTTCAGAGGGAGATGGACCGCATGGTCGATGACCACCACTTGCAGGCAACCTTCCCCTACCTCGACAACGTCACCATCTGCGGCCACAATCAGCAGGATCACGACTTGAACCTCGAGAGGTTCCTGGAAACCGCACAAAAACTCAACCTCACCAACAACGAGGACAAGTGCGTTTTCAACACCACGCGCCTCTGCATACTAGGCAACGTGGTGGAGAATGGGGAAATCGGACCAGACCCCGACCGATTGCGCCCCCTACGGGAGCTGCCCCTGCCCAACACTCCCAAAGCCCTGAAAAGGTGCCTGGGGTTATTTTCTTATTATTCCCAATGGGTCCCCAACTACTCCGACAAAGCCCGCCCCCTCTTGAAAGCATCCTCTTTTCCGCTCTCTGCTGAGGCCCACGCCGCCTTCAAAAGCATTAAGCAGGATATTGAGCGGGCCACGCTACAGGCAGTGGACGAAAACACTCCATTTCAAGTGGAAAGTGATGCGTCTGACTTCGCCTTGGCGGCCACCCTCAACCAGGCGGGGCGGCCCGTAGCTTTCTTCTCGAGGACCCTCCAAGGGCCCGAGATCAGACACTCCTCCATGGAAAAGGAGGCCCAAGCCATCGTGGAGGCAGTGCGCCACTGGCGCCATTACCTAGCCGGCAAACGCTTCACCCTACTTAGCGACCAGCGGTCGGTAGCGTTTATGTTCAATAATAAACAGAGGGGGAAGATTAAAAATGATAAGACTCTTAGGTGGCGGATCGAGCTCTCCACCTTCGAGTACGACATCATTTACCGGCCAGGGGCCCTTAACGAATCCCCTGACGCCCTCTCACGAGGGATGTGTGCCAGCGCCACCGGGGATCGGCTACAGACCCTCCACAACGACCTCTGCCACCCAGGGGTCACGCGGCTGTTCCACTTCATAAAGTCCCGTAACTTACCCTACTCGATTGAGGAAGTTCGGTCTCTGACCAGGAACTGCCGCACTTGCGCTGAGTGCAAGCCTCGGTTCTACCGCCCAGATAGAGCCCACTTAATCAAAGCTACACGGCCCTTTGAGCGGCTCAGCTTAGATTTCAAGGGCCCCCTCCCGTCCGTCGACCGCAATGTTTACTTCCTGAACATTGTGGACGAATACTTCCGGTTCCCATTCGCCTTCCCCTGCCCAGACATGACCAGCGCCACGGTCATTACATGCCTCAACAGCCTGTTCTGTCTGTTCGGTATGCTGAGCTACATCCATACGGATAGGGGGGCGTCCTTCATGAGTGAAGAGCTACGCCAGTACATGCTGTCCAAGGGGATCGCCACGAGCCGTACCACCAGCTACAACCCCCGGGGTAACGGCCAAGTGGAGCGAGAGAACGGGACAGTATGGAAAGCAGTCACTCTAGCTCTAAGGACCAAGGGCCTCCCTATCTCCCGCTGGCAGGAAGTCCTCTCGGATGTGCTCCATTCGATACGGTCGCTATTGTGTATGGCCACTAATGCCACGCCTCATGAACGAATGTTTGTCTTTCCCCGGAAATCCACCTCAGGCGTATCCATGCCATCATGGCTCTCCACCCCAGGTCCGGTACTCGTGCGAAGGCATGTGAGGGGCCACAAGACGGACCCTCTCGTGGAGCCAGTACACCTACTCCACGCCAACCCCCAATACGCATATGTCCGGCACGCCGACGGAAGGGAGGACACCGTGTCCATAAAAGACGTCGCCCCAGCCGGCATCGACAACAACCACGGCAATAGCAGCAACAACGATCACAGCAACTCTTACCCACCCACTACTCTTTCATCACCCCCGGAAGAACATCGACCAACGGCACCCCCACCAACTGCCCCTTCAACAACCCTGGCGGCACCCCCGGCAGAGACCCAGGAGACGACCGGGGACACCCAGCCGACACCCGCGGCACCACAACAGCCACGTCGGTCGCAGAGGACTATCAAACCCCCGAACAGACTAAATCTATAGAAGGGGTGAATGTGATGAAATATTCCATTCATCAATGCCTGTGACTGTGGTCGGTTTCAATGTCATTTCCCTTCCCCCAGTCCTCATTGTATTGTTTATTGGAATGTGCTGGAATGTGCTGTGTGCGTAGGGCTCCGCCCATACCTGGCCCCTTTTGTAAGCTAGCTCAGTCTGGCCTCAGTCTCCAGAAGGAAGATACCTCTCTCTCTTACGTGTTACTTTCTAAGTTAATAAAAGCCTTGTTTTGTTTCGCTAACATCGAGTCTCGGAATTATTGAGGCACATCAAGAGAGAGGGGGAAGGAGAGAGAGAGAGGGGGAAGGAGAGAGAGAGAGGGGGAAGGAGAGAGAGAGAGGGGGAAGGAGAGAGAGAGGGGGAAGGAGAGAGAGAGAGGGGGAAGGAGAGAGAGAGGGGGAAGGAGAGAGAGAGAGGGGGGAAGGAGAGAAAGAGAGAGGGGGAAGGAGAGAGAGAGAGGGGGAAGGAAAGAGAGGGGGAAGGAGAGAGAGTGAGAGGGGGAAGGAGAGAGAGAGAGAGAGGGGGAAGGAGAGAGAGAGAGGGGAAGGAGAGAGAGAGAGAGAGAGGGGGAAGGAGAGAGAGAGAGAGAGAGAGGGGAAGGAGAGAGAGAGAGAGAGGGGGGAAGGAGAGAGAGAGAGGGGGAAGGAGAGAGAGAGAGGGGGAAGGAGAGAGAGAGAGAGAGGGGGAAAGAGAGAGAGAGAGAGAGGGGGAAGGAGAGAGAGAGAGAGAGAGGGGGGAAGGAGAGAGAGAGGGGGGAAGGAGAGAGAGAGAGAGAGGGGGAAGGAGAGAGAGAGAGAGGGGGAAGGAGAGAGAGAGAGAGAGGGGGGAAGGAGAGAGAGAGAGAGAGGGGGGAAGGAGAGAGAGAGGGGGGATGGAGAGAGAGAGGGGGGAAGGAGAGAGAGAGAGGGAAGGAGAGAGAGAGGGGGAAGGAGAGAGAGGGGGGCAGGAAGGAGAGAGAGAGAGGGAAGGAGAGAGAGAGAGGGGGAAGGCGCGAGAGAGAGGGGGAAGGCGAGATAGAGAGGGGGAAGGCGAGAGAGAGAGGGGGAAGGAGAGAGAGAGGGGGAAGGAGAGAGAGAGAGGGGGGAAGGAGAGAGAGAGAGAGGGGGAAGGAGAGAGAGAGAGTGAGGGGGAAGGAGAGAGAGAGAGGGGGGAAAGAGAGAGAGAGAGGGGGAAGGTGAGAGAGAGAGAGGGAAGGAGAGAGAGAGAGAGGGGAAGGAGAGAGAGAGAGAGAGAGGGGAAGGAGAGAGAGAGAGAGGGGAAGGAGAGAGAGAGAGAGAGGGGAAGGAGAGAGAGAGAGAGGGGGGAAGGAGAGAGAGAGAGAGGGGGGAAGGAGAGAGAGAGAGAGAGGGGGGAAGGAGAGAGAGGGGGGGAAGGAGAGAGAGAGAGAGAGGGGGGAAGGAGAGAGAGAGAGAGAGGGGGGGGAAGGAGAGAGAGAGAGAGAGGGGGGAAGGAGAGAGAGAGAGAGGGGGGAAGGAGAGAGAGGGAGCGGGGGGAAGGAGAGAGAGAGAGGAGAGGGGGGAAGGAGAGAGAGAGAGAGGGGGGAAGGAGAGAGAGAGAGAGGGGGAAGGAGAGAGAGAGAGAGAGAGAGAGGGGGGAAGGAGAGAGAGAGAGAGAGAGGGGGAAGGAGAGAGAGAGAGGGGGAAGGAGAGAGAGAGGGGGGAAGGAGAGAGAGTGGGGGGAAGGAGAGAGAGAGGGGGGAAGGAGAGAGAAAGGGGGGAAGGAGAGAGAGAGAGGGGGGAAGGAGAGAGAGAGAGAGAGGGGAGGAGAGAGAGAGAGGGGGAAGGAGAGAGAGAGGGGGAAGGAGAGAGAGAGAGAGGGGGAAGGAGAGAGAGAGAGAGAGGGGGAAAGAGAGAGAGAGAGAGAGGGGGAAGGAGAGAGAGAGAGAGAGGGGGAAAGAGAGAGAGAGAGAGAGGGGGAAGGAGAGAGAGAGAGAGAGAGGGGGGAAGGAGAGAGAGAGGGGGGAAGGAGAGAGAGAGAGAGAGGGGGAAGGAGAGAGAGAGAGAGGGGGAAGGAGAGAGAGAGAGAGAGGGGGGAAGGAGAGAGAGAGGGGGGATGGAGAGAGAGAGGGGGGAAGGAGAGAGAGAGAGGGAAGGAGAGAGAGAGGGGGAAGGAGAGAGAGGGGGGCAGGAAGGAGAGAGAGAGAGGGAAGGAGAGAGAGAGAGGGGGAAGGCGCGAGAGAGAGGGGGAAGGCGAGATAGAGAGGGGGAAGGCGAGATAGAGAGGGGGAAGGCGAGAGAGAGAGGGGGAAGGAGAGAGAGAGGGGGAAGGAGAGAGAGAGAGGGGGGAAGGAGAGAGAGAGAGAGGGGGAAGGAGAGAGAGAGAGAGAGGGGGAAGGAGAGAGAGAGAGGGGGGAAAGAGAGAGAGAGAGGGGGAAGGTGAGAGAGAGAGAGGGAAGGAGAGAGAGAGAGAGGGGAAGGAGAGAGAGAGAGAGAGAGGGGAAGGAGAGAGAGAGAGAGGGGAAGGAGAGAGAGAGAGAGAGGGGAAGGAGAGAGAGAGAGAGGGGGGAAGGAGAGAGAGAGAGAGGGGGGAAGGAGAGAGAGAGAGAGAGGGGGGAAGGAGAGAGAGGGGGGGAAGGAGAGAGAGAGAGAGAGGGGGAAGGAGAGAGAGAGAGAGAGGGGGGGAAGGAGAGAGAGAGAGAGAGGGGGGAAGGAGAGAGAGAGAGAGAGAGGGGGGAAGGAGAGAGAGGGAGCGGGGGGAAGGAGAGAGAGAGAGAGAGGGGGGAAGGAGAGAGAGAGAGAGGGGGGAAGGAGAGAGAGAGAGAGAGAGAGAGGGGGGAAGGAGAGAGAGAGAGAGAGAGGGGGAAGGAGAGAGAGAGAGGGGGAAGGAGAGAGAGAGGGGGGAAGGAGAGAGAGTGGGGGGAAGGAGAGAGAGAGGGGGGAAGGAGAGAGAAAGGGGGGAAGGAGAGAGAGAGAGGGGGGAAGGAGAGAGAGAGAGAGAGGGGAGGAGAGAGAGAGAGGGGGAAGGAGAGAGAGAGGGGGAAGGAGAGAGAGAGAGAGGGGGAAGGAGAGAGAGAGAGAGAGGGGGAAAGAGAGAGAGAGAGAGAGGGGGAAGGAGAGAGAGAGAGAGAGGGGGAAAGAGAGAGAGAGAGAGAGGGGGAAGGAGAGAGAGAGAGAGAGAGGGGGGAAGGAGAGAGAGAGGGGGGAAGGAGAGAGAGAGAGAGAGGGGGAAGGAGAGAGAGAGAGAGGGGGAAGGAGAGAGAGAGAGAGAGGGGGGAAGGAGAGAGAGAGGGGGGATGGAGTGAGAGAGGGGGGAAGGAGAGAGAGAGAGGGAAGGAGAGAGAGAGGGGGAAGGAGAGAGAGGGGGGCAGGAAGGAGAGAGAGAGAGGGAAGGAGAGAGAGAGAGGGGGAAGGCGCGAGAGAGAGGGGGAAGGCGAGATAGAGAGGGGGAAGGCGAGAGAGAGAGGGGGAAGGAGAGAGAGAGGGGGAAGGAGAGAGAGAGAGGGGGGAATGAGAGAGAGAGAGAGGGGGAAGGAGAGAGAGAGAGAGAGGGGGAAGGAGAGAGAGAGAGGGGGAAAGAGAGAGAGAGAGGGGGAAGGTGAGAGAGAGAGAGGGAGGGAGAGAGAGAGAGAGGGGAAGGAGAGAGAGAGAGAGAGAGGGGAAGGAGAGAGAGAGAGGGGAAGGAGAGAGAGAGAGAGAGGGGAAGGAGAGAGAGAGAGAGGGGGGAAGGAGAGAGAGAGAGAGGGGGGAAGGAGAGAGAGAGAGAGGGGGGAAGGAGAGAGAGGGGGGGGAAGGAGAGAGAGAGAGAGAGGTGGGAAGGAGAGAGAGAGAGAGAGGGGGGAAGGAGAGAGAGAGAGAGAGGGGGGAAGGAGAGAGAGAGAGGGAGAGGGGGGAAGGAGAGAGAGGGAGCGGGGGGAAGGAGAGAGAGAGAGAGAGGGGGGAAGGAGAGAGAGAGAGAGGGGGGAAGGAGAGAGAGAGAGAGGGGGGAAGGAGAGAGAGAGAGAGAGAGAGAGGGGGGAAGGAGAGAGAGAGAGAGAGAGGGGGAAGGAGAGAGAGAGAGGGGGAAGGAGAGAGAGAGGGGGGAAGGAGAGAGAGTGGGGGGAAGGAGAGAGAGAGGGGGGAAGGAGAGAGAAAGGGGGGAAGGAGAGAGAGAGAGGGGGGAAGGAGAGAGAGAGAGAGAGGGGAGGAGAGAGAGAGAGGGGGAAGGAGAGAGAGAGGGGGAAGGAGAGAGAGAGAGAGGGGGAAGGAGAGAGAGAGAGAGGGGGAAGGAGAGAGAGAGAGAGGGGGAAGGAGAGAGAGAGAGAGGGGGAAGGAGAGAGAGAGGGGGAAGGAGAGAGAGAGAGGGGGAAGGAGAGAGAGACAGAGAGAGAGAGAGGGAAGGAGAGAGTTAGGGAAGGAGATGGAGAAGAGAGGAAGACACCCCGGGGAAGGGGTTGGACTCAGAGCCTGGCCACGGTGACCCGGAGCCCCCATGCGCGGCCTAGCGCCTCAGGCCCAGCCCGACTCACCTCTGCTGAGCTCCCGCTCAGTGTATCTGTTTTCCCGGTCCCGCACTCACGGCAAGAGAGAGAGGGGGAAGGAGAGAGAGAGAGAGGGAAGAGGAGAGAGATAGGGAAGGAGAGAGTGAGGGAAGGAGATAGAGAAGAGAGGAAGACACCCCGGGGAAGGGGCTGGACTCAGAACCCGGACTTGGTGACCCGGATCCCCCGTGCGCGGTGCAGCACCTCAGGCCTGGCCCGAGTCACCCCAGCTCAGCCGACACTCCGGCCCGCTGCTACAGCTCGCCCGAGACCTAGCGCCTCAGGCCCGGCCCGACTCACCTCAGCTGAGCTCCCGCTCAGTGTATCTGTTTTCCCGGTCCCGCACTCACGGCAAGAGAGAGAAGGGGAAGGAGAGAGAGACAGAGGGGGAAGGAGAGAGAGAGAGAGGGAAGAGGAGAGAGAGAGAGAGAGGGAAAGAGAGGGAAGAGGAAGAGAGAGAGAGAGGGAAGGAGAGAGAGAGAGAGAGAGAGGGAACAGGAGAGAGAGAGAGATAGGGAAGGAGAGAGTGAGGGAAGGAGATAGAGAAGAGAGGAAGACACCCCGGGGAAGGGGCTGGACTCAGAGCCCGGACTTGGTGACCTGGAGCCCCTGTGCGCTGCGCAGCGCCTCATGCCCGGCCTGAGTCACCCCAGCTCGGCTGACGCTCTGGCCCGCCGCCGCCGCTCGCCCGCTCGTTGTCTCTTGGGCTACGCAGTTCTCTCTGTGTAGATAAATAGGAGAGAGAGAGAGAGAGAGGGAGGGGGGAAGGAGAGAGAGGCGGGGACGCGCGGGTGTATGTGTCTCTGTGTGTGTATGCTCGCTGTCTCTCGGGCCGCGTGGTTGTCTCTGTCGATGTCTGTGTATCTGTTTTCCCACTCCCGCACTCGCTGCAGGATTAGGCCCCGCCCACACACGCCATGAAACGTCCCCCGTGAAGCACCGCGCTTCCCCCGTAGGATTGGTCAACCATCACGTCACTCAACGCTAATGAGCGGATTTTGTCCGTTTTTTGAAAGTCTTTTCTATATTGTCGGAGCAATTTTTGTCTGACCTAAAAGTATATGCCTATGACACTCCCCTAATCATGAGCTTTCTTTTGATCTAACATATGTGTAGGCTCTATAACTTTTGAGTTTACCGCGGATATACACACAGACAGACAGACTCATTTATATATATAGATATACATATACACACACACACACACACACAAGTGGACACAGCACTGACCCATGGTGTGCCTTCCAAACCTTCTCCAATCTGAGCAACACCCATTAACCCTAACTTTGGCCGCGATTTCCCCTACCGTGGTGGGGTGCGACCCCACTGCTGGCTCCAGCCTGCTCTGTAGAGAGACCTTACATTGATTGGGCTCGTTAAGCACGGCCAGTGCATTTCCCGGCTAATTGAAGGAAGCGGGTCTGATGACGTCACTTGATGATGCGTCATCAGCCGGTTTCCTTAAAGGGACCATGTACAAATTGATTTTGATGGTTCTGCTGTCAGTTTTCTACAGCATTGAGGTGCTGCAGACACTGACAAGCACTGCACAGAGGTGCACAGCTGCACCCAGGCTCTCCCATGACTCCCTCCAGATGCTTATGGAGGGAATCACAGCATGCAGGGAGGCCCTCTTCCCTTCCCATGGGCGGAAGAGACCTCCCCAGGAGATCACCACAGTCTGGTTGCACATTACACAGGAGGACACAAGCAACGATGTCGTCAGGAGGACCAGGCTGCAGTGGCGCAAACGTTTCAATGATCTCAGTAGATCATGAAATGTTACTGCAAAGCAACACTCAACCTCATCCTGCTGTGCCACTCATCACATCCCCATCGCTCTGCCTTCCCTACCCTACTCCTGCACTTCCTTACTCACACCAACTTGCCTTGCACCTCCACCCATCCCTCTCTATCTACATTTTCACTTCCCCATCTCACTAGCCACCCCACACACTCACCCTCATCCTAGTCCAATCATACCAGCTAACAACACACAAAGGTAGGCACTTGGGTGTTTTATCTAATGTGCATGTGAAGTTTCTGTAAATGTGCTGTCAAACATTGAAATCTTTATTTTGAACACTTTGCGTTCTTGGACAGATATGTGTACACCTTTGGAAGTGTCTTCGTGAGTTGCTGTGAATGGTGAGACATAACAGGACTTCCCGCAGTGGTGATGAGTGTGAAAGGAATGGCTTGGACATTGTTGGGATGGTTTCTGATGTTGGTGTGGGGTGGTGCCAACCTGGCATATCATGTGGCAGCCAGGCTGTACAGCGTCAAGTGAAATAAATCTGGCTATAGTGAGGCCATCCCGGGCAGCAATATGGTCGGGTGCTGATGCCCTGTGTCCTGTGCAGCATCAGTTGACTGCAGAGAAGGTTGGTGTTGATGTCGGTGCTGCTGGTATGCCTGGTGATTCTGGTGTTGGGACTGATCATGGTGGGATTCTGAGGACCAAGGTGAGATAGTTTCAAGGGCACCGATGCTGATGTAATAGATTGCAGGTGAGGTTGAGATGACAGAAGCGATCTGTCAATGGTGAGAGAGGTTGTTCCAATGAGGTGACATTGGATAGAGAGTTTGCTCCAAATACTTACAAGCTGCATAAACTTCAATCTGTCTTCCAAGTGCAGTAAGCAAGAGCTGCTAACCTTGGAAAGTGAACACTATGAAATTGGAGCTTTTATAGACCATTTGCAGCTGTCAAGTTAAGAAATCCTCCCATGCTGACACAACACCCGACCTCCTTACCTGATGTGTTCCCGAGCAGCGGGGAAGCCGTTGGCGAACTCTAAAAATCTAAAGGTGAGTTTAAAATAGATTTTAAATGCCTGTTAACAAGCTCCTAATAAATTGCCTCCCCCGTCGCTTGGTGTTGGATCTATTCAGCGATGACAGACCCAACATCTGGGAGACTAGCGTGGCAGTGGGTTGACAGCAGGTTCCCTACCCGCTGTCAAAAAACTTTTTTTCCCAGCTGACCTGCCACCAAACACACCTGCTGACCCCCCGAAAAATTCTCCCCTTTGTTTCCTATCTGTTAATAAACCTTCTATCCATACTGCTATAATTTTTATACAGCTGATTTTTTTGTGTCAAGTTTCCCGTGATACACCTTCTTTAAAAGCCTTCTGATAATCCATGTATACCTCAACTATTGCGTTCCTTTTATCTATACAATCAATTACATGTTAAGATATCCAAATTGAGTTCCATTAATGTCTTCAAACCCTATTCCTTTTCAACAATTATCTCTAACTATTGTACGTCATTTCCTCCTGTACACCTACATTCTCACTTCCACCATTACTTGATAAAACTAATGGTCCAGAACTTCGGGTCGGAGGCTTCCCGCAGGTGCAAGCCTCTGACCTGCACTTACCTCGTGCGCCGGCCGTTGTGCTGTGGGCCCGCGTGGGATTCCGATCCTGGGCCTCCTCCAACTGCCGGCACACAGTGCTTGCGTATCCCAGGGGCGCAGTTAGTTCAAAGCGCCCCCTGGGATCACGTGGGCCATGGAGAGCCAATGGTAGCATGGAATCTGTATTCATAGATTTGACAGGAAGAGCTGTCAAATCTATGAATACAATTTAGCCCCAAACATCACTAAAACTTCAAATAAATGAAAAAAAAATCACATTTTTAAAATAAGTATAAATTACATAAAATAACTAATTTAAACAATAATTTAAATTTTTGAAAAATGTAATTACAGTTTCTAATGGGGCTAAAAATAAACTTACCTTTCTTTAAAGTATTTAAAAATAATAAATCTGTGGAAAAAATGTTTTAATTTAACTTAATTCGCCACAAGCAGGCCTTGCGACTACTTTTTACAAGCGTAGCTCCTGGAGACTTACCCTCCCGGAGAAACCTGCAAAAAAAATGAAAGTTCCAGGCGTACGCACTGTCTTGTTTTGCACAGTTTGTACAAAAATAATAAATTGCTGGACAGCGGAGTATTACAGTTTAACTCTTTTATTAAGCATTAGGTCTGTGATCTTACTCATAGCAGCACCCGTGGGGAAAAGCCTGGCATTAGGAGCCCTAGCCTGGGTCTTCAAAACAATAGTAGTCCTTACAGATGGCTGCAGGCCAATGACAACTCAGCGTGTGATCACATGTGAATATAATAGGTATTCTTTACAGATGCCTGCGGGCCAATGATAATTCAATATGCAAATGTTACATCCCCTTTTAAAAGAAAAATGTTATGCATTACTTTTAACTCTTTCTTCTACATAATGTTCTCGGCAGCATAAACAGATAAGTAAACTCAGCATTTAACTAGCACTGAAAACATCTCAGCGTGTCAATAATGATGTACAGTTTTTTTTAGGGCAGCGATCTGCCTACACCCTTTGACAGTTCACAAGTCAAGGATAACTCTAGGCTTGACCTCTCGTCCCGGCCTTGTGTGATATGGAACTGAGCATGCTCCTGAATCGGTCAACAATTCAGGTTCAGGTTTAGGTTCAGGTAAGTATGATGTGTTTTGTGTATTGCTCTGTTCATCACACTCTGTTGAACTGATCCTCTTGTCAGAATGACGGTGTTGTTCCTTGGTGTTCAGGAGGTGCCTGCGATTGCGGTGGTACACCTGTCCTTCTGGGGTGCAGACGTGATACGATCGCTCAGTGTCAGCTGGCTGGATGACAACTGCTGGCTTCCAGTAGTCATGCTCCTGGATTCTGATGGATTCTCCATTGTGCAGCGGCGGCAGTAGTCTAGCTGACCTGTCATAGTATCTCTTTTGGTGTTGCTGTCTCTGTACACGTTTTGCATGCATTTGCTTGCAGCTGACGACCTCTGGCTGCAGCTGCTGGTTGGTGCTTGGAAGGATTGAGCGAAGTCTGCGGCTCATCAACAGCTGTGCTGGTGACTTGAAGTTGTCAACCGGTGTGTTGCGGTACTCAAGGAGACTGATGTAGGGGTCTCTTTTGTCTGCTTTGGCTTTGTCCATGAGTGTTTTTGCAATCTGGCCAGTTTTTTCAGCAAGGCCATTACTTTGAGGGTAATGTGGGCTTGATGTGACATGTGTGAAATCCCATGCCTTGGCAAACGACTCGAACTCTTTTGATTTGTATTGGAGGCATTGTCTGAGACTAAAGTCTCTACCACGCCATGCCTGGCAAAGGCTGCCGTTAGCTTGTGGGTCACAGCTGCAGATGTGGTGCTGTGAAGCTTGTCCAGTTCAAAAAATCTGCTGTAGTAATCAACAGTCACTATGTAGTCCTCGTTGTTCCATGTGAACAGATCCGTAACCGCGACCTGCCAGGGCCTGTCTGGGATACGATGAGGTATCATGGGCTCTTTGACATTTGATGGGACGCGTTCTAGACAAATGGAACATTTTCCGACAATGTTCTCAATGTGTTTGCACATTCCGGGCCAAAACATAATAGGCCAATAATTCCTGTCCCAACGCGTGAGTACGGACGGGGTACTCACGCGTGGGCCTGGAGGAATTGCCGGTTTTCAGCATGCACAGCGCATGCGGGGAAAACCGGCATTTCCTCTCCTCTGACCCAAGGGGTTAAGAGGCAGAACGCATGCGAGGTTTCAGGTAGCACGTGCGCGCTGAACTTCCCTTTTTTTTTGAAGAGTTGCCCGTGGGGAAAAGACTCCGGTTTTTACGCGTGAAAAAAGCAGCCGTAAGTACTTACTTTTAACAGGTAAGTGGTCTATTAAGTAAAATTAGAAATTTTTTCCACAGATTCATTATTTTTGAAGACTTTACAGTAATTTAAGTGTATTTTTAGCCCCGATTTTTTATATAATAATTTTTTTCAAAATTTAAAATTATTGTTTAAAATAGTTTTTTACAGTTATTTACAGTTCATTTAAGTAGTGCGATGTTTTTTAAAATTTTCTTTCAAGTTTAAGTAGTGTTTTGGGTCCAGGAGTTTTCATGAGTTTGACAGTTCTTACTATCAAACTCATGAATGAACTTTTGCAACCTCAAATTGGTTGCCCAGTGCTCACGTGATCCCAGCCGGCTCATCGCACTAAGTACACCGCTGGGTCATGCACGCACAACGCGGCAGGACCTGAAGCGGGCCAGTGACAGGAAATGCAATGCGGACCAGGATTGAAATGTCAGCGCGCCGGGTAAGTGCACATCGGGGGTTTGCACGCACGGCAAGCCCCCGAACCTAATTTCTGGGCCAATGTCACGTGCTCTTTGTTTGCATTTTTCCATGCCCATATGTCCAGCATGAATTTTTGTCAACATCTCTTCTCTGAGACTGGTAGGAATGATGATTTTCTCCCCTTTGAAGACGATTCCGTTGATTTGTGACAGTTCGCCTCTGTGGTTCCAGAATTCAGATATGCTCTGAGGGCATTTCCTCCTTTCCTCAGGCCATCCTTCATGTATGACTTTGCTCAGCAGTGTGAGTTGTGCATCTTTCTCTGTTCCTGCTTGGATCTCCTTCAGTTTTGAGTCACTCACAGGTAAGCTGTTGTACACCATGTGCACCTGCACATCCATGCCTTCACTGAGGCTGCTGTCCTGGTAGCTAAGAGACTTTCTGGAGAGCGTGTCTGTGACAGGAATGTCTTTGCCTGGATGGTGAATGATTGTGAAGTCGTACTTCTGTAGCTGAATGATCACTCTGTAGCCTTGGTGGGGCTGCGGCTAGTGGTTTCCTCATGATTGACTCGAGGGGCTTGTGGTCGGATTCCACAATGACTTGTCAGCCATAGACGTACTGGTGGAAATGCTTACATCCAAACAGAATTGCATGTAGCTCTTTCTCGATTTGAGCATAGTTGATTTCACTGTCTGAGAGAGATCTGGAAGCGTAGCCGATGGGCTTTCCTTCTTGCAGTAACACTGCACCTAGTCCATACTTTGACGTGTCCACTTGTAGTCTGAGCTCTTTATTGGGGTCAAAGTAGACAAGAACTGGTCCTGGTTCTCTGGTGATTAGGTCTTTCATTTTCTGAAATGCTGTGTCATGTTGTTTGTCCCACAGGAACGCATTGGATTGTTTGAGCAACTGATGCATGGGTGCGTTGATTTCGGAGAGGCTCGGGGCAAACTTGGCTAAGTAGTTAACCATGCCTAGTACTGTCTCTAGCTCTGCGCAGTTCTTCGGCGGCTCCATCTTCTTGATGGTGGAGATTTTATTTGGATCCGGCTTAATGCCATCAGCTGAGAGGTGATGCCCAAAATAACTGATCTCGATGGATCCGATTATGCTTTTCTTGGGGTTGAGCCGGATACCTTTCTCTCGTGATCTTTGTAGCATTGCACAGAGGTTCCTGTCATGTTCCTCTCTATTCCTGCCATAGATGAGGATGTTGTCTACGGTTGCGACGACTACATCGAGGCCATCATAGGTTTCGTCGATCTTCCGCTGGAATTCATCCTGAGCTGAGATAAGACCAAATGGTAAACGTAGAAATCGGTAGCGTCCAAATGGTGTGTTGAACATTGTTAGCTTAGATGACTCTTCTGTGAGCTTGATAGCCCAGTATCCTGATCGTGCCTCCATTGCACTGAAGTAACGTGCTCCCACTAGCTTGGGTGTGATGTCATCTAGTGTTAGTAAAGGGTAGTGAGGGCATTTGATAGCTTTGTTCAAATCTCTGGGGTCGAGACAGACTCTGAGCTTGCCTGTACGTGGTTTCTCAACCACTACTAACGCATTGACCCACTCTGTCGGTTCTGTTTCCTGGACGATGATTTCTGTATTCTCCATGCTCTGCAGCTCCTCCTTCAGGCGACTATATAGAGCAAGGGGTATCCTTCTCGGTGGGCAAACCACTATTCACCTGGGAATAGTCCGATTCCTTTGAAAACGTCAGCAAACTCCTCCATGACTGTCTGCTTCTCAACTGGTGCTGTCAATGATAGCACTAGCTTGATGAGATCCATGTCTAAACATGCCTTTAGACCTAGCACTGGATGTGCTTGAGTGTCAACAATGTAAAAGTCCAACATCATGTCACTTTCTTTGTACTTGCATTTCATCACACACGTGCCTTTTACAATGAGCTGCTCACCCCCATAGCTGGTCAGTCTGCATGAGGTGGGCTGTAGCTCACACTCATCCTTCAAGCTGTGATACTCACTCAGAGGAATTACATTAACCTAAGCTCCAGTGTCTAGTTTAAACTTAAGCTCTTTGCCCTGTTTTCCTCTCTCAATATCTGCAAAGGCTTGCTCAGTCTCTGAAATCTGTTTTTTCTGTGACACAGAATCAATAAACAGTTCCTCTGCATTTGGCTCTCTACCTGGCATTTGGCTGTCACTCACTGTGTGTACTGCTATTTCAAAAACAGTCCTGCAAACTTTAGCAAAGTGGTTCCGTTTACCACATTTAGCACATTGCCTTCCTTTGGCAGGGCAGTGCTCCTTTTCCCCATGCACCTTGTTTCCACAATATCCACAGTTTTTGAAGCATTTTATGTCTGTGTTGCTCATTTTTAGAACTCTCTCTACTCTTTCTGTTCTGAAACACGCTCACTGGGCGGTGTTCTTTGGTGTGTGTCCATTAACTGCATGCACTTTCTGTTCACGTGAGCTGCTCGTGGCGCCGGTTATGGTTTTCAACTGTGCTTGTGCTAGCTCGTGCGATCTAGCTATGTCCATATCTTTGTCCAGCGTTAGCCCGGACCCAACATTCAAAAGTTTCTCGCTCACTTTAGCTGAATGTATTCCAAACATGATGCGGTCTCTGACCATCTCATCTTTATTTGCATATTCACAGTCTTTTACCAGCAGTTTTAACTCAGTCACAAACTGTTCAAACGACTCACTAGCTCCTTGTACTTTCTCCTGAAACTTGTACCTAGTGAATATTGTATTTGTCTTGGGCATCACATATGATTCAAAACGGTCAAAATAACTTTTCAGTACCTTTGCTTCATCCGCGGTGAGAGACCATGTGTTAAAATTGTCTCTCCCCTTTTCTCCGATCCACAGGAGTAGATAACTGCATCTTTCTTCCTCCCCTTTGCTTTTCAGCGGACCCGAGAATATCAACTCCACGTGTTGCTTGAACTTGCGCCATTCTCCAAGTAAGTTCAAAGATTTCCAATCCATTCAAGGCAAGGGAGCTCCAATGATGTCCATTTGCAATCCCTGTTCTGACACCATGTCTTGTTTTACACACTTAGTATAAAACTAATAAATTGCTGGACAACGGAGTATTACAGTTTAACTCTTTTATTAAGCATTAGGTCTGTGATCTTACTCATAGCAGCACCCGTGGGGAAAAGCCTGGCATTAGGACCCCTAGCCTGGGTCTTCAAAACAATAGTAGTCCTTACAGATGCCTGCAGGCCAATGACAACTCAGCCTGTGATCACATGTGAATATAATAGGTATTCCTTACAGATGTCTGCGGGCCAATGATAAGTCAATATGCAAATGTTACACGCGCTGCCTCTCCTGCGCATGCGTTCGACCTATGAACCCCTTCCTTTAAGGGACTGGAAGTTCCAGTTTCCCACGCATGCGCAGTGCATGCACAAAACCGGCACTTTTGTTGGGCCTACGCGTGTGTACTGGCCTCGCTAGACGTGCTCATATCTAGTTATCCAGCAAGTTAAACACTTATTCAAATAATTCCTCGTGAAGCCGTTTCGCTGTTTGAAGATTTACTTGAACAAAATTTGTGAAACTGTAAACAAAGACAAAGTATGTTTTGTACATTATCTGAGTACTATACATTCAATATTACATAAGATATAAACATATTTACAACAGTAGAATAGACTAATTGTATAACTAACTAACATTTGGACTGTACTTCTGTAAATATCAACTATTACTTCTCATGAACATAGTATTGTCAAAATACTACACTGACAAAGTTGCTATTATGCTAACAAACAAAGATACTCACAGATATTGCGCCTAGCCTAACATATGAGATCAGATTACATTGGATTGAGGATCCCTTATGGCAGATCCTCCATTACTCTGCTAGGTTCTTTCTGGAATTCTACTTCCTGGGTCAAACAGGAAGAAAGGTAGAAAGGTCAAATGAACTCTGCTGCATACAAACACTGTTAACAGAATAACCACTACCAGAGGGTGCTGTCTGCATGTAAAATGTCCATAATGTCCATAAGTCCAGAACACTCCCCGTCTGGGGTCGTGAATGACTCCACATAGTCCGAAATCTACTTGCCACTGGAGTCCTCTGGCGACAAAAGAAGAACCACCTCAGAGACAGTCCGTCGGTGTCGATGATAGGATGCAGGTTGTGTAGACTGCTGTGAGGGGGTAGGTTGCGTTCTGCTACACACAGTTCCAATCTGGGTATGGTGAGGTCTGGCTGGGGCGCCAACTTGACCCTGTCAAAGACAAAGCCGGTTTTGCTTTGTCCATCTTGAGTGGTGATCTTCAGATAAGCCACACTTGCAATGGCCTTAGCGGATGCGTCTGCAAAGACACAAAGCTCTTTGAATTGGGCATTTAAGGGAGAGAAAGACGTATAGCAGCGAGGTATTCGGATCTCCTGTAAGTCTTGGAGTGAGTCTCTCCATCTGTCCCACTCTGCTTCCATCTCTTCAGGGAGAGGTGAATCCCACTCTTCAGCGCGTGTGGAGAGTTCCCTGAGGAGCAGCCTGCCTTGTATGGTGACAGGGGCTAAGAAGCCGAGAGGGTTGTATTGACTGTTGACTGAGCTGTCCTCTACGTGTGAAGGGTTTCTTGGCATCTAAGACTTGGAACGTGAACGTGTCTGTGCTTATATTCCAAGACACTCCTAGGTTACGCTGTAGGGGGAAGTTATCAGTGAAGAGGTCTAGATCATTGACATCCTTAGCACGATCTTCAGGGTGGAATGACTCCATCACTGCTGATCTGTTAGAGGCTATCTTGTGCAGCCTGAGGTTGGATAGTGCAAGTAGTTCCTGAGCTCGTCCGAGGGGACTGATGGCCTCTGCTTCGGTCGGGAATGACTTCAGTGTGTCGTCGACATAGAACTCTCATTCGATGAACCAAAGTCGTCGTCTTCTTCCTTGTCAGCCCTCCTCAGTCCGTATATGGCGACAGCAGGGGACGGGCTATTCCCGAAGACATGGACACGCATTCTGTAGTCCACAATGTCTCTGTTGGGGTCGTTGTCCTGATACCACAGGAAGTTTCTGTGGTCTTCTCTCACCACAAAGCAATGAAACATGTGCTGGATATCGGCAGTGATGGCGACGGGCTCTTTCCTGAATCTCATGAGTACTCCCAAGAGGCTGTTGTTAAGATCGGGCCCCATGAGGAGTACGTCGTTGAGAGAGACTCCCTGATATGGTGCACTGGAGTCAAACACCACGCGGATCTGTTCCGGCTTTTTGGGGTGATAGACTCTGAAGGAAGGGAGGTACCAACACACTTGGCCTTCCTGGAGTGGAGGAGCTATCTCTGCATGATCGTTGACAAGCATTTTCTTTACAAATTCTAGGAAGTGTGCTTTCATCTTTGTCTTGTGAGCGTCCCTGAGGCACACATCTCCAACAACGACCCAGCCGAGGTCTAGCCTTTGGGCGAAAGGGACGTCATGTGGACCATTGATGTTCCCTTATCTTATGTATCCTCAGGATGTCCCTTCCCAACAACAGAAGTATGCCTGCATCTGGATCAAGAGGTGGGATCTCGTCTGCAATGCGTCTCAGATGACGAGCTGCATTCGGAGTGGGAATCTCAGAACGGTTGTCGGGGACTTGATTACATTCGATGAGTGTAGGAAGGGGGAGGCTAATCTTCCCGTCGGCTGACTCAACAACATACCCGCAGGCCCTCCTGCCAGCTGTCTCTGAAAGTCCAGCACACGTCTTCAGCGTGTAAGGCAACGGACTTCCTTTGACCTTGAAGATGTTAAAGAACTCGGATCTTGCTAGAGAACGATTGCTTTGTTCGTGTAGTATGGCATACATCTTCTCAGATTCTTGGTGACGTCCTACAGGGTACACATTAATGAGGCATATCTTGGAGCATGCTCTTGCGCTCACTCCTTCTCCACACACCTCGGTGCACCTGGATGTAATCTCCGGACCAGCAGCTCCCTCTCTCTCCCCGCCATGCTCTGAGGCAGGAGGAGGCGACAGCGCGCCATAGATTACGTGAGCGACCATGCCGGCATACAGTTTACAGGAGAAAGGGATGGAGGCCCGCACATCTCTACAGACGCAAGCACTTCGTATCGCATGCCACAAGTTGCCAACCAAGGTCAAAGCAGACGGCGTGCCTCAAGCCGCAGAGTCTCCCCCAGCAGAACGGAAGACACGGTGCAGAGGAATAGGACGCTGAATAGAGAAAGTCAGAGGCAAATCCCCTCTCGGTTCCTTGAGACCCCCAACAGAGCCCCTAGCCAAGGCAACCCTGGCACAGGTCCCAGCACCTACGACCTCGCCAAATACCTTGCACGCACCCAGCTGGTGACTTCGGGGTTAATTAAGTTTGATGACAGGCCGGAGAATTATTGGGCTTGGAAGTCCTGCTTCCACGATGCCATATCGAGCTTAGACCTGTCGGCATGAGAAGAGCTCGGCCTCCTTAGCAAATGGCTCGGTCCAGAGTCCGCCGGACAGGCCTCCAGGATAAAAGCGGCCAATGTGGGACAGCTGCCAGAGGGGCTGAAGAAGGCTTGGGCGAGGCTGGAAGAAAGCTACGGCTCGCCCGAAGCCATTGAAAGGGCTCTCTTTGACAGGTTGGAGAACTTTCCGAGGTTGACAAGTAAGGAACCCCAGAAGCTCCGCGACCTTGGAGATCTGCTGTCGGAACTCGAAGCCGCAAAGCAGGATGGCTACCTACCCGGTCTATCGTACTTAGACACTTCCAGATGGGTAAGTCCCATCATTGAGAAGCTTCCATTTAACCGGCAGGAGAAGTGGATAACGTTTGGATCAAAGTTCAAGCTAAAGCACAACGTGGTGTTCCCACCATTCTCTGCGTTCGTTAAATTGATCCGTAAAGAAGCCAAAGCCAGAAACGCCCCAGCTTCAACTTCTTCTCCTCCCACCCAGCACTTGCCAGAAGAGACAAGTTCGACAGACATGGAAAGACACCAATATCTGTCCACAAAATGCAAGTGTCCTCAACTGAGCACACAAAGATTCAGAAGAAACCTGAGGATATGAGCAAACAATGCCCTATCCACAACAAGCCCCATCCTTTAAAGAAGTGCAGAGGCTTCAGGGAGATGTCCCTGGAAGATCGGAAACATTATCTTAAAGAGAACTCTATATGTTTCAAGTGCTGCTCTTCCACGAGCCATCTCGCCAAGAACTGCAAGGTAGATGCAAAATGCACAGAAGGCAAAAGTGATCGGCACATTTCAGCACTCCACCCAGGCCCAGCTTCTTCGAAATTAGAGTCGCCTCCTCCTGCTTCAGAGCACGGCGGGGAGAGAGAGGGAGCTGCCGGTCCAGAGATTACATCCAGGTGCACCGAGGTGCGTGGAGAAGGAGTGAGTGCAAGAGCATGCTCCAAGATATGCCTCGTTAATGTGTACCCCGCAGGATGTCACCAGGAATCTGAAAAGATGTATGCCATACTAGATGAACAAAGCAATCGTTCTCTAGCAAGATCCGAGTTCTTCAACATCTTCAAGGTCAAAGGAAGTCCGTCGCCTTACACGCTGAAGATGTGTGCTGGACTTTCAGAAACAGCCTGCAGGAGGGCCTGCGGTTACGTTGTTGAGTCAGCCAACGGGAAGATTAGCCTCCCCCTTCCTACACTCATCGAATGTAATCAAGTCCCCGACAACCGTTCTGAGATTCCCACTCCGAATGCAGCTCGTCATCACCGTCATCTGAGACGCATTGCAGACGAGATCCCACCTCTTGATCCAGATGCAAGCATACTTCTGTTGTTGGGAAGAGACATCCTGAGGGTACATAAGATAAGGGAGCAGATCAACGGTCCACATGACACCCCTTTCGCCCAAAGACTAGACCTCGGCTGGGTCGTTGTTGGAGATGTGTGCCTCAAGGGTGCTCACAAGCAATTTAAGGTGAGCACACTCAAGACTTCCATCTTGGAGAGTGGTCATCCAAGCTACCTTACCTCATGCAGTAGTCAGATCCGAGTGACAGAGATGTTCAGTCATACGGCTCAGCCTCAGAAAACCCCAGCGCTGATCTCCACAGACAGCACACAGATGATGCTCACTGGAGAGAACCCGGGTCAGTCAGTCTTCTGTCGCACCGCCAACGACCACAAACTTGCTCCATCGATCGACGACATGAGGTTCCTCCAGATTATGGACAATGAAGTCTCTCGTGACAGCTCTAACAGCTGGGTTGCACCCTTACCCTTCCGGAACCCCAAACGACGGCTGCCGAACAACAGGGGGTATGCCTATAATCGTCTTAACTCACTCCATCGCACACTAGGGAAGAAGCCAAAGATGAAAGCACACTTCCTAGAATTTGTCAAGAAAATGCTTGTCACGATCATGCAGAGATAGCTCCTCCACTCCAGGACGGCCAAGAGTGTTGGTACCTCCGTTCCTTTGGAGTCTACCACCCCAAAAAGCCGGAACAGATCCACGTGGTGTTTGCCTCCAGTGCACCATATCAGGGCGTCTCTCTCAACGACGTACTCCTCACAGGGCCCGATCTTAACAACAGCCTCTTGGGAGTGCTCATGAGATTCAGGAAAGAGCCCGTCGCCATCACTGCCGATATCCAGCACATGTTTCATTGCTTCGTGGTGAGAGAAGACCACAGAGACTTCCTCCGCTTCCTGTGGTATCGGGACAATGACCCCAATAGAGACATTGTGGACTACAGAATGCGTGTCCATGTCTTCGGGAATAGCCCGTCCCCTGCTGTCGCCATATACGGACTAAGGAGGGCTGCCAAGGAAGAAGACGACGACTTTGGCAGTGATGTGAGAGGGTTCATCGAACGAGAGTTCTATGTCGACGACGCACTGAAGTCATTCCCGACCGAAGCAGAGGCCATCAGTACCCTCGGACGAGCCCAGGAACTACTTGCACTATCCAACCTCAGGCTGCATAAGATAGCCTCTAACAGACCAGCAGTGATGGAGGCATTCCCCCCTGAAGATCGTGCTAAGGACGTCAAGGACCTAGATCTCTTCACTGATGACCTCCCCTTACAGCGTAGCCTAGGGGTGTCGTGGAACATAGCAACAGACACGTTCACGTTCCAAGTCTTAGACGTCAAGAAACCCTTCACACGTAGAGGAGTGCTCTCTACAGTCAACAGCCTATATGACCCTCTCAGCTTCTTAGCCCCTGTCACCATACAAGGCAGGCTGCTCCTCAGGGAACTCTCCACATGCGCTGAAGAGTGGGATTCACCTCTCCCTGAAGAGATGGAAGCAGAGTGGGACAGATGGAGAGACTCACTCCAAGACTTACAGGAGATCCGAATACCTCGCTGCTATTCGTCTTTCTCTCCCTTAAATGCCCAATTCAAAGAGCTTTGTGTCTTTGCAGACGCATCCGCTAAGGCCATTGCAAGTGTGGCTTATCTGAACGTCACCACTCAAGATGGACAAAGCAAAATCGGCTTCGTCTTTGGTAAGGCCAAGTTGGCGCCCCAGCCAGACCTCACCATACCCAGATTGGAACTGTGCGCAGCAGTATTAGCAGTTGAGATTGCCGAGTTCATAGAAGACGAGATTGATCTGAAGTTCGACAGCATCACATATTATATAGACAGCAAAGTGGTGCTAGGATACATCCATAACCAAAGTAGACGGTTCTACATATACGTGAACAAAAGAGTCCAACGTATTCGACAGTCCACGTCCCCCGACCAGTGGAAGTACGTCCCGACAGACCTGAACCCAGCTGACCATGGGTCTAGATCTGTAACAACGTCCCTACTCAGTAGCACGACTTGGCTGTCAGGACCTGCTTTTCTTCAGGATCCATTCCCACACTTCTCCGAAATCAATGAGTCATTCGACCTACTCAACCCTGTTTCTGACTGCGAGATACGCCCACAAGTAACAGCGAACGTTACCCAAATCTGTAAGGACCTGATGAGCACCAAATGCTTCGAGCGTTTCTCCAAATGGAACACTCTCATAAAGACGATAGCACGCCTAACCCATATAGCTCATACCTTCTCCTAGCCTACGCAAGGGAGTAACTGCCATGGGTGGCACATCTGTCGGAAGAGTCCCTCTGAAGAGGAGCTCAAGAGAGCCACAATCCTTGTGATAAAGAGTGTCCAACACGAGTGTTATTCAGAAGAGTTGAAGTGCATAGCAGCAGAACACAACCTACCCCCTCACAGCAGTCTACGGAAGCTGCATCCCATCGTCGACACCGACGGCCTTCTCAGAGTTGGGGGACGCATATCGCAGTCTCAACTAGGAACGAATGCAACCAACCCCATCCTCATTCCAGGTCGTCATCATCTGGCCATTCTGCTTGTGCATTATCATCATGAGGCCGTGAAGCACCAGGGCAAACATTTCACCGAAGGTGCCATCAGAGCAGACGGCCTCTGGTTGGTTGGAGCTAAGAGATGTATCAGCGGCACGCTTTTCAAATGTGTCACTTGCAAGAAACTCCGTGGGAAGATGGAGCACCAACAGATGGCAGAACTGCCAGCCGAGCGGCTACAAGTAGCACCATCTTTCACCTACGTAGGCGTCGATGTCTTCGGACCATGGGACGTGGTCTCACGCTGCACCAGAGGAGGGCACGCCAACAGCAAGAGGTGGGCGGTGATGTTCTCATGTATGTCCACAAGAGCTGTACACATCGAAGTCATAGAAACAATGAGCGCCTCCAGCTTCATAAACGCTCTGAGAAGGTTTTTCTCAATTAGAGGCCCGGCAAAGCAAATACGCTCAGATTGCAGCACAAACTTTGCTGGCGCTTGCAGAGAGCTGAAGATGGATGGATCTAGTTCCAGCTCTCAGAGTGTGGAGAAGTATCTCCAAGAGCAGAAATGCACCTGGGTATTCAACCCACCTCACTCATCCCACATGGGCGGCGCATGGGAGCGTATGATCGGCATTGCCCGTGGTATCCTCGGCTGCATGCTTCTCCAAGGTAGATCGTCGTGCCTCACACATGAGGTCTTGACCACACTGATGGCTGAGTCCACCGCCGTGATGAATGCAAGGCCCCTCATTCCAGTATCTTCAGACCCAGAATCGCCCCTCATCCTCACTCCGGCCATGCTTTTGACCCAGAAGACAGGTGTTCCCCCTTGTCCTCCAGGAGAGTTTGGGGAAAGAGAACTCTTCAAGGAAGAATGGAAACGAGTCCAAAGTCTGGCAGACATGTTTTGGAACAGGTGGCGAAGGGAGTACCTCAACACACTACAGAGCCGACGCAAGAGGCCGGATCTCAAAGAAGGAGATGTTGTCTTGATGAGGGACAATCAGGTAAAAAGGAATGAGTGGCCTATGGCTATCATCGTGAAGTCCCATCCCAGCCGGGACGGGAGAGTGAGAAAGGTGGACTTGAGAGTCATCAATGAAGGAACAGCGAAGGTCTTCTCTCGGCCCGCCTCTGAGGTGGTTCTTCTTTTGTCGCCAGAGGACTCCAGTGTCAAGTAGAGTTCGGACTATGTGGAGTCGTTAATGACCCCAGACGGGGAGTGTTCTGGACCAATGGACTTTTTACATGCAGTGAACATTTTATATGCAGATAGCACCCTCTGGTGGTGGTTATTGTGTTAGCAGTTTGTATGCTGGAAAGGTCATCTGACCTTTCTACCTTTCTTCCTGTGTGAGGTCATTTGACCTTTGTTCCTTTCTTCCTGTGAGAGGTCACTTGACCTTCGTACCTTTCTTCCTGTGTAACACAGCAAGTAGAATTCCAGGAAGAACCTGGCAGTAATGGAGGATTCCATAAGGGTTTCACAATCCAATGTAATCTGATTTCATATGTTAGGCCACACTATCTGTGAGTATCTTTGTTTCTTAGCATAATAGCAACGTTGTCAGAGTAGTATTTTGATAACACTATGTTTATAAAAGGTTAATATTTGATAGTTACAGAAGTGAGTCCAAATGTTAATTAGTTATACAATTAATCTATTCTACTGTTGTAAATATGTTTATATCTTATGTAATATTGAATGTATAGTACTCAGTTTATGTACAAAACATACTTTATCTTTGTTTACAGTTTCACAAATTTGTTCAAGTAAAGCTTCAAAACAGCAAACGGCTTCACGAAGAATTATTTTTGAATAAGTGTTTAACCTGCTGGATAACTAGATAGGAGCACGTCTAGCACGGCCAGTGCAGCATTGTTTGCTCATATCCTCAGGTTTCTTCTGAATCTTTGTGTTCTCAGTTGAGGACACTTGCATTTTGTGGACAGATATTGGTGTCTTTCCATGTCTGTCAAACTTCTCTCTTCTGGCAAGTGCTGGGTGGGAGGAGAAGAGGTCGAAGCTGGGGTCGTTCCTGGCTTTGGCATCTTTACGGATGAATTTGGCAAATGCAGAGAATGGTGGGGAGGCCACGTTGTGCTTTAGCTTGAACTTTGATCCAAATGTTATCCACTTCTCCTGCAGGTTAGCTGGAAGCTTCTCAATGATGGGACTTACCCCTCTGGAAGTGTCTAAGTACGATAGACTGGGTAGGTAGCCATCCTGCTTTGCGGCTTTGAATTCCGACAGCAGATCTCCAAGGTCGTGGAGCTTCTAGGGTTCCTTACTCGTCAACCTCGGAAAGTTCTCCAACCTGTCAAAGAGAGCCCTTTCAATGGCTTCAGGTGAGCCATAGCTTTCTTCCAGCCTCGCCCATGCCGTCTTCAACCCCGCTGGCAGATGTCCCACTTTGGCCGCTTTTATCCTGCATGCCTGTCCGGCGGACTCTGGACCGAGCCATTTGATAAGGAGGCCGAGCTCTTCTCCTGCCGACAGGTCTAAGCCCAATATGGCATCGTGGAAGCAGGACTTCCAAGCCCGATAATTCTCCGGCCTGTCATCAAACTTGGTTAACCCTGTAGTCACCAGCTGGGTGCATGCAAGGTACTTGGCAAGGTCGTAGGTACTGGGACCTGTGCCAGGGTTGCACTGAATAGGGGTTCTGTTGGGGGTCTCATGGAAACGAGAGGGGGTTCGCTGCTGAATTTCTCTATCCAGCTTTCTATTCCTCTGCACCGTGTCTTCCGTCCTGCTGGGGGAGACTCTGCGGCTTGAGGCACGCTGTCTACTTTGACCTTGGTTGGCAACTTGGGGCATGTTATATGAAGTGCTTGCATCTGTAGAGATGTGCGGGCCTTCATCCCTTTCTCTTGTAAACTGTATGTCGGCATGGTCGCTCACGTAATCTATGGTGCGCTGTCATCGACTCTGCCGTGAAACGGGAATTAAAGGTTTGTAAGCTGTCTCGGGATCAGCTCCCTCCAAAATTGCCTCAAATACTTGTGTCTCAGCCAATGCAGCATCTATCTCTTTTTGTTGCTGCAGAGCGTCTAACGTGGCTTGGAGACGGGCCTGTTCAGCCTGGCGTTCCACTTGATGATGGGCCTGTTCCGCTTGGAGTCGGGCCTCTTCGGCTTGGAGTCGGGCCTGTTAGGCTTGGGGTTCAGCTTGAAGACGGGCCTGTCTTACTTTTATTTCTATTTCACTGTTCGCATGCGCAGCTCTGGCTTGAGCTGCTACTAGCTTAGCCCGTGCTCTGGCGATGTCCACGCTTACTCTAGAACCACCTGATGACCGTGATCCAGCTTGCGATCTGAAGTAACCGGAGCTTATAGACCGATTGTCACATTCCGCAGTTTTGTCTGCCTGTTTAAGGTCTTCTCCTCGCTGCAAAGCATTTTCGTCATTATCTTCTGACATGTTGATGTGAGGTAGGTGTGGTCTACGAGGTTAAGGCTCACTCTGAGTTCCTGCTGCTCCACTCTTCACAGCTAGCCGTATTGCTATCTTTTCACTGTACTGGCCTCACTAGACGTGCTCCTATCTAGTGATCCAGCAAGTTAAATACTTATTCAAATAATTCCTCGTGAAGCCGTTTCGCTGTTTGAAGCTTTACTTGAACAAATTTGTGAAACTGTAAACAAAAACAAAGTATGTTTTTCATTATCTGAGTACTATACATTCGATATTACATAAGATATAAACATATTTACAACAGTAGAATAGACTAATTGTATAACTAACTAACATTTGGACTGTACTTCTGTAAATATCAACTATTACTTCTCATAAACATAGTATTGTCAAAATACTACACTGACAAAGTTGCTATTATGCTAGCAAACAAAGATACTCACAGATATTGCGCCTGGCCTAACATATGAGATCAGATTACATTGGATTGAGGATCCCTTATGGCAGATCCTCCATTACTCTGCTAGGTTCTTTCTGGATTTCTACTTCCTGGGTCAAACAGGAAGAAAGGTAGAAAGGTCAAATGACCTCTGCTGCATACAAACACTGCTAACACAATAACCACCACCAGAGGGTGCTATCTGCATGTAAAATGTCCATAATGTCCATAAGTCCAGAACAGCGTGAGTACCCAGCACGTACTCACCCATGGGGACCCGAAGTTCTGGCCCATTAATAACTCTACCCAACCACCATCATCCACAACTAGATTTCCCCTTCATCCTGAATGATTCTACTCTCTCCTTAGCTATTCTTTTATATTAAATATGTTTAGGAAAGGCCTTACTATTTCCTTTTAAATTATCTGGAAGTATTTTCTTCATATTTCCATTAATCCTTTGTTATATTTTAGGTATTTTCTGACCACCTTACCCCAGATTATTTTGGTTCTCACATTTTAGCTCCCAACTCCCCATACTTTGAAGGTTGTCTATCATTGTCTTGATATCTCAGTAAGATTTCAGTCACATACCAGGGAAATGAACCGTAAATAGTGTCTGGTAAATGCTTTTAATTACTCGACTTAGCTTGTATCTGCAGAAGATTTCATTTCAGTCTTCAAAAGCAGTAAATAATTCCATTAGACTTGTTTTTACTTTATTTTCCAAAAGATTCCTACCCCCCACACCAGACAGAATGCCCTATTATCATGTGGAATTTCCTTTTAATAATCCAGTGAAATCTAATGAAACAAACCTAATTAGAAGGATGAGCATTTAACTGACGTGGCAGATCTATGACCTGAACTCATTACGTACTAATTGAGAGCCAAGGGCTTCAACCACCTGAATGACCGAGAAGATAACCCTCCATTTTAGTATTAATTAGAGAGCTGCTTAAGATTCCAAGGCTCATTCAGTCCCAGAAAATGAACAGAATTTATTTTGTGGCTTTAGGTGGCATTTTCGTTGGCACAAGACTGTGAAATAGATTTAACTGCAGAACAGTTTCCAAAATCAATTTGTAGAGGTATACTCAGCCTCAAAGAGATGCCAGCCTGTAGAATAAGTCAAATGTCTCAAGCGATTCACTCTAAAAGAACTACTAGAATTTGCCATCGGATGAGAAACATGCTCCATATCTCACTAGTCACCGAGTTTCATGTATCCTTTCATGTTTGTAAAGGACTGTAAGATAGGTCATTCAAAAAGGTAATGATTGAGATATCCATTTCACTTACTTTAAAGAAGTGTAAGTGTGTGTATACCTGAAATGATGTTGGATTGAGATACTGTGAGAATTTATAGTGTGAGTGTCTTTCAAATTATAGGTCACAGGCTGAATAAAGATATCCCTTTTCCAGTGATTTTTAAACTACAATTATCAGTTTACCGTAAGTTATTATCCTTATATAGCAATGGCTTCAAAAACTTGTTTGTATGTTATTCATGTGACTGCAAGTTAATTTATTTTAAAACTTCAAACACAGATGTGTCATCTGAATGTTTTGACACTGCCAACAAGCCATTTGAGTTCAAATTGTTACTGTATGGTATCTTTTTGTAAACTTATGGTTTTCCAACACATTTCTCTTCCAGCATCAGATCAAAGGGAATGAAAGAACAGCCTCACTGGGCACAATAATGCCTCTTCCTCGTAGTGTCTACTGGCAACACATTGCAAGACAGCACAGTGTAAACCAGCTCCACATTTTTGAAGGTAGGTACAAGGAAGTTTGCAGTAGATTGGAAAATGAAAATCTTTGACAGCATATATGTATGTTGCGGTGATTCAAAGTAACAAGAGAAAATATACAGCTAATTACTGAAGCAAAATTTACAGATCTGGATACTTATGGAGGAAGATGCTTTAATTTTTTTCTGCATTGTATATTTAGAGTGTATGCAGTTCCCGGCAGTGGTTTATGATACTCATGCTGTGAATGTTTTAGAGAAGAACTACTTAACAATTAGGGCATTCTTTGTTTCATCATAAGAATACTGTACTTGCATCATACCCTGATAGGCACAATGGAACTACAGGAAAATTTCAGCCCCGAATCTCCACTCCAATAAAATAATGGTGTGACAGTACATAAACTCAAATCCCATTGTACTTCAACAGTCAGATAGTGGTTAGTTAATGAAGTCCATATCTGTGCCTTTCTTTTTGAATTAAACAGATGATTTTGCCAAGGGGGTTGCCTTAATTGGGTGAATTGGTGAAATACTCTTCTTCATTTCCATGATGCCATTTTTCAGCATGGACATTAGTTAATAGTTTCTAAGGTAACACTTTAAGGGTTAACTGCAGATGGGACTCCCAACAAGCATATAGTGATTTAGTTTCCATTTATTTTGCAAGCACTGCCTGGCAAAGGTGTTACTCCATTTCTCTTCATGTTTCTCAGATAAGGAATTCTGCTTGGGTAAACTTATAGTGGCCTAAATTCAATGTTGTTGTGCCTGTTTTATGGGCGTATAATGAACGCAATGATAAATTTAGCAGTGGGAAGGCCTGCACCCACTACTAAATTAAGCAAGACTTTTTTTTTAGGCGGCCGGCTGAAAGGAGTGCAGGCCTCATTTCAATATTGTTGTTCAATACTGGTTTGTGAAATCTGTTTGAACTTGTCAGAGCTTGTGCAGGTTTTTTCAGGCTCTACAGCAGCTCTTAAAGGGACCACCGGAGGACACGGAAAAGGTCTGCAGATCATTTTTTTAAACTTACCTTACCTTAATGTGGAACTAGGACGAGCAGGAGTCCTTCACATGCCTTCACATTAAGACTGCAGCTGCTGCTGGCCCACACTCACTCCTGATTGCCTTCCTCCATGTCTCATCTGTGGGCCTTGGCTTCAGCCGTCTGCAATTGGTCAGGCCCCAACCAGTGAGCTGCATCGGGGAGCCCGATTGACGCCTGCAGCTTACCACAATTATGGCCCTCTATTGGTTAGACTCAATTAACTGTAACCACAATTATGGTGTTGGAGGCCTGAGGATCAATTTAGGATGGTCCTCAGACCTCTCCGTTCTGGTGCACCTTGGCTGCACGCTGCAAGGATTGCTCAAGATGTTGGGCGCTAATGAATTAAGGTCAATAGATTCTCGTTGGGAGTTGCTTTGTATATAAGAGCATGTTTACAGGAACCGTAATTACTTGGCTACCAGTACATAAAATGGGCTATGCTTTGAAGGGTTTTTGCACGAAATCCATTTGTCACAGCATAAAATGGAAATGTTCATCCCAGTCACTGTGGACTGACGGTATCGCCTGGGAGATTTGATCCGAGCTCTCAACAAACCCAAGTATTTGTAGTTGGCAAGAGCTGTCAAAGAGTTGGCAAACATCTTGACAGAGATGAGATTTATAATTAGTGCTTCTGGTGTGAAGGAAGGTGATGGGACAGACCCATCCTCCTGCCTGTTTAGACAGTATGACTTTCCTCATTGTGAAAAAATAGCCTGATACCATTAACATAAACTATAAAAAGCCACATTCTCCTGGACTATCTTTGGTGACGAGTAACTGGTGTGGAACATGGTGCATAGATATGGGTACCTGGGGTGACAACATTTGATAATGGTAACAACATTTGCATATGGGCTCTATCCAAACTTTTGCTTGTTAAGGCAGCAGTAGTTCAACATTTCTTTTTGACTGGAATCACTAAGACAGCCAAAGGAGACTTTAATGATTGGATAGCTTCATGTGGACTGTATTCCAACTTTTTTTTATTTGTTCCTGGGATGTGGGCGTCACTGGCAAGGCCGGCATTTATTGCCCATCACTTATTGCCCTTGAGAAGGCGGCAGGGATGGGTAATAAATGCTAGCCTTGTCAGTGACGCCCACATCCCAGGAACAAATTTAAAAAAAAGTTAGAATACAGTCCACATGAGCCACCACTTCTCCTTGGACTTAAACCTCATAACCACTGCTGAGAGTTACATATTCTACTTGTATGTTGGGAGTTGATTCAGATATTTTTGATGACTGAAATTAAGCAGGATCCACCTTGCATGGGAAGCAGGATAGTTTCCACTGAAGTTATTTAATGTCTGTATGAGGCATGAAAAAGACTGTTTATGACACAATCTGCATTTTACCATGTCTGGAGGAAAAAAATGTTCATGAGGAAGCAATATTAAAATGAGGCCTGCGCTTGTTTCAGGCAGCCACCAGGACCACCTAAAAAAAGGCCCTGATTAATTTAGCAACAACAACAACTTGTATTTATAAAGCAACTTTAACGTAGTAAAATATCCCAAGGTGCTTCACTGGAGTATTATAAGACAAAATATTTGACACCGAGCCACATAAGGAGAAATTAGGGCAGGTGACCAAAAGCTTGGTAAAAGAGGTAGGTTTTAAGGAGAGTCTTAAAGGAGGAAAGAGAGGCGGAGAGGTTTAGGCAGGGAATTCCAGAGCAGTGGCCCGAACGCAGGGGCAGAGTGAGCGCGGGCCATCGCACAGCTAAATTTGTCATTGTTGTACCCGGTTTACGATCATAAAACAGGCACAATGATGTTGGAATTCTCCTAAATTCCTAAAGCTTTTTCATTAAAACTAGTGCTGATAATTTTGCACCACTGGATCCTAGTTTCACTAGAGGCACTGCACATGTGATATAAACAGTACCTACAGGACTCACCCAATTGAAATGGTCGCAATTCTGTGGGGCAGGGGCGTCCAAGCTGTGCTCCTACAACCACATGCAATCCCTGAGCCTTAGAGATCCAGCTTTTGAAACCCAGTCAGTTCAGTCTTTTTTGTGCCTATTTTAATTTGTTGGATTGTCCTAATCGAAGATTTGATTAGAAAAGGGATTTTCTGGCACTGTTACCTGATTGGCAGATCAATCAGAAGAACAAGATCTGTTAATATCAGCAACTTAATACATATACACATTATTGGGAACATGGATTTAAACTTTAGATGTGGTTTCAGGTTCCATGGACAATTAGGGATGGGCAATAAATGCTGGCCTTACCAGCGACGCCCACATCCCATAAACGAGTAAAAAAAAATACAGATACATAGCCCACAAGGAGAAAGGCCTTGGACACCACTGATGTAGGGTATAAGTATAGCATACAGTATACTTTCCAGATAGAAACATAGGGCAGGAATTTAACTCAGGAGTCGGGTTGGAGGCGGGACTACAACTTTCGGGGTTATAATCCCGCCTCCATTGAGATGCGGCCAATCCATGCGATTTAAACTTGATTGACCTTGTTGAGCCCGCCCAGCGGGCCCAGCAGGCCAATTAAGGGCCACCCGGCAACAGGTGACATCACCGACTGAAATTTCATCTGTCGAGGTTTTGACAGATGAAATATCAGCATTTCACAGCTGTTTGAAGCTGTCAAACACTGACAGTCTTACTTCTAACCTGAGTCCTTCTCCACAGACTCAGTTAGAAATCTCTCCTGCACAGAAAGCTACAGGCTGTCACTTTTGACAGTTCGCAGCCATTCTGCTTTCTGTGCCGGTGAGATGAGGGACTCTCAAACCTAAAGGAAGGAAGGCTGAAAAGGTAAGAAAAGGTAATTTACACTTCTTTAATCACTTTAGACACACCAAACATACTTACCTTTGCACTCATGCACACATCATTCACCTGAACACCGACATCTCGACCCCTCCAAGTCCTTCAACCCAACGGTCCACCTCCTCTAACTTGGTGTGGCTTGGAGCCATCGGGAATCCCACACTTCAACCTTCAAAATAGGGATTAGGCTAAAAACTGCCTGTTAACTACCTGTTAACAGGCAGTTAATTGGCACTAATCCCTTCCCACCTCGGGTAGGCAGGTCCCAGTGTGGGGCGGGTACCCACCTCCTTTGAAACTGGCATGGAGGCGGGTTTGGGTGCGGGATAGGTTTGGGACCCCTGATTTCAGGATTTTAACCCCCCGCACACCTCCAATCCCGACTCCACGGCACAATGAAAATCCTGCCCATAGTGTCAATTTATGCACAGTTTATTTTAGAATAGCCAATCCATAGTTTGCACTGAGCTAAGCCTTATGCCTAATTCTAATCACTGAAGGTTGATCTTGGATCCTATTATTAAATACTGGAATATTGATTTTTATTTTGAACTTAATAAATAAATGTCTTGTTATTTACTACAGTGATACTCTGTAATGAGAGGGACGGGTACAGAGTAATACTTTCTCTACTCCAGTAGTCCTCAGTCCAATCTTAGAAGAGAAGACCATGCTGTGTGACATTTTTATTTCTGACATCTGTCATCTTTAGGGCTTCTTTGAGTAAGACTGGCAACACAAGCTAAATTATGGGCAGTTTCCTCTTGTGGGACGTCACCTAATAGCAACTGTTAGTGCCTTGAAGCCCTTACAGAACAGGGAGATATCCTGTTAATCACATCAGTTTGGCCTAAATTCAAAGGCAGCTCACAGAGTTGGATGTGCATAATGTGTACCTGTGAAAGCCAGCCCCCATCACTGTTATTGTATCTACACACTGAAACAGAGACTTTCCAGCTGCCTCCTCTGAATGCCTTTTTGTGCACGGTTAAATAACAGTCTGAAAACCATATTGTACTATTGCTTCTGTAAAATCAATTTTATAAAATACTTTAGCTGTAAATATTTTTAAAAAGTGTGCGTCAGTGGACTGTTCTGTCCCAGTATATGTATGATTTATTTATATAGGAGTTCAGAAAATTATCAGTGAGCTACTGCACTGCTCTCTTCTCCTCTCTTTGATTTAATGATATCATGAATAGAAAGGTGCTGAAAGTCCTTAGTCTTTGGAGCCATTACTATTACTTCAATTCCTATTTAATGTTTCAAAATAAATAGTTTGGACAGGCTGCTTGGTAAGGCCAGTGCTGTAGATTCCATTTCCTTTAAGTGTTCGCTTAAATCTTTGCCCAGTCAGCAGCATCAGACCTTGAGACGTCTTTGAGTATGAATTCAAAAATGATTTCACACTGTATTTATGTAACTCTTTGATTTTATTGATCTATTTGCTCTATTTTAAGCATCATGAAGTGTCATGACAAAAATATATCCTCATATATTTATTTTGGTGTGCACTGGGATGCCGGGGCAGGGATCATGGGTAGACATGCTCACATCTTATCTGCTAACATGGGTATAGTTATTTTGATGCTATCCGAATATGAAAATATCCTCCTTCCCTCAAATGGCAGTGATATTTTTGACACACAGATGTGCAACAGGAAACTCTTTTTCTGACTGAACATATAAATAAAATATCATGCAAACATGCATTATTTTTTCACTGATTTATTTAAAATCATTGGGGGAGAAATTGGGTATAGCCCCGCTTGGGGCGCTAGAATTGGCGGAGCGCAAATTGTATCGCCAGGCGCAACTTATCGCCACCTCCAGTGATATTGGGTTTCATCGCCCCTGAAGGTGATTGCAGCGTAAAATCAGGCGCTGCACGGGACTCCTAAGGCGCTAACCTGGCGGCGTTACTCAATATCTGGGCGGACGGGCGCAGCGCAGGTGCTGTCAATAATTGATGACCACGAGACATGCTGGCGCCGGCCAGCTCTTAAAGGGGCGGGTCATTTAGGTTCAGCAGCCACACTCATCACCCTGTAGGCCTCAAAATTGGCGCTGTGCAATCTGAGGCATTACAAACTTTGACCAGATGGAGAGGGTGAGGCAGAGAGCGGAGCGCTTTACCGAAAGGGCTTTGGATGCTTTGGTTGGTGCAGTGGAGCGCTGGCGAGCAGTGCTGTGCCCTGACAATTGCAGGAGGCCTCATCAGAACGAGTACTGCAGAACATGGAGGGAAGTTTGTCAAAGAGTCAACTCCAGCAGCATGGCGCCCAGGACTCCTGTGCAATGCAGGAAGAAGTTCAACGATCTCACTCGGGTCGTTAGGGTGAGTGGCTTGTTAGCAATCTTCTTCATCCCTCCATCTGCACCTGACTTTATGGCCAGAGGGTGCGCGATGCCCCAATGGCCATCTGTCAGCCAGCACCCATGGCCCTCTCTGGGAACGCACACGCACATTCAACTCAGGGCATAATGTAAGGGCTGATCCACCATGGGGGGGCATGAGATGACAACTCAGGGCATAATGTAAGGGCTGATCCACCATGGGGGAGCATGAGATGACAACTCAGGGCATAATGTAAGGGCTGATCAACCATGGGGGGCATGAGATGACAACTCAGGGCATAATGTAAGGGCTGATCCACCATGGGGGGGCATGAGATGACAACTCAGGGCTTAATGTAAGGGCAGATCCACCATGGGGGGCATGAGATGACAACTCAGGGCATAATGTAAGGGCTGATCCACCATGGGGGGGCATGAGATGACAACTCAGGGCATAATGTAAGGGCTGATCGCATAATGTAAGGGCTGATCCATCATGGAGAGGCATGAGATGACAACTCAGGGCAGCATGTTTCATAACTTCCGTCCTTTCTCCTGCAGTGCAAGCTGGCCAGGAACCGGAGGGAACAGATTCGTACTGGAGGGGGCCCTCCTCAGCTGCAGGAACTCACGGACCTGGAGGAAAGAGTCCACCAGATTGTTGGAGGCCAGATGAGTGGTCCTGTCACCACTGGAGCTGCTGGCCCCATTGTGCACAGCGATAGTAAGGTCATCACCTTTTTGAACTCTCTCCTTCCACTTGTTCCCCCCACCAGCATGCTTTTTCACTCTGGACCCATGTCAGAGCATTGCAGCACTCTTGCATCCCTTGCTGCCACACTGTCCTTTCGCTAAAGCCACTCTTCAACCTCCCTGCTTTCAGATGCTGCATCACCAACTCGGGAGCCGGGCCATCAAGCTGCCAGGGACACTGACTCTGGAGGCGATGAGCAGGCGGAAGCCGGACCATCCGTCCCACCCTCAGGCGAGCCAGCCCATCTGCAGACTGGGGATAGTGCTTCCCTGGAAGGGAGCGGGGGGGATGGCTCTGAGGAGGAACCAGTTGCAGGAACCAGCGGCCTCCAGCAGCGCAAGGGGGGTAGGGAAGTTCTAGAGCCGTCTCCCCGGAGGGCGCGTCAGGCCACGATGACTGCTGCACAGAGCGCAGAAGAGGTGCGTTCCCTCACAGAAATGAGCACCCAGGCTCGACTCAGGCACACTGAGCTGATGGCTGCAGTTGCAAGGATGCCTGAATCCATCGAGACACTGGCAAGGAGTGTGCAAGACTTCGGGGCAGCACAGGAAAGGAGTGCCCAGGGCTTCAGGGCAGCCCTGGAAAGGACTGTCCAGGGCGTCGGTACATCACTGGAAAGGACTGTCCAGGGCGTTGCTACATCACTGGAAAGGACTGCCCAGGGCTTCACCGAAGCACTGGCACCTGCCACACAAGTGCTGAGTGCTGCCACGCAGTCCCTCGCTGGCCTCATGCGGAGGCAGATTGAGACCACACAAGCACTGACTGCTGCCACCCTCGATGGATCAGGCAGGATTACCCAGGGCCCTTGCAGCACCACAGCAGGCCAGCAATCTCTGGACCAGCCGATTGGTCCGCATGCTGCGGTGCTGCCCTGTCAGAGTGCCAGTGTGTCGGCCGACCACGGAGCAGGTGTCCGCTCTCAGGATGTCAGCATTCCTGATGCCAACGCTGGCACGTCTCCACTGCAGCTGCCATCACCTGCAGGACAGACTGCTTCCACCCATGCCCATTTGGAGCAGTCAGCATCCGGCCCCTCCAAGCCCAGAGTCCGTCCAGGCCATCCCTCAGGGGCATCTGCACTTTTGGACAGTCAGCAGGCGTCCCCCAGCCTTCATGCAGCCACTGGGGTCCCATTACGGAGGAGCTGCAGGGAGGGAAGGGGCCGTTCTCGCAAGAGAAGTAGATCACCATCAAAGGGGAATGAGTAGAAGGTGCTGCTGAAACGTCCTATTTCTAGAAATCAAGGCCGTGGATGCTGGTCTGAATGTTAGTCATGTTTTGGATAGTCTCCCAGGTGTGCGAGCCACTTGGTCTGAATGTTAGTCATGTTTTGGATAGTCTCCCGGGTGTGCGAGGCACTTATGTGTTAGTTTGTTAGTTAAGCTTTCTGTTGCCATTGCTTTGTCATGTTGGAAGGAAGCACAGTTTTCAAAATAAACAAAAAATGTTATTGTCATTGGCCATGTCTGCTATTTACAATCATTGTGGCCTTCATAGGCTTTGGGTTACCCGAATGGTTCCATTCCTGGTCTTCGAATGGCACCAAGCAGTCTGTGAGAGGGGCCGAGAACCGACTCCTGGTCAGTCTCAGACGGACGGCCCTTCCAGTTTCTCGGACCCTCCCATCTTGGTCCTCCTCCTCCTCCTCCTGCTCCTCCTGCTCCTCTGCTGGTCCTTCAATGTCTGCTGGCATTGGCTGGGTGCGCAGGGTGGTGAGGTTATGGAGCATGCAGCAGACAATGACGAAGTGGGAGACTCTCTCTGGTGAGTACTGCAAGGCTCCTCCCGGATGGTCCAAACAGCGGAACCGCTGCTTCAGCACGCCGATTGTGTGCTCCACAATGTTCCTTGTCGCCTGATGGCTGACATTGTAGTGCTCTTCTGCAGGGGTGCTGGGCGTACGGAGCGGGGTCATCAGCCATGGGCACAGTGGATAGCCCTTGTCGCCGAGAAGCCAGCCTTCTGGGTGAGCTGGGGCCTCGAAAAGGTCAGCGACTGAAGTCTGGCGCAGGATGAATGCGTCGTGGCTGCTGCCTGGGAACTGTGCATTGACTGCCTGGATCAGCTGCCGGTGGTCACAGACCAGCTGCACATTCAAGGAGTGGAACCCCTTGCAGTTGCGGAACTCCTCAGGATTCTGTACAGGCACCCGCAAAGCCACGTGCGTGCAGTCAATGGCGCCCTGCACCATGGGGAAGTCCGCTATTGCCACGAAGCCCTCTGCGCGCTCCCGCTGCTTCTCCGGTGTCACATTGAAGGATATGTACTGACACCGCCTTTTAAACAGGGCATCTGTAACCTGCTGGATGCAGCTATGCACCGCAAACTGGGATATGTTGGCAATGTCCCCAGTTGCTGACTGGAAGGAGCCGGTCACATAGAAATTCAATGCCACTGTTATCTTCACAGCCACCGACAGAGAGGTCGGCTGCAGATCTTCCTGAAGCAGGTGGCACAGCTCAGTCACCACCTCCTTTCGGAATAGCAGCCTCCTAACACACTGCTCTTCCGACATGTTGAGGTAAGAGAACTGCTGCTTGAATACCCTGGCAGCGTAAGGTCTGGTGTGGCGACGTCTGTTGGCCCTCCTCTGTCTGGCCATTCCTGGCCCTCTCTCCCTCCGTCCCTGTGCCCTTTCCAGATGGTCGAGCAGCAGGACATTCCCCTCCATAGCAGCCCCCATAATAGATCAGCAGAAATTAAATAGGGTGTAAACGCTCACCAGCTGCAGGGTGATGGTATGAAGGCTGAAGGTCCTCTGGCAGTGCTGGGTCACTAGTGAAATGGCTCAGAGTTCAACTTTGCAACTCTGTGTAAATCTCAATTAAGTTGTGCTCCCAAAATGGCTGCCGCTTTTATACCAGTGCAGTCCCCTTTAAAGAGCACCCCCCTAAGCCCAAGAGCGACTGGGGAACGTTCCAGGAAGCTGTCCTTATTAGCGCCGGTCGAAACAGAGGGGGGCGCCACTGAATTTCCAGTCCAGGGCGCCAAAAAGGCGTTGCACACTGAAATGATGTCATGATCTGCCTGCGCCCGCGAGCGGGCGCTAAGATTTAGCGCTAGCGCTTAAAGCCCACTCAATATGGCAAGAGGCGCTGGGTTCACTGCGCCCACCCGAAAATTGGGTAATGCCCCAATTCTCGGCCTCTTTAGGCGCTAATCGCTGGCGCTAACAACCGAATTTCTCCCCCATTGAGTCTTGTGCAGAACTTTGACTCTTTTAGTAACAACCTAATGACAGTAACAGACTCCTGCAAGAATCTATTGATCTTTTAGAAAATTATTCACAGAAACTTTACTCAGTAGTATTTCTTTCCTTGTGAAGACTTCGCTCCCTCAGTTCGCACCACGCTGTATCTTGTGCTGTGCCAGAGAATGCTAGGAAACATCAATTGCCGCAAGACTTTTTTTTTGCAGGACGGGAAATATCAAATGATGAGTTGGCAGAGTGACTCTTCCAGCCCTCCTTTTGCTGGCTGGTTAAAGAGTGGGATTGGCTGAGATCAAGGAAGAGGTTATCTCTCAGCTGGGTGAGACATAAAAGGGGAGACCGGTAACGTTAAAGTAGTAGAGAATTGAGGAGAACTTCAACTCATGGTAAACCATGTTGTGCGGCGGGCAGCAATTGAATATTGGAAAGGAGGAGCACCTTGGTGCCCCTTTGATGCCCAATGCCTGCCTCATTCAAGATTCAGGCAGGCCTGTAAATGAGTAGGCAGCCTGCCCACCTGAAACAAATGTAAGGCTGCTTAAATATGCAAATTGGGATCCTACGCCGGTTATAAAATTCAGGAACAAATGGGAAGAGCTTGTGTCACGTACGATCTGCCTGCTTGTACCAGGCTTTGAGTGGCCGAATCAGCAGCCTATAAAGAGAACCCTAGAGGCCAATCCAAAACGGCCCTGCATATTTCAAGTTTTTATTCTTGTCAGTTCACGAAAAGCAGGTGCGCTCCCCCTGGGCCCCTAAAAATACTGCGGCCTGCTGCCATCCATCCCTGGGATTGCTTCTGCCTCCCAGGCTCGAGCTGCTGGTTGGCCCAGCCTGGAATTAGCTGAATTCCTGCCCTCCACAACCCGCGAGCTACAGCTAGGCACTTGCAGCTCACCAACAGCATTTAAATGAGGCCCAAACTCAAATTTGATTCAGCTTCACAATGGCACAAACCGGGATGCTTAGCAGTCGCTCCACTGACTTCACGCCCGTTTTGGGCAGCATTTGAATTTCTTGACCCACTACTTTCAAATACGTATTCAAAGAAGTTCTGTATCTTCAAAGGTGGAAAGAAACTGAAACTATTTTATGCTGTTTCATGAAGCAACAGACAGATAGGGCTGGATTTTACCAATCTCGGAGGGTCCGTGTGGTGCAACGTCCATGGTGGGTCCCGACCCCCGCAGCTGTGTCGATCCGGCCTCTGAAACGATTTTCCATTGATGGAGCATGTTAAGCCCACCCTGCAAGGTGCCCGGCCAGTTAAAAGGAAGCGAGTCTGATGACATTATCTGATTACATCATCTGATGGTGCGTCATCAGCCGTTTTCCTTAAAGGGACCAAGTCTACATTCATTTTGACAGTTCTACTCTCAGTGTTCTGCAGCACCGAGGTGCTGCAAACACTGATAAGCACTACACAAAGGTGCATGTCTGCACCCAGGCTCTCCCATGACTCCCTCCATATGCTTATAGAGGGATTCACAGCACCTAGGGAGGTTCTCTTCCCTTCCAGTGGGCGAAAGAGACCTCCCCAGGAGATCAGCACAGCCTGGTTGCACATTGTACAGGAGGGCACAAGCAGGGATGTCATCAGGAGGACCTGGCTGCAATGGCACAAACCTTTCAATGATCTCAGTAGATCATGAAACGTTACTGCAAAGCCACACTCAACCTCATCCTGCTGTGCCACTCATCACATCCCCATCACTCTGCCTTCCCTACCCTACTGCTGCACATCCATACTCACACCAACTTACCTTGCACCTCCACCCATCCCTCTCTATCTACATTATCACTTCCCCATCTCACTAACCACACCTCACACTCACCCTCATCCATACCAACTAACAACACACTTGGGTGTTTTATGCGATGTTCATGTAAAGTTTCTGTTAATGTGTTGTCAAACATTGAAATCTTTGTTTTCAACACTTTTCCTTCTTGGACAGATTTGTGTGCACCTTTGGAAATGCCTTAGTGAGTTGCAGTAAATGGTAAGACGTAACGATCAGCAACCCCCCCCAACCCCCACTCCAATTGTGATGAGTGTGAAAGGAATGGTTTGGGCATTGTAGGGATGTTTTACAGTGTTGGTGTGGGTTGGTGCCAACCTGGCGCAGCTAGGGGGTACAGCGTCAAGTGAAGCAAATCTGGACATGGTGAGGCCATCCCTGGCCTCCCAGGCAGCAATGTGGTCGGGTGCTGATGCCCTGTGCAGCATCAGGTCATTGCGGGAGAAGGTTGGTGTTGTTATTGATGCTGCTGGTGTGCTTGGTGATGTTGGTATTGGGGCTGATTGTGGATGGATTCTGAGGACCAAGGTGGTATAGATGGCAGCTGAAGTTGAAATGACAGAAGTGATCTGTCAATGCTGAGACAGCTTGCTCCAAGGCGTTGACAGTGGGTAGAGAGTTTACTCCAAACACTTCCAAACTGCATACAGCTCAAAAGTGTCTTCCAAACCCTGAAGGCTCCAACTTCTGACATTGGAAAGTGAACAGCTGTGAAATGGTAGCTTTTAAACCATTTTTGCAGCTGTCACCTATTCATAGCAATGGAGAGTCATTGGGAACCTGACACACTTACCTGATGTGATGCCCGAGTGACGGGAACCTCCTGAAAAAGTTGGATAAATGGTAAGTGTTAGATCCATGGTTGAGTGGATAAATAATTACACGGATGCTGTACATAAACAAATAACAGGTCTTTACTGGAGGAGGGTAATCTCTAGACTGGGGTACAGAGGCATGCGCACAGCTTATATACCGGTGTGGTCACTACAGTATACAGGAGCTGTAAAAAGTAGTTCTGACTTAAAGCACATACACTACAATTCCTCCCTTTTTAGATTAATAATACCCCCTTAATATTCAAATAACAATTACATTTTTACATGTACAGTCAATAACAAAAGTCCATTTATAGATTCAGTCTTTGGGGCGGCTTCCTGACCCTTTCGGGATAGCGCCTTTCCGGAGGTTCTTGTTCTTGGTGCAGAGGCGATTCTGACCCCCTTTCATCGGGTAGTTCATCGGGTTCCACTGCTACTGGGTCTGAAGTAGATACTACCGGTATGTCGGGTTCATCCCCAGGTACTCGAGACATGGGGTTGACGCGTTCCTGTGACGCTAAGATCTGATCGACGTGGCGTCTCACAATGTTCTCCCCGACATCCACTGTGTACATTAATGGCCCCTGCCTTGTACATATCGTTCCGGGTTGCCACTTCTCTGTTCGATAGTCCCGGGCCAAGACTGGTTGCCCTACATTGAAGCTCCTTGTCGGCTTCTCGTTGATGTGCTGGAATTGTTTGTCCTCAACATTTCTTCGCATATTTGGTCTGAGCAAGTCCAGACGAGATCTCAACCTTCGGTTAAAGAACATCGTGGCCGGAGTCTGGTTGGTAACTGCATGTGTCGCGTTTCGGTAGGCTAATAAGAAATTGTCCATCTTATGCTGTAGTGGAATTTCCTCGTCGCACATGGCCTTTATCGCCTTCTTAAAGGTTTGTACGAACCTCTTAGCCAATCCATTGGTGGCTGGATGATACGGGGCGGATGTGTAATGCCTTACCCCATTCCTTTGCATGAATTTTTGGAACTCGTCGGACACAAACTGTGGTCCATTATCAGAGCAGATCTGCTCTGGCAACCCGTTTCTGGCAATTATGGTCCGTAGGACTGCAATCGTTTTCTCTGTAGTGGTTGAAGACACCTTTATCACCTCAGGCCACTTTGAATGAGCATCCACTGCTATTAAGAACATTGAGTCCATGAATGGACCAGCGAAATCAATGTGCACCCGTTGCCATGGAGAGGAGGGCCACTCCCATGGGTGTAGAGGGGCATGTGGTGGTGCATTTTGGACCTTCTGGCATCCTAAGCAGCTCTTAGTTAGGTCTTCGATTTGTTGATTGATTCCCGGCCACCACACATAAGCCCTAGCTAGGCTTTTCATTTTCACTCCCCCCAGATGACCTTCATGTAGCTCATTTAGCACTCTCTCCCTTAACTTGGGTGGAATCACCACTCTGGATCCACACATCACTGTCCCCTGGCATACTGACAGCTGTTCTCTTCTGGATGAGAATGCTGGCAACAGTGAGTCGCCATGTGTTGGCCATCCCCTCACCGTCAATTCATATACACGTGACAGCGTCGGATCATTGCGGGTCTCCTTCTCTATATCCGCGTTTGTTACTGGCAATCGTTCAATTATCGACAAATAAAATATCTCGATAGGGTCCACTGCTGGTGCTTCCTCCACAGTAGGCAGTGGCAGGCGCGATAGCCCATCAGCGTTCCCATGCTGTCTCGTGCCTTTATATTCTATTTCATATTGATTTGCCCCGAGAAACAGGGATCATCTTTGTAACCGCTGTGCAGTCATTACTGGCACGCCCTTCTTAGGATTAAAGATGGAGACTAGTGGTTGGTGGTCAGTCAGCAAGGTGAACTTCTGTCCATGCAGATAGTAAGAACATAAGAACATAAGAACATAAGAAATAGGAGCAGGAGTAGGCCAATCGGCCCCTCGAGCCTGCTCCACCATTCAATAAGATCATGGCTGATCTGATCCTAACCTCAAATCTTCTATCACTCTGCATCCACCCGAACCCATGTGATCTCCCGGGAGAGGCAAAAAACCAGATAAAGACCCAATGGCCAATTTGGGAGAAAAAAATCTGGGAAATTCCTCTCCGACCCATCTAGGCGATCAAAATTCTTCCAGGAGATCACTCTGTCCCTATATTTTCTACAGTACTTACCTTCTGTAAAGGCGAGCTCCACCCCAGCCAGGAACAGGAATAAAACCATCTCCTGAAATCTAACAGAATTAGAACACAGTAGGAGCAGAACAAGGCTACACGGCCCCTGGGCCCGCTCCACTACCCACAGGGCCATGACCATTCCGAACCCAGACTCATGTCCAATTTCCTGCCCGCTCCCCGTAACCCTTAATTCCCTTTACTTCTAGGAAACTATCTATTTCTGTTTTAAATTTATTTAATGATGTAGCTTCCACAGCTTTCTGGGGCAGCAAATTCCACAAACCTACCACCCTCTGAGTGAAGAAGTTTCTCCTCATCTCAGTTTTGAATGAGCAGCCCCTTATTTTAAGATTATGCCCCCTAGTTCTAGTTTCACCCATCATTGGGAACATCCTCACCGCATCCACCCGATCAAGCCCCTTCACAATCTTATATGTTTCAATAAGATCGCCTCTCATTCTTCTGAACTCCAATGAGTAGAGTCCCAATCTACTCAACCTCTCCTCATATGACCACCCCCTCATCCCCGGGATTAACCGAGTGAACCTTCTTTGTACTGACTTTTTTTACTCCCCATACTAGGCTGAGGGCCTCCCTGTCAATCTGGGCGTAGTTGCGCTCGGCTGAGGTTACTGACCGAGACGCAAAGGCTACTGGCCTCTCCAACCCGTCTGGGAATTTGTGCAACAGCACCGCTCCAATGCCGTAGGGTGATGCATCACATGCCAAACGAATTGGTAGTGCTGGGTTGAAATGGGCCAACACCTCTTTTGATGTGATCAATTCTTTACACTTCTGGAAAGCTCGTCTACGTTCGGCATCCCACTTCCATGGTACCCCTGTTTGCAGTAGGGTGTTCAGCGGGTGTAATACCACAGACAAATTTGGTAAGAACTTGTGGTAATAGTTTACCAGCCCAAGGAACACATTTTCCGGTGCTGGAGCCTTGACTACTGCCTCTATCTTGTCAGGGGACTTATGTAACCCCTCTTCATCGATGACGTGGCCGCAATACGAGATCTGTTTCTGGAAAAACTCGCACTTGTGGCGATTTGCTCGTAGCCCATATTCCTTTAATCTGGCGAGCACCTTCTCCAAGTTAGCGAGGTGATCACCGTCATTTTCGCCCGTGACCAAGATGTCGTCCAAGTAACACTGGGTCCCTGGAATCCCTTGCAGGACCTGATCCATCGTCCTTTGCCAGATAGCCGGAGCCGAGGCTACTCCAAACACCAGCCGGTTGTATTGATAGAGACCTTTATGGGTGTTGATCGTAAGGTAATGTTTCGAAGCTTCTTCTACCTCCATTTGCAAGTACGCCTGGGCTAGATCAATTTTGGTGAAGCGTTTACCACCAGATAGCGAGACGAAAATATCCTCAATTCGTGGAAGCGGATATTGCACCGTGTGAAGGACTGGGTTCACTGTCACCTTAAAATCCCCACAGATGCGGACCTTCTTTGGTTCCCCAGGCGTATTACTCGATGACCTCTTCATTACAGGAATGATGGGTGTAGCCCACTCGCTCCAGTCCACTTTGGACAGTACTCCTGAACGTTCCAACCCTTCCAGCTCTGCTTCAACCGCTGGTCTGATCGCATAAGGCACTGGTCTGGCCTTCAGGAACTTTGGGCTTGCATTATCCTCTATTTTAATTGTTGCTGTTATTCCTTTTAGTGTTCCTAGTCCCTCCTGGAACACTTCTTTTGCGTCAGTTAGCATTTTTGACAGTTGTCCAGGTGTGACGTCATCATCCTTTTTGGCCTCCACCTTCAGTGCCTGTATGGAATGCCAATCCAAATGTATCTTTCGGATCCATTCACGTCCTAGCAGTGGTGATCCTCCATTTGGCAATACATATATATCCATTTTAGGTATTTCCTGACCTTTATATGTCACTTTCACCCTTATTTTTCCTTTGGGGTAGACTTTTTGCCCTGTATACATCTTCAAGACAATCTCTGTAGCTTTCAAGGGTATGTGTGAAAATAGCCGCTTGTAGTCTCTTTGATTTATGACTGTTAGAGCTGACCCTGTGTCCAATTCCATTTCCACTTGGACTCCGTCTATCTTGAGTGTAACCCAGGTAGTCTGGTGATCCTCCATTTCGGTTACATTATGTAGTTTCAGACAACCCAGCTCCTTGGTTCCGGAGTCTGTGTCACTTTTCTGTTCGTCTGAACCACTGTCCATCACCTGGTGTACCTTTTTGTACTTCTCCTGTGGAGATTTCTTACTGTTGGTTTTCTTCCCAGACCTGCAGAATCTTGCTATGTGTCCCGCTTTCCCACACTGTCTGCACACTTGGTCTTTGAACCAACAATCTTTCTGGTCATGTGTTGTTCTGCCACAGCGATAGCACTTCCCTATTCCATAGGTCATTTCATTGGTGCCATATTCTTGCAGTCTCCGATGTATCTCTGCAGCGCCCCTTGCGGCTGCTTCGTGTGATACTGCCATACTGAAAGCTTTGTCCAGCATAAGGTCCTTTTCTGATAGAAGCCATTTCTGGGTTCCTTCACTTTGTAGCCCACACACAAACGTGTCCCTTAACGTGTCTGCTAGTCCCGCTCCAAACTGACAGTATTTCGATAGCTTGCGCAGTTCCGTTAGGTACTCAGCATTGCTTTCGTCTTTGTGTTGGTTCCTTTTATGGAACTTAAATCGTCCTGCTATCAGCAGCGGTGTGGGGTTTAAGTGGTCCTGTAGGATTTCTACTATGCTTTCAAAATTCTTGTTTACCGGCTTCTCTGGGGTTATTAGATTTCGCAGTAACCCATAAGTTTTTGCACCCATGGAATTTAACAGAACCAGTGCTTTATTAGCATCTGGCACTTCATTCGCCCTGAAGTACACCTCAATACGTTCCACATATGTCGCCCAATCTTCGACTTCATTGTCAAACGTAGAGATACTGCCACTCTTCGGCATCCTTGGTTGTGCATTAACTATCACCAATGGCGCCTCCCGCGCTTCCCCTTCTTCTCCGCTGGCACAAAATGGCGTCTTCCATGGTTTCCTTCCTTCCCGCGCTCTCCCGTCTTCTCCGCTGTGGCTTCGCAAAATGGCGTCTCCCGCGCTCTTCCTGCTTCTCCGCGGCTCAATGGCGTCTCCCCTTGCTTCGCCCTGTGGACCCTGATCAGCCCGTGATCCCTGGCTGTGGTCTGCGCGTTCTTCTCTTGATATTTGTCGACGCCACTCAGTCTAGAACCCGGCTGTTTCTTACCCTCTCTCTCTCTCCGGTTTGCAGTATTTTTCCTCGACGCCGCTCGGTGATCAACCCCCGGCTGTGCCCTGCTCTCTTCACCCTCTTTCTTACCCCGTCGATGCTGCCCGGCTCTCTCTCTCTGCCGTCGGTCGGCTCCAGCCGCCGCTGCGCGGGAAGGGTCTGCTCTGGAGCTGTCGTCGGTCTCTTACTGCTCGTTGTGGCTGGGGAACCAAGTCCGGCTCTCCACAGCCTCCCCAGCGAAGTTGGATCTCTGCCTGACTGCTGGGCGGTTGCTCGCGGTCGACGCCCGTGTTCCTGGACTTGGCTATTTTTTTTATTTTTTTATGTTGCGGGTAGATTCGCATCAACACTCGTCGCCACTGTTAGATCCGTGGTTCAGTGGATAAATAATTACACGGATGCTGTACATAAACAAATAACAGGTCTTTACTGGAGGAGGGTAATCTCTAGACTGGGGTACAGAGGCATGCGCACAGCTTATATACCGGTGTGGTCACTGCCGGTACTACAGTATACAGGAGCTGTAAAAAGTAGTTCTGACTTAAAGCACATACACTACAGTAAGTACATGGTAAAATTCTTTTTAAATACCTTTAAGCTACCTCTTAATGATATTAATTGGCTGGCCCGCCGCTTGGTGTGAATCGAAGACAGACCTGGCTCTTTGGAAACTTACAAGGAGGCGTATTCAGAGCGGGATACCGACCCGCTGTCGATCTTTTAGATTTTGACAGCGGATCCGCCTCCAAACCTGCCCTCTGAGGACCGGCAAAATTCAGCCCTTGGTCTTTATCAAAGTTAGAACTGTTTGTACTCGATTCTGTAGGCCATTGTCGTGGCTGAAAACTCACATAAGCAGCAGATAACAGGGTCTTGAACTTCTTTCAGACAAAGCTCCAAACGTGTGTGGAAGAGAGTATACTTAATAAAAACCAATACCAATGATACAAGGCAGCAACAGCACTTTGCCTTCTATCTTTCTCTTTCTCTCTCTCTCATTCTTACCCTCTCAATATCTCTTTCTCTCATTCTCTCTCTCATTCTTTTTTTTCTCTTTCTCTCTCTCTCTCTAACCTGATCATCAGAGTTCCCCTTAGGCTGCAATTCTTTATCAATCTCCTCCAATCCAAAGCCAATGGCAGAATTATTGGATGACGCCAACTCTGCAATATCACAGCACTGTATCATCCTGCCACTACAATTTCTTATATTTATACCTGACAGAGCAAGGACTACTACAGTGGTAACTATCATTTCCAATTAGGGACTGATACTGGCTCATTGTGCCTAGTTCCCCATATCAAATTGGGCCTGTCCATCGTGGGGCTTCCTGTTGGGATACTTGTCACAGGGCTCCCCCTAACTCTTGTCATTGATATAAGTTCCCCTTCTAATCTGCTGGAACTGTTGCCATGGGTTTATATCTTCTGCCTTGGGTGTAGGGTTGTGTTAAAAACTCTCCCCAGATACTCTTGGGTATCATTTATATCCCTTCCCAACACACCAACAGCAGGTTACAGCAGAATTAACAGAAATGAAATATCTCCACCAGTTTTAACTTTATACAAAGATTAAGCAGTAAAAAAAAATGTAGTCTGAGCTCCAGTATTATACGTTGGCAGTGCAGCCATTCCCAGTAATTAAGGTTCAAAACAACCTATCAATCAGATGTCTTTACACCCTCCACCCCTATTTTCACACTAATAATGGAAAATGCCTATGTAAATCTGTCACACTGTAATTACATCCTCCCACCAGTTGCGATGCTGTAGCACATCAGTTTATGCTGCAGAGAAACTGCTATGCTGCAACCAACTCTACTTCTCTGCTTCTTACATTGTCAGTTTTGCCAAAAGAATTGTACAAAAGGACAGAACTGATTACTTTAAAATGGGGACTGAACTACATATATGTATGTGTATGTATATATCCGTCCAACAAGGCAGCGATTTTCTGTCTACATTTATTTTGGGTGTCGCAAGGTCACTTGACAAGACCCAGTTTGCAAGTAGGAAATTGGTCAGTTTTCTATCTGTCCCCACTGACTAAAGGTATTTTTTGGGGATACCATTTGTGAGCACTAGATGACCAAGTCTTCAACTGCTTCCAGGCAGAGTCCAAAGATGGATATGAAATTAGAACAGAGTGTATTTAATGGTAACTGGCAATAATGTACAAGTCTGTAGCCGCACTTTGCCTTCTCTTCCTCCATTTCTCCAGAATGTCATGTACAACGCACAATTCCACCGGCTTATGACCCAGTCCATCAGGATCATTATACATGCTTTCATGAAACTACAACTTCTGATAAGGAGAAACAATCCTTTTTATTGAGCAACTAGATGAAGGGCCAAGCCATGGATGAAAAGAGGAGATATGATTAGATAATTCAAGAAGTATGGGTTTGGTGATACCAAGCTTAGGTTTGTAGATTGTAGAAGAAATGATGACTGATAAAACTAAGGAATTCTAGAGAGCATCAAAATAATCACTCTTTATAAATATCTCTAGAATTTAGCATGTATTTCTTTATGAATGCATAAAAACGTCATGGTTAACTTCTGAAGTATGTACTCCTTTTTTAAGCTATTTTCTAAATAACAAAATTAATTCAATAATGTGCATTCCATGTGGGTGTCATTTCACAATCCAATCTAAAGCTACATTGAAAGGAATCAGAATCTCTTTCAGAAACCATGGTTGCACATATCATGTAAATGGCATCATAGCAGAATTCAAATATCTGAGGGGAAATTACAAATAAATTTCAGACAATATAACCTTCTACTTTGTTTTAGGTCCGCTTCTGTTCTTTAATAACGACCAACCATTTTACATTATCTGCTAATGAAAGCATAAAATTGAATATTTATTTGTAAAGCACTCTGCACATTGGTCTGTGTGGAGTTCAATTTAGCTGATGTGGCCTTTTGCAACTGTTTTCTCATTATCTAACTAAATCTATATAGCACATTACTTAGAAGGCAAACTTTGTATAATCTTATATTGTGCCAGTACTCCCGTGCTTGGATTCTGTGAAACATCCTTGCTTGTTTTACAATTTACAATCATTAGTAGTTGATGAGGAAATAGAGAAGAATCCTATTAATAAGTGGGAAGAGGGGCAAAATTGATCACTATTTGGAACTGAGGACAATGCAGATAATAAAAACCTATCCATATAAATATCTACCAATACATAAAGGTTGTGAGATGTATCTGTTACACTTCAGACATCATGTTTTGTCATATGCAAATTTCTATTTTTTTTAGAAAAATATTTAAAAAGGGAAAGTAATCTGGTCATTGGCATTGAATTGATCTCAAGATGTGCCTGACAGCAGTTGGCCTGCAATTAACTCCAGATGCGTCTGTACAGCAAGTCAACCTTATGGTTTTAAAAGGACACATCAGGCTACACACAACTCCGCAGCAGCAGAACAATGCATTATGTGTTACATGGTTAATCACTACGATCCTCATAAATGGCATGTTCTCCGACTTAACGGCAGCAATGTCAAAGGAGATTCACAAGTATATTTAAAATAGTGTGTGTGTAATATACAGAGTTAAATGTTACAACGGACTCTGCCATTTTAGATATTTTTTTATTGCTTAGCAAAGTAAAGTGTAATAAGATATAGAAGTACAAATGCAGAATATCTGAAATAAAACAGAATATGCTGGAAGTACACAGAGACAGGACAAGTTAATACAAACTCTTTGTCCATATAATTAATAATTTGGGTATTTTATAAGGTTGCATATTTCTTCAACATAGTCGGTCACATCATTAATATTTTCCCTTCCCCAACACAGTAGTGCTGTGTAAGAAATAGCAGTGTCATGAGGATTGCAAATTTGAAATTAATAGAGATTTGATTCTCAAAATCAACACATGCACACACTATTGTGAGATTACATTACAAGTAATTTGCGTGCATCCCTGACTTGCAGCAAATGTTCTTTATGTACACTATACAAATACATGCACACAGTGATTAAAATTGTGCAGAGTTTTTTCAGAACCAAGTTCCACATGCTTTATCAAGCAGGGAATTCTGTTTTGAATCGGGACCATATTTATCACCATATTTAGGCTGTATGACCTAATTCTTAATTCTTATGACAAGTAATCATGCACAACTGCACAAAGCATCCTTGGGCAATGTGAAAGGAGTAAACTCAGCTTAAAATGCCATTAACTTCGGCAACACACTAAGCATTGATTTCGGTCAGAGTAGGCAGACATTTTCGGTTTGCTTGATATCGAATTTCAGTATCTGATATAAATGTGGAATTGGAGATGCTCCTGCACTTTTCATTTCGTAAAGCTAAAGCTACTGTCTATAGGGATTCTGACAGATGGGGACATCTTGTGGCTATGGAGAAGAAAATAGCTATAATTGCAGATTGGAGAAATAGGTCCAATATTAAGTGTATCAAGGTGAACATTTATTATTCCCAGTTGAAAGCTAGCACAGTTTAAACATAACTCAAATAAACATAGAAAAAAGTGAGAGGTTTCAGAATAATGAGCAAGGAGCATAGGAGAATGGATAGAGGGGTGGACCGGCCAGAAACAATAGACTAGATTTACTGACCAATTGTAGCCACTGGGTTGAAAATCTAGCTCAGTAAGTATTTACATATTTGTAGATCTAATAACAGAATAAAACAGCCCTCCAAAAACATTTCCCATTAGTGAAAATTGAAGCAAGATCTCACACATATCAGATAAGATTGTGATAGATAGTGTGATTAACTTTAAATTAAATTTACTTTGAAACTGCCATTTGATTTATTTTGTAAAACAGGATTTTTTTTAAAGAATCAGTCCATTACTGTAGAAGTTGTAAGAGATGAGACAAAAAAAGGCAAATGGAATGTTGGCCTTTATTGCAAGGGGGTTGGAGTATAAAAGCAGGGAAGTCCTGTTACAACTGAACAGGGTATTGGTGAGACCACACCTTGAGTACTGCGTACAGTTTTGGTCTCCTTATTTAAGGAAGGATATACTTGCATTGGAGGCAGTTCAGAGACGATTCATCGGTTGATTCCTGAGATGAGGGGGTTGACTTATGAAGAAAGGTTGAGCAGGTTGGGCCTATACACATTGGAATTTAGAAGAATAAGAGGTGGTCTTAGTGAAACATATAAGATACGGAGGGGGCTCGACAAGGTAGATGCAGAGAGGATGTTTCCCCTCATGGGGAAATCTAGAACTTGGGGGCATAGTTTCAGAATAAAGGGTCGCCCTATTAGAACTGAGATGAGGAGGAATTTCTTCTCTGAGGGTCATAAATCTGTGGAATTCTCTGCCCCAGAGTGCCATGGAGGCTGGGTCATTGAATACATTTAAGGGGGAGATAGACAGATTTTTGCAAGATAAGGGAGTGAAGGGTTATGGGGAGCGGGCAGGGAAGTGGTTTTGAGCCCAAGATTAGCCATTATCTTATTGAATGGCGGAGCAGGCTCAAGGGGCCAAGTGGCTTATTCCTGCTCCTAACATAGAAACATAGAAAATAGGAGCAGGAGTACACCATTCGGCCCCTCGAGCCTTCTCCACCATTCAATGTGATCATGGCTGATCATCCAAATTCAGTACCCTGTCCCTGCTTTCTCCCTATATCCCTTGATCCCTTTAGCCTTAAGAAATATATCCAACTCCTTCTTGAATATATTTAATGAATTGGCCTCTACTGCCTTCTGTGGTAGAGAATTCCACAGGTTCACCACTCTCTGGGTGAAGAAATTCCTCCTCATTTCTGTCCTAAATGGCTTACCCCTTATCCTTAGACTGTGACCCCTGGTTCTGGACTCCCCAACCATCGGGAACATCCTTCCTGCATCTAGTCTGTCCAGTCCTGTCAGAATTTTATAAGTTTCAATGAGATCCCCTCTCATTCTTCGAAACTCCTGCCAGTGTAAGCCCAATCGACCCAATCTCTCCTCATACGTCATTCCTGCCATCCCAGGTATCAGCCTGGTGAATCTTCGCTGAACTCTCTCCATGGCAAGAACATCCTTCCTCAGATAAGGCGACCAAAACTGCACACATTACTCAAGATGCAGTCTCACCAAGGCCCTGTACAACTGCAGCAAGACATCCTTGTTCCTGTACTCAACCCTCTCGCTATGAAGGCCAACATACCATGTGCCTTCTTAATGCCTGCTGCACCTGCATGCTTACCTTCAGTGACTGGTGCACAAGGCCACCCAGGTCTCGTTGCACTTCCCCTTCTCCCAATCTATTGCCACTCAGATAATAATCTGCCTTCCTGTTTTTGACACCAAAGTGGATAACCTCGCATTTATCCATGTTATATTGCATCTGCCGTGCTCCTGCCCAATCGCCCAACCTGTCCAAATCATCCTGGAGTTTCTCAGTGTCCTCCTCACAGCACACACGCCCACCCAGCTTTGTGTCATCTGCAAACTTGGAGATATTACATCTAGTTCCCTTGTCTAGATCATTAATATATATTGTGACTAGCTGGGTCCAAGGACTGATCCCTGCGGTACCCCACTAGTCACTGCCTGCCACTCAGAAAAAGACCCATTTATTCCAACTCTTTGCTTTCTGTCTGCCAACCAGTTCTCTATCCAAGTCAATACCTTGCCCCCAATCCCATATGCCTTAACTTTACACGCCATTCTCTTATGCGGGACCTTATCGAAAGCCTTTTGAAAGTCCAAATACAGCACATCCACTGGTTCTCCCTTATCTATTTTACCAGTTACATCCTCAAAAAATTCCAGTAGATTAGTCAAGCACAATTTACCTTTTGTAAATCCTATTTCTTATGTTCTTAAATATTTTCTTATACCAATGTTGATGAAATCCTGACCACTTAAAAAAGGAGAAAGTATTCCTGGTGATCTTATGAATGCTAATAATTGTACTTAATAGTATGTTCCTTAACCAGGAAGAAAAACAATTCACAATGCCACCTCAGGCCAAAGTACAACATATTGAAGCATTGTTTCAGAGGTACCTTGAGGCATTAGTTTGCTACAAAGTCAGCAAACAAAATAAATTAAACCTGGCCGCTGTTCTACTGAACCGAACAGAGAGACACACTAAACTATGTCACAATACTACACTGTGTTTTTCTGAAAATTTTGACATTCTTTTGTAATTGGTAAGGATGAGTATATTTTACAAAACAAATATAATCTAGAAGCCTATTCAGTGAGTAAAGAACAAGCTGAAATATTCCATGTATTCTTCAGCATGACAGTTCTGTAAATGGTGCACGAGCAATATTCTGAGACTTTGCATAAATATTGTCATAAGAACATAAGAAATAAGAGCTGGAGTTGTCCATTTGGCCCTTCGAGCCTGCTCTGCCATTCAGCAAGATCATGGCTGATCTTCTACTTCAACTCCACCTTCCCCCACTATCCCTATATCCCTTAATTCCCTTAGTTCCCAAACATTTATCGACCTCTGTCTTGAATATACTCAACCACTGATCATCCACAGCTCTCTGGGGTAGAGAATTCCAAAGATTCACAACCCTTTGAGTGAAGAAATTTCTCCTCATCTCAGTCCTAAATGGCCGACCCCTTATCCTGAGACTGTGACCCTGGGTTCTAGATTCCCCAGACGGGAAACATTTTCTTAACATTAACCCTGTCACCCCCTTAAGAATTTTATGTTTCAATGAGATCACCTCTCATTCTTCTAAACAATAGGGAATATAGGCCTAGTCTACTCAATCTCTCCTCATAGGGCCATCTCCTCATCCCAGGAACCAGTCTAGTGAACCTTCACTGCACTCCCTCTGAGGCAAGTATGTCTTTCCTTAGATAAGGAGATCAGAACTGTACACAGTACTCCAGATGTGGCCTCACCAATGCCCTGTATAATTGTAGTAAGACTTCTTCACTCTTACACTCTAATCCCTTTGTAACAAAAGCTAACATACCATTTGCTTAACTAATCGCTTGCTGTATCTGCATGTTAACTTTCAGTGATTCATGTACAAGGACAGCCAGGTCCCTCTGAATGCAAACATTTCCCAGTCTCTCCATTCAAAAAATATTTGGCTTTTTTGTTTTTCCTACCAAAGTAGATAATTTCACACTTCCCCACATTGTATTCCATTTGCCATGTTCTTGCCCACTCAGTCAACCTATCTATATTTCTCTGCAGTCTCTTTGCATCCTCCTCACAGCTTACTTTCCCACCTAACTTTGTATCAGCAGCAAACTTGGATACATTACACTCAGTCCCTTCATCTAAGTCATTAATATAGATTGTAAATAGCTGAGGCCCAAGCACTGATTCTTGCAGTACTCCGCTAGTTACAGCCTGCCAACCTGAAAATGTCCCATTTATTCCTACTCTGTTTTCTGTCCATTAACCAATCCTCAATCCATGTTAATATATTACCCCCAATGAGCCCTAATTTTGTGTAATAGCCTCTTGTGTGGCACCTTATTGAATGCTTTTTGAAAATCCAAATACACCACATCAACTGGTTCCCCTTATCCATCCTATTAGTTACATCTTCAAAAAGCTCTAACAGATTTGTCAAACACAATTTCCCTTTCATAAAACCATGGTGACTCTGCCTAATCATATTACAATTTTCTAAGTGCCCTGTTACCACATCCATAATAATAGATTGTAGCATTTTGCCTGCAACTGATGTCAGGCTAACTGGCCTATAGTTCCTCGCTTTTTCTCTTTCTCCTTTCTTAAATAGTGGGGTTATGTTTGCTACCTTCCAATCCTTGGGGACTGTTTTAGAATCTAGGGAATTCTAGAAGATTAATACCAGTGCAGCCACTATCTCTGCAGCTACCTCTTTTAAAACCCTAGAAGGCAGGTCATCAGGTCCAGGGGATTTGTCGCCACTTAGTCCCATTAATTTCTCCAGTACTATGTCTTTACATATACTGATTCCTTTAAGTTCCTCATTCTCTAGACCCTTGGTTCCACATTATTTCCAGAATATTTTTTGTGTCTTCTACCATGAAGACAGATACAAAGGGCTGGATTTTGTCAATGGGGACATGATGGAGGCGGGACTCCCACTTTTTGGGTTGTAGTCCCACCTCCATCGACTTGTGGCCAACCCTTGCGATTTTCCCTTGATTGACCTTGTTAAGCCCACTCAGCAGGCCAATTAAGGGACACCTGGTTACTGGTGATGTCAGTGATTGACATTTCATCTGTCAAGAGCTTTTGACAGATGAAAAATTAGCGTTTGACAGCTCTGCGAAGCTGTCAAACACTGACAATCTGTCTTCTAACTTGAGTCTTTCTACTCAGACTCAGTTAGAGGTCTCTCCAGACCAGAAAGCAGAATGCTGCAGATTTTTGACATTTCAGCGGTCATTCTGCTTTCTGTGCCGATGAAGTGAGGGACTCCTGAGAACTGAAGGGAGGAAGCCTGCAGGAGAAAGTAAAGGTAAGTAAAACTTATTAAAACACTTTACACTTACCTCACACACTTACCTCTGCACATATGCTCCCATCACTCACCTACACAATGCACATCTCGACCCCTCCAACCCCTTCAGACCGACTGTCCACCTCGCTAACTTGGCGTGGTTCGGAGCCATCGGGAAGCCCACACTTCAGGGCTAAAAATAGGGATTAGGCAAAAAACTGCCTGTTAACTACCTGTTAACAGGCAGTTAATTGGCACTAATCCCCTTCCCACCTCGGGGAGGTGGCTCCCAGCACAGGTCGGGTACCCGCCTCCTGGGACATTGGAACGGAGGCGGGTTGGGGGTGGGATGGGTTCGTGCCCCCCGATTCTGCAATTTTCCCACCACTCCCGCCTCCAAACCCGCCTCCATGGGGCTTGGAAAATCCAGCCCAAAGTATTTGTTTAATGTCTCTGCCATTTCCTTATTGTCCATTATAATTCTCCTGTCTCTGCCTCTAATGGGCCCACGTTTACTTTTACTAATCTCTTCTTATTTACATACCTATAGAAACGTTTACAATCTCTTTTTATGTCTCTTGCTAATTTATTCTCTTTTTTTCTCTTTCCTTATCAATTTCTTGGTCCTCCTTTGCTGAATTCTAAAATCCTCCCAATCATCAGGCTTAGTACTCTTTTTGGCAACATTATAAGCCTCTTCCTTTGATCTAATACTATCTTTAACCTCTTGTTAGCCATGGTAGGACCACTTTTCCTATGGGGTTTTTGTGCCTTAAAGGAATGTATATTTGTTGTAAATGATGTATTAATTATTTAAATGCTAGCCATTGCTTGTTTACCATCATACCTTTTAATGTAGTTTCCCAATCTACCTTAGCCAACTTGCCCCTCATACCTACGTATTGTGCTTTGTTTAGATTTAAGACCCTAGTTTCAGATTTAACTAAATCACTTTCAAACTCGATATAAAATTCTATCATATTATGGTCACTCTTCCCTAAAGGTCCCTTTACTACAAGTTTATGAATTAACTCATTCTCATTGCACAATACTAGATCTAAAATAATGTATTCCCTAGTTGGTTTCTCACATACTGATCCAGAAAACTATTTTGTATACATTCCATGAACTTGTCCTCCACAATATTGCTGCAAATTTGGTTTGCCCAGTCTATATGTAGATTACAGATCCCCATGATTACTCTATTACCCTTGTCACATGCACCTCTAATTTCCTGATTAAAACTCTGCCCTACATTACAACTATTGTTTGGGGGCCAATGTTTCCTGCCCTTTGCTGATTCTTAGCTCCACCCAAACTGATTCTACTTCTTGATTTTCTGAGTCAAGATCCTTTCTCTCTACTGTCTTTATCCCATCCTTTATTATCAGGGCTACCCCTCCTCTTTTTCCATTTTGCCTCTCTCTTCTAAAAGCTAAGTAACCTGGAATATTTAGTTCCCAACCTTGGTCACTTTGCAACCACATCTCTGTAATGGCTATTAGATCAAACCTATTAATTTCTATCTGCACTGTTAATTCATCTATTTTGTTGTGAATGCTTCACGCATTCAGATATAGTGCCTTTAGCTTTAACTTATTTCTGTTTTTCCCTGATGACACCTTAGTCACTGATGCCCCATTACTTTTGTTACCTTTGATCCCATCACCAAACACATCTTCCCCTCCCCTCCCAGCATTCCGTAGGGACTGCTCCCTCCGAGACACCCTAGTCCACTCCTCTATCACTCCCAGCACCCCTTCCCTTTCGCCTGGCACCTTCCCGTACAAGCGAGGAAGTAACATATAGGGTGGATAAAGGGGAACCAGTGGATGTAGTGTATTTAGACTTCCAAAAGGCATTTGACAAGGTGCCACACAAAAGATTATTCCTTAAGATAAAAAATCACGGGATTGGGGGTAATATTCTGGCATGGATAGAGGATTGGCTATCTAACAGAAGGCAGAGAGTTGGGATAAATGGTTCATTCTCAGAATGGGAATCAGTAACTAGTGGTGTTCCGCAGGGGTCAGTGCTGGGTCCCCAACTCTTTACAATCTATATTAATGATTTGGAGGAGGGGACCGAGTGTAACATATCAAAGTTTGCAGATGATACTAAGATGGGAGGGAAAGTAGTGAGTGAGGAGGACATAAAAAACCTGCAAGGGGACATAGACAGGCTAAGTAAGTGGGCAGAGATTTGGCAGATGGAATACAATACTGGAAAGTGTGAGGTTATGCACTTTGGCAGGAAAAATCGCAGAGCAAGCTATTATCTTAATGGCAAGAAACTGGAAAGTACTGAAGCACAAAGGGATCTGGGGGTCCTGGTGCACGAAACTCAAAAGGTTAGTATGCAGGTGCAGCAAGTGATTAAGTAGGCCAATGGAATGTTGGCTTTCATTGCTAGGGGGATAGAATATAAAAATAGGGATGTATTGCTTCAGTTGTACAAGGTATTGGTGAGACCGCACCTGGAATACTGCATACAGTTTTGGTGTCCATAATTAAGAAAAGACATACTTGCTCTCGAGTCAGTACAAAGAAGGTTCACTCGGTTAATCCCGGGGATGAGGGGATGGACATATGAGGAGAGGTTGAGTAGATTGGGACTCCACTAATTGGAGTTCAGAAGAATGAGAGGCGATCTTATTGAAACATATAAGATTGTGAAGGGATTGGATCGGGTGGATGCGGGGAGGATGTTCCCGATGATGGGTGAAACTAGAACTAGGGGGCATAGTCTTAGAATAAGGGGCTGCTCTTTCAAAACTGAGATGAGGAGGAACTACTTCACTCAGAGGGTGGTAGGTCCATGGAATATGCTGCCCCAAAAAGCTGTAGAAGCTACATCATTACATAAATTTAAAACAGAAATAGACAGTTTCCTAGAAGTAAAGGGAATTAAGGGTTACGGGGAGCGGGCAGGAATTTGGACATGAGCCTAAGTTCGGATCGGACATGGCCCTGTGGGTAGCAGAGCGGGCCCAGGGGCCGTGTAGCCTGATCCTGCTCCTATTTCATGTGTCTAATTATGTTAGATTCAGCAGATGGTTCTGTGATAGTAGATTGGCGGTTAGGATCAGATCAGCCATGATCTTGTTGAATGGCGGAGCAGGCTCGAGGGGCCGATTGGCCTACTCCTGCTCCTATTTCTTATGTTCTTATGTTCTTATGCAACACCTGCCCATATACCTCCCCCCTTCCCACTGTCCAGGGCCCCAAACACCCCTTCCAGGTGAAACAGTGATTTACTTGTACTTCTTGCAATCTAGTATACTGTATTCGCTGCTCACGATGTGGTCTCCTCTACATTGGGGAGACCAAACACAGATTGGGTGACCGCTTTGCGGAACACCTCCATTCAGTCCGGAAGGGTGACCCTGAGCTTCCGGTCGCCTGTCATTTTAATTCACCACTCCATTCCCACTCGGACCTCACCGTCTGCGGCCTCTTGCATTGTTCCACAGAAGCTCACCGTAAACTCGAGGAACAACACCTCATCTTCCGATTAGGCACTTTACAGCCTTCCGGACTCAATATCGAGTTCAACAACTTCAGATCATAACCTCGGCCCCGATTATATTTTTATATTTTTTATCCACACTTTTGGTTTGTGACTTTTCCTTTTTTCCTCTCTCTCCCACATGGCAGCTGTCTGTCACTCTGCCGGCGCATTTCACACTTCATCTAGAGCCATTGTCTGTTTCTTTACCTGTCCTATTACTATCTCGTCTCACCTTGAATATCTCTTAATGTCTCTTCTTTCATCCCCTCCCCCATTTCCCAGCCCCAAAACTGCCTTTTGTTTCATTTCCTGCCTTTTCTCTCAGTTCTGCAGAAGGGTTTCAACCCGAAACGTTGACTCTATTTCACTCTCCACGGATGTTGCCTGACCTGCTGAGTTTTTCCAGCATTTTCTGTTATTATTTCGGATTTCCAGCATCTGCAGTATTTTGCTATCGTACCTTTGTTACTTTCTCTGTCCCCTCCTGACCCACTCTGCTTATTTTTACCCGAAACTCTGCTCTGCTCTAGAGCCTTGACATTTTCCTTGCTGCTTTTATATTTATATCTTTCCTGAATCCTCGCCCCTCCTTCATTAGTTGTCTATTGTTGTAACTTTATTGGAGTCAGTACATCTCGTAAGCACTATGCCTGAAGTGCAGTAATACATGCGTCAGCATATGACTTATGAGCTGCCTTCTCTGCGATGCCCCACAGTGTTAATTATAACAGTGTCACAACTGCCTACTAATATATTGCTTTTCCAGCATCTTTGATCAGTCAGTCACTTATCGAGGTTCTTCTTCAAGAGCAATAACATTGACCCAAGTTTCTTACTGAATTTCCTTCAGCAACGTATCCAGCTGCCTTGTTTTAAATCATTATAAATACAAATACTGTCACTTCTTCAAAGTTTGTATCTTGGTTGAAGAAGTTATAAGATTTTATTGGCTTTGGGATGGATAAAATAGTGCCATCGGCACTCCAAGTTGCAGTTAACAACTGATGTCCATCTTAAAGACTTCTTATGATTTTTTTTCTTTACCTTTCTATTTCTTCCCCTTTTTCCAGGTGTTGTGGAGCCATTTGCCAACTGAGGCCGAGAGGGAAGGTGAACAACCTGCTCCAGGTCTTCACTACTACCACCGGCTTCCATGACATGAATAAAACCAGCACAGAGACAAATCTCCCTTGAATTTTGTCTCCTATTGGTGGGCGTGCACATGTCCTCTGCCCAGTGTCTACATCAGAAATTAACAATTCACTGTGGAACACTTGTCTTGACCAGGGCCTTAACATTAGAGAGTAAAATGCATTCATACTTCAATGCGCTGTGCCGCCATCTTATCTCCTATTCTTTCAACTGTTGCACTTTTATGATAAATCTTCAGTCTTTCAGCTTCCCTCAGTGGTTAAGAGACTTTAACCAGTGAGTAACTAAGCCATACAGAGCAGGGAGGTCCCAGTTTTGATTCCTAATCTGTGCTGAATCAGTTGCTCTCAACTGGGTCAACAGTATGGGTGCTTCAGTTTGGCTAAACATTCCTTTGGTAGGGCAAGGAAAATTAATCAATACGCCAACTTCTGATCACCAGCCTGTTGAAAGTGTGTAAGTATGTGCATCAGATGGCTGAAATCTCCTCCTTTACTTGAATAGTGTGCAGCATATGAACAATGGTCACTTCAGTCATGTGCTGGAGAGCTTCCACTGCCTGTGGGGCCAGACCCATCAGTGGGAGTGAAATTGGTCTTTAGCAAAAGCGAGAAACGGACGAAATATATTAATGATGATCTAGACGAGGGAACTAGATGTAATATCTCCAAGTTTGCAGACGACACAAAGCTGGGTGGGCATGTGTGCTGTGAGGAGGATGCAGAGAAACTCCAGTATGATTTGGACAGGTTGGGTGATTTGGCAGATGCATGGCAGATGCAGTATAATGTGGATAAATGCGAGGTTATCCACTTTGGTTGCAAAAACAGGAAGACAGATTATTATCTGAATGGCAATAGATTGGGAAAAGGGGAAGTGCATCGAGACCTGGGTGTCCTTGTGCACCAGTTGCTGAAGGTAAGCATGCAGGTGCAGCAAGCGTTAAGAAGGCAAATGGTATGTTGGCCTTCATAGCGAGAGGATTCGAGGGCAGGAGCAAGGATGTCTTGCTGCAGTTGTACAGGGTCTTGGTCACCTTATCTGAGGAAGGATGTTCTTGCTATGGAGGGAGTGCAGTGAAGATTCACCAGACTGATACCTGGGATGGCAGGAATGATGTATGAAGAGAGATTGAGTCGATTAGGCTTATATTCGCTGGAGTTTAGAAGAATGGGAGGGGATCTCATTGAAACTTATAAAATTCTAACAGGACTAGACAGACTAGATGCAGGAAGGATGTTCCTGATGGCGGAGGAGTCCAGAACCAGGGGTCACAGTCTAAGGATAAGGGGTAGGCCATTTAGGACTGAGATGAGGAGGAATTTCTTCACCCAGAGAGAGGTGAACCTGTGGAATTCTCTACCACAGAAGGCAGTTGAGGCCAACTTATTAAATATATTCAAAAAGGAGTTAAATATATTTCTTAATGCTAAAGGGATCGAGGGATATGGGGAGAAAGCAGGGACAGGGTACTGAATTTGGATGATCAGCCATGATCTCATTAAATGGCAGAACAGGCTCGAGGGGCCAAATGGCCTACTCCTGCTCCTATCTTCTATGTTTCTATAGCAAATCAGCAGCGTGATATGAACATGCTGCCGATTCGCTATTGCTCTCTCTTTGCTTTCGCTGAGGACCAATTTCACCAGCTGTACCTTTAAGGAGAGGTGGAGGGAAAGAGAGAAGATAGGTGGGGGAGGGGGGAGGGGAAGTGTTTATGCTAGCCAGTGCCAAGGTCTAAAGCACAGGGTGACCAGCCAACAAGGTCTCAGAGAGAAAAAATACAGTATCTTCATTCATTACAGTCTCAATGTTTGAGCAATTCCCAGATACAATCTGCTTCTTCTCTGTGGTTGAAAAAGTCCTTTGAAAAATACCTTCAGATGCGATTACGGCCTGGTCATCACTCCTGAGTACCTAATGCTTTCTGTTCTTCTTATCCAACAAGTATTTTTTACATGTCTTTTAAAGTGCTCTTCTGAAATGTTTCACCTGGAGGTATGATAATGTCTAAAGTTTTGACAGCACTTTAAAACTTGGTTGTCTTCGCTCACTGAAATTGATTGAATGAACAATGAAAGTGTTGGGTTCTGCTTTGGTAGGAACATGATTAGAATGTAAAGGTTGACAGTGTATTCAAAGTTATTTTGCCAACAGTCACCACAATTTTCCTTCATATATATATCTGTCCAAAGATTGGATGATGTCTTTGTAGGATAACAAATGAATTGTGATACAAAATGGATTGATGTAAAAAAAAGATTCTATCTAAGGAAAGACTCACATTGTGAAATTGTAAAGGGAATTTGATATAAAGAGGTGGTCATTAATTATCCTGTTTAATTCAAATTAGGATTCATTCGATTACTTTTTTGTTCTTGTCTATATTTAATATTCAAAAGTCTTTTTTCCACCCCCCCTCCCTTTGTTCTTTTTATTTAATCAGATGACTCATATCCAGTGAGGATTCCACGTGCAGAAACCATCCCCAGTTACAGCTCACAGCACTGACAAAAACTTCAGAAAGCTGGAACAGTTTCTAATGGCTGTGCTTCAAACTGTGGCACTGAACTTGCCCAATGAAACAAGCAAGAGGAATGCTGGGCGAAATGGACCGGGGTTTGACCGATAATTTGCAATATCTTTTTTCTTTTTTAAATTCGTACTTCCTCTTCAAGAGTTGGGGTAACTAAAAGGGAAGAAGGATTGAACTGAATGCACAATGAAAGGAAGGTTTGCTTTATCTAAAGCAGATATAAGCTTGTGTTCCAAGGTCATTTCCAACCATGATAATCAGAAGTACTTTTGTTAAGCACTAAGTTTCAAGATTGTGCTGATTGGTCAGCAGCATTATAAAATTAACTACATTTTTTTTTATTAACCATCAGTTAATCACCTGCCATTAAACCATGGCACTGTATGGACATGTGGTTGGTTATTTAGGTGCTGCTTACAGAGGATTGCAGATACGTTATTTTCACTAATGCACACGGGTTCATTTTTAGGCTTTAGTAAGGTGCAACACGTCATTTTGTTGGGCTTTTCCAGGTCTGTCTAAGGTGCACAAACTTGCATTACAATGGTGTTGCTCTGGCATCTGTTACTGCTTTGTTATTTTTTTTGGAACACAATACAATAATCAATCCAGCAATGGGAACTCATTTAGAGGAATAATTCATGAGGTTCAAGACTTTGCAAAGTGAACGGAATGTACAAGTAAATTGTAATAAGAAATGTGTGAAAGCTTTCTAGGTGGTTACAAGAAAATGGTTCTGGATTTGTACTATGTCTACCATTTATATATCTTTGCTTTCAGTCATTAGCTGGGCAGTTGACATGGGTATTCGTTAAAACAGGATGTAAATGCTGAATGTGACCTCACTAATTCAAAGTATTAACACCAGAATAAGGGGAATGAATATCCTAAATGTGGCAGCCATATTGAATGCGTTACTTACTGAACTGTGGGGAACCAAAATGCTGTTCACTTTTAAACTAAACATATGAGTAACTATTAGTCATGTGAACAGGTTTGTTTCACAAAGAACAAGAAGAGAGATCAGAGGAACAGCAAGTGGAATTGTTTGGTGTGATAAGAAAAAAACTGCAAATACTGAAAATCTGAAATTTTGACTGCACTCTCAAAGGATTACTTTATAATCCTCTTTTAGGGTGAATTAATTCTGATTCCCAACTTCTATATACGTTTCTGTTGTTTTAAGATTATTTTATTAATTTCCAGCTGTTCTGGCTGTATTTGTATTATCTTACGGCCTGCTCTAATTCTCTCGACAGAAGTCATTGCTCAAAGTTCAACACTTGACCTACCATAGTGCAACAGGAAATTTCAATTCTAATTGACCCCATGGGGGTAATTCCAACTTACCACCCCCGGGTGAGAAATGGACAGGATTGAATTAGATGCCTGTTTTACACCCCACCTGATCTGCTGGGTGACTGATCTGTACCCGCCAGTTTTACGTAGGTTAAGTTAGGTTAAACGCTACCTCTTTCTGTCAGTTCTGTGAAGTACCTGGCAGAGAAGACACTATTTAACAACTAATGGAGGTCCTAGGGTGAGACCAAATTGACCAGCGGTCAGTGAAGGCCTGATATCGGAAAGGTACAATGGCCAATCCTACGCCTGTCTCCCCATAGTGCCCCATGATTATGTAGCACTCATAGGGGTAGAATTTCATCTGAGCCAAAAACCGAGAGGCCCCAAGTTGGGCCTCAGTCCTCAGCTAAATATTCCGGGTGAGCTGCCGGTGCCTGTCGAGTCTCCAAGTAGCTTGCCCTTCAGGAGGATTGAACTTTAGGCTGCTTGCCTCTGTGCCACTGTTCTGTTAAACCTCTGTGCCACTGTTCTGTTAAACACACAATGTAAAATTTAACTGTTAATGAAACATCATTGCATCATAACATCACAAGTCATTTGTGACTGGCATAAAATGGCTGACAGCACATTTTTGTATTTTCTATCCCCAAAACAGAATAGTTCTTCCATTATTTTATTTGGGACAATGCATGACCAACTCTTACAGCTTTCCTATGTGCATCGATTGCAGCTGGAACTATATTCATAATAAAGTATCCAGGTTATCCATAGAAACACCTGACTGCAAAATTATTGACAATTGAAACAATAGCCCCAATTTTAACCTAACCAGCCCGGCAAGAATGGGGCACGTTCGGGTCGGATGCCCGATTTACACCTACACACTGTATTGGCTTCAGTGGAGCATTAAATTGGGCAGGGTGTAAATTGGGCATCTGACCCAAACCTGTCCCGTACTCACTGAGTGGGTTAGGTCAAAATTGGGGCTAATGAGTTACCAGCCCCAATTTTAACTCCAGGTGGATTTCCCGCTCAGGCCCGAGTTAAAATTACAGTCGGGTCTCAATAATGTCATCGGGCCCCAACATGCATATATGAAGAAGGACCCTATTGGCTCTGGGTGCATGTCCTTGCTGCCTGCACAGGAGAGCAGGTTAAAATTGCAGATGTTACAATCAACGTTTCCTTAAGGTGCGTGGCAGCGCACCGATCGGGAGGTCCAGCGCAGGCCGCTCTCCAGCTGTTGCTGCTGTAAAAATTTAAAGGACTGCGCACGGGGAAAAAAAATTAGAGGGAACATTAGTTGCGATCATGGCGGCTTTGGACAGTTAAGAACTAGGGCGATTTTAACAGCCTACACACCAGGTTTCCGCTGAGCAAGTAGAGTTAAAATCGCCCCCACCGCCTCAGAAAACAATTCCAGTTGCTCAGCTACTCTTATATTATATTTGCTAGTTGCTATTAATTCTCTTGCTAGATCACTGTGGCCTGGTATTTTTAATGGTTTCCTGTTTTTGCCAATAGAACCCCTTCCCCGAATGATCATTTCTCACTGATGCTTAAAGCCTGACTGCAATTCTGCTTACACGCAGCTCACAAATTGCCGCCTCTTCACTTGTTCCAACAGAACTCACTGCTATGTGGACTCAATTGCTAATTAGATGCTGATGACTGCCAATGCTCAGCCTGTCCAGCAACAGAACTAACCACTGGAGAGTTCCAGGAGATTGTGGACACAGTCTCTTGAGGCTTAGCACAAGGGGTGTTCAAGTGAGATAACTACGTATCAAAGAGAGAAGAAATTGAAATCGCTTATTTAATTTAGTGAGGAAATTTATGAGCAAAGACAAATAATATTTGATAAGTGAAAATCTAGCAATTCTGTTATACCATATTATCTTTGATTGGTGTATCTAGAAACGTGATTTTAAAAATTGATTGATCAGATCAAAATGGTTTGGCACAGCGTAGCATAATTAAAAATTAACACCTCAAAAGTGCGTTTACATCTGCTGTCATGCAAATTAGCAGCAAAATGGTGTTACGGCAACATCGTTTTTGAAGCAACTGTTCCAGGGATGTAGTCTGGCTGAAAATTCCCCATGGAAGGAACAATCCCACCTTCCCTGCAAGTGAATTCTAAACAAACACAAACAGCAACTGCTCAAAAGAACACTCACTTCCTATCCAGAACATATTTAAGCAGTAACAGTTGATGGGATCTTTGCTTATCAAGGGTAAGCTAAGTGATCTCTTGCGGTGATCTGTCATTGGTGAGAATATTAGAAATTACATGAGTTCCAGGACTCTACAGAATTGCACTTTTTAGGCAGCAAGTCATGCTACCTGCAGCAAGTGTAGAAATTCACTGGATATGTCACAATGTTACACCATGATTTGCCCCAGTCATGGGTTTATCACACTTGAGATTGTTTCTATATGAAGAGCAAGCAAGTATTAAAATGGACCCAAGTGTATGATTGACACAGTACTTTGAAATCATGGTTGCCATTGGATTATGAGGCTCTGCATTTTGCTTATTTGAAGTAATAATTTTGAAACTATTTCCCATTGTTTCTGTTGCTTTGATGCAGAACAATGAAAATGTCAGAATGAACCTACACCTATCTACCCATTTACAGACATTCTGTGCTAATCTGAATCCACCTTCACCCTTGCTAGTAATGCAATGTTAATAATTCCTTGAGAGTTATTCACGTAATATTACCATCTTGATCTAGTAAGATTCCTGTTATTAATAGTATTTTGTATTCAAGATAATTGTGCATAATAATAAACCATTTAAATGAGGAAGATATACCTTCAATACACATTCACAACACCATCAACTTGCAGTGACATAATTAGTGCACTAGGGTTAATGAACATAAAAAATTACACATCTGTGTTTATAGTGTTTCTAACTAGCACCAAAAGAAAGCTTGTCCCTCCCAACTATTTTTTACTTTACTTAAAAATTCTGAATTTTAAATTATTTTCAGGAGGATTATTCACCCCTCTAGCAGATTTCATTGAGTTAGATTGGTCATATTTATATATAAAAATGTTTTACCGAGTACACATTTTGTCCATTATATTGCATCATCGCACCTGTGCATATGCAAATTTCTGTGTCACGCTTGCATCTGATTAGCTTTAATGTTTTGTATTCGTAAAACAGTAGCAAATTGGAATTGAAGATGTAGGGAATGTACAAGGACATTAGGTAGAAAAAATACCAATGAGGAATCACTATGGACATTTAAAAAGAATGAATGAAGCATAAGCAGTCAGCAAAATCTACCAATAAAAGAAAGGATAAGCAGACTCATTCGAATAGTTCCACATCTTTTTGAAAGTTCTTTTGGCCTTCATCTTATTTTCTCCATTAAAGTTACCTATACAATAGTGTTTCCTGTGTTTGAATTGTCCAAATCAAAATTTTCTGCCAGAGTAAGAAGCCTGAGTCTGGAGTTCATGTAGGTTCCCAGATGATCACTGTCAGCTGAAGAGACTCAAGTTCACCAGCTGCAATACTAGCATGCACATAGCTCTGCATACAATTTCTACAAAGTATTATGATTGATAGTAAAACTTGCCACTCACAGGGGTTGCTCGGACTTGCTGTTTATAAGTCCCATTCCCTCCAATGAAAAATTGCTAAGAATAACAACTCCCTCCCTCCTCCCGCACAGGGAAACATAATCCAGTTTATTCTATTCATGGGAATGGTTACAAACCGGATAAAGAATTACATTTTTAACAATAGAAAATTCCAAAGTAGAATCTTTATATTTTGTAATGTATTCTAAATGGTCATCGCCATTCTTTCATATGTTTATACTGAGAATTCAAAGAGAAAAGGCAGCAACTTCTGAAAGGACTGTATCATTATTCAAATTTGGAGAGAGGTTCTGAATAAACATCCTGAATTTAAAATGTATTATCAACACGGTTCTGCTTCAGTACCATTGCAGGTATTTAGTATAGAAAGAACGACCTGCATTTACATAGCACCTTTCATGACCTCCGAACATCCCAAAGCACTTTACAGCCAATGAAGTACTTTTTTTAAAAATTATATTCTTTGTTGTAATGTGGGATAGAGAAGGAAAGATGTAATTAAGCTAAACTTTTTATATATTTCTTATCCTTTTCCATAAAAAAGCCATGCCCTAAATAGATGGATAGTAAAGAGCTGCTGTCCTATGTTACATGCAGATATTTATTTCTATAACGATGGTATTTACTTATCTACCTACAGTGGGTGAGGAAAACACTATTTTTCACGAATGAAAACAACTAATACTTCATTGCTTTTGGGGCGATCTTTGCCAAACTGCTTTCCAAGTTCTTTCACTGGAGATGAGCACCTCCATCCATTGTAACAGCATAATCACCTGCTCATCATAATCACTTACTCATCATAAGCAATGTCATGGGAGATCTGCCTGTATTTATAATATGCAAACTTTACCTATGCATGCACTTCCTGCCTGTCACACGCCGGGTGTCACATTTCCTGTGTCACACCTTAGCCATCACACGTGTGATAGGCAAAATTAATTGTAATACCTGCACTGACTGGCTCAAATTGTGTATGCACATATCAAAGTCAAATTACAATTGAACAGGTAGACACCATGCCAATTTAATATAAGAAAGGCAGATAGCTGAACTTCCCGTGAAAACTGAAGATTTATAAAAATAATCAGCCCTGAATGATCAATCAGGAGAGTTTACCAATAAATGAAAGGAAGAGGTGAACAAATCAAATTGACCAAATTACTTTATGGAAACATAAAATGGTAATTTTCCCCCTGAGCCTGCCAAGAAAACTGGCTCAAAATAAGGTTTGTAACATAATAAGAGTAAAGAAAATTACATGTAACATGATTACATTTACCTATAAAATTGACCTTTATGTCTTTTAGTATCTTCATTAATGTTTTCATACCGTGGTCTTAGTTTCTGTCCAAATCCCAGGATTGCAATTGATAATTCCTCCCACAGCTATCACTCTGTCGTCTGAAGAGAGTTAAACCAAATATAGCTGACTGACAGTTGGCAGGGAGAATATCCCATGAAACATCACTATGAATCTCTTAATCCAATGTAAGCATTCATTTTCTCAGCTTGTAGTAGTATTCATTTGTATGTTTTTGGAAGTGATTTCAAAGTAATCTGGATAAAGTATTTCAAAGGTTTTGAGATAAAAACATTTACATGAATGCTATTAGTGTGTTTATATTTTACTCAAGTTGGGGAGGCAGTCTCATGAGAATGCCAGACACATACACGCAAGGTATAATTAACATCAGTGCTTTGTTTGCATACACAATTCAAAAATTATTATTTAAAGGTACTGAGAATGTGAACAGAACGATTGCAGAAAAAACACTCCTTTTCCTCAATGCAAAAGCGATTCCTCCTGGTATAACTGGATTTCTTACTCTCTTTGTTTTCACAAAGGATTTGAATTACCAGTTGAATTTGGGTTTATAGGTAAAGTTCAGAGAAAGGCTACGTCTCAGAGACATGCAAATTACAAAGAGAAGGTCTGGGTGGGGGAATTCCAAAATGTTGTTTAATTAGAAATATTTGATTATGTAGCCGTGCAAGCAATTAATTCATCCAGCTCAGTGCTTAAGGGAAAACAACTTCTTTGAGCAAATATGTTTCACAACTGTTCCCAGACCCTGAACCATGCCCCTCCCCCCCACCAAATCCAGTATTTTCACACCCAGGCCGTTCCCTCACCCATTGCTGCCAGACCCTAGCACTCTATTTCCAGAGCTTGACAGACACCAGGGATCCCCCATGAGGGAAACCCAACATTGCACGCCCACTAGTTATACCAAGTGTCAGGCTTTCTCTTTACAGTGTGGTTAAAGCAAACTAAGAAAGAATGAACTTGCATTTATATAGCGCCTTTCATGACCTCAGGATATCCTAAAGTACTTTACAACCAATGAAGTACTTTTGAAGTATTGCCACTGTTGTAATGTTGGGAAATGCGGCAACTAATTTGCTCACAGCAATGTCCCACTAACAGCAATGTGATAATGACCAAATGATCTGTTTTTTTTAGTGATGTTGGTTGAGGGATAAGTATTGGCCAGGACACCGTGGAGAATTCCCCTGCTCTTCTTTGAAGAGTGGCTATGGGATATTTTACATCAACTGAGAGGGCACACGGGGTCTAGAGTTTAATATCTCATCTGAAAGACAGCACCTCCGACAGTGCAGCACTCCCTCATTACTGCATTTAAGTGCCAGCCTAGATCATGTTCTTAAGTCTCTGAAGTGGGGCCTGAACTCGTACCTTCTGACGCAGAAGCAAGAGTGCTACCAACTGAGCCACAGCTATTAAACTTCATGACCACCCCGCAATGCTAATAAGCCCAGGATTCCCCTATCTGGGGTTGCTGAACCTGAGGACACTCACTGTAAGTGTTATAAAACTCCCAGGAATGTCCTGTTTCAATGTTACACCCCATTAGACCCCTGGGAAAGCTGAAGACCTGCTCTCTTAGTACTTCCAAACTCTAGTACCCCACTCCAATTCTACCAAGCTCCAAGACCACCCTTAGAGTCATAGGCCTAGAAATTCAGTTGTTTGCGCCAGCCGCTAGCGCCTTAGGAGGAGGAGATGTGGGGCGCTAAGCGGCTAGCGCCCGGGCGCAGCGTGATCTGCGCGTCTCGCCAACTTCAGTTAAGATTTAGCGGCAGCACAAAGCCTTTGCGCGCGCTCATCTGCGCGCACAGATCCTGACGTCATTTCATCGTGCAACGCCCTCTGTGCGCCCCAAACCGGAAATTCAGTGGCGCCGGCCTATTGTGCGCCTGGCGCCCCTAGCGACTGGTAGAGGGGAACGGTTCCCAGTCGCAGCGGGGCGCGGGGGGCGCAAATTAAAGGGCACTCCTCCTGCAGTAGAAATGGCAGCCATTTTGCAACACTCCTTCTTTGAGAGAGACGGATCTTTCGAGAGAGACAAAGGTAGGGAGCTTTCTGGTTTGGCTCAACACTCGCACAGGTACTTGTGGCTTCAGGCCACAGCTTTGCACTTGTCTTTAACTTCAGAGCCATAGCATTGATTGGAAACATATAATGGGGGCTGCAATGGGTGAAAACGTTGGGCTTCTCCATTGCATTCAAAGGGTTCAGAGACGCCGTGAGAGAGTGCCAGTCATGGCCAGACGCAGAAGGGGCAACAGGCGTCGGCAAAGGAGGCCTTACCCACCCAGGGTATACCGCCAGCAGTTCTCATATCTGAACATGTCTGACGAGCAGTGTGTTCGGAAGCTGCGATTCCGAAGGGCGGTGGTCACTGAGATCTGCCACCTGCTTCGCGGAGATCTGCAGCCGCAGCTGAGGAGCAGGACGTCTCTGTCGGTGGCAGTGAAGGTGACGGTGTCTCTCAACTTCTATGCCACTGGCTCCTTCCAATCCGCTACTGGGGACATTTCCAACATCTCCCAGTTTGCGGTACATTGCTGCATCCGCCAGGTGACCAATGCCCTTTTCAGAAGGAGACGTCAGTTCATCTCCTTCTCCACGGCCGTTGACAAGCAGCAACAGCGTGCAATGGGCTTTGCAGCATTAGCGGGCTTCCCCATGGTGCAGGGCGCCATTGACTGCACGCATGTGGCTTTGCGGGCACCTCTAGAGAATGCCGAGGATTACCGCAACCGGAAGGGCTACCATTCGCTCAACGTGCAGTTGGTGTGTGACCACAGGCAGCTCATCCTAGCTGTCAATGCCCGCTTTCCAGGCAGCAGCCACGATGCCTTCATCCTGCGCCAGACTTCTGTGGCAGACATGTTCCAGGCCCAGCCTCACCCACGAGGATGGCTTCTCGGGGACAAAGGCTATCCTTTGTGCACCTGGCTGATGACCCCGCTCCGTGCGCCCAGCACCCCTGCTGAAGAGGGATACAATGACAGCCATCAGGCAACCAGGAACATCATTGAGCAAACAATCGGCGTCCTGAAGCAACGGTTCCGCTGTCTGGATCGTTCCGGAGGAGCCCTACAGTACTCACCTGAGCGAGTCTCCCATTTCGTTGTCGTGTGCTGCATGCTGCACAACCTGGCTATCCGCAGGACTCAGCCACTGCCACCAGACATTGGAGGACCACCAGAGGAGGAGGAGGACCAGCACAGGAGGGAGGCAGAAAGTGCAAGGGCCGCCCGTCGGCGGCTTATTGCACGTCGGTTCTAGGCCCCCTCTCAGGGAATGGCTTGTGCCAATGGAACAAGATGAATGTAGCTGCTCCACAAGCCCTCAGCCGAGCAGGGCAACCAGGACTTCCAAAAGAAAGCATGGACAGTGCGATTTAAGAACATTTATTACTTTGATACCTCTGTGCCCTTCCCACATAACAAACTAATGGAGAGAAGCCCCCCGCAAAAACACAAATAGACCAGTCTCGGCCTTTACAGAAACACAAATAGACCAGTCTCGGCCTTTACAGAAACACAAATAGACCAGTCTCGGCCTTTACAGAAACACAAATACACCAGTATCGGCCTTTACAGAAACACAAATACACCAGTATTGGCCTTTCCAAAAAAACAAATACACCAGAATCGGCCTTTACAAGTGAAACAAAACATTTGGCCACACCTTCTACTTTTTCCCCTGCGAGGGTGATGCGTTTCGCATCCGTGACTGGCCCCTGCCCGCCCTGCAGCTCCTCCTCAATGGGACCTCAGTGGCTGCAGCAAGGCTGGGGGAAGGCTGCTGAGGGTCAGATGGCGAGACGGCAGATGCCCTTGGGGGTCGGCCTGGACCAGCTCTGGGCCTGGAGGGGCCGGCTGCTGACTGCTGCAACTCTGCTTGGGCGGCAGCAGTCTGTCCAGCGGCTGGTGGCAGCTGCAATGGAGGAGTAGCAGTTTTGGCTGCAGGAATGCTGCCAACCTGACAGGTCACAGGTACTCCCTGGTCGCCTGAGACATTGACACTCGCACAGGCCAGCACTGCAGCATGCGCAGCAATCTGCTGAAGCACAGACTGCTGGGCTGCTGCGGCGCGGCGAGTGCCCTGGCGATGCCTGGCCAATCCAGCGAGGGTGGCAGCAGTTAGTGCCCGTGTGGCCCTGGTCTGTGTCCGCATGACACCAGCCAGTGAATGCACGGCACGACTGAGCACTTGGCTAGAAGCCACCTGTGCTGCCGCGAAGTCCTGCAGACTCCTGTCCTGTGCTGCACTGAGTTGTTGCAGACTCCTGGCCTGTGCTGCCCCGAATTCCTGCACACTCCTTGCCAGTGACTCTATGGAGTCAGGCATCCTTGCCACTGCAGCCATGAGCTCAGTGTGCCTGCGCTCAGCCTGGGCGGCCATTTCTGCTAGGACTCGCACCACCTCTGCACTCACCGTAGCAGGACTGGAGGCCGCACTCACCCTCCGGGGAGAAGGCCGCCGAGCTTCCCCACCCCTCCCGCGTTGCTGCAGCCCGCTGGGCTCCGGAGCTTCACTCTCCTCCGACCCTTCCCCCCTGCTCCCCTCCAGGGAAGACGTGTCCCCATCATCGCCATGGGCTGCCTCGGCTGAGGGTGGCACTGATGGTCCGGCTTCCTCTTCCTCTTCCTCCTCCTCGCCCTCTGATTCACTCACAGTGCCAGCTTGAGGGCCCGCCTCCTCACCTGGCGATTCACCATCTGAAAGCAGGGAAGCACAAGAGTTGCTTTAGAGGGAGGACAGTGCGGCAGCGAGGGAGGCATGAGTGCTGCTATGCACTGCATTGGTCCGACAGTGGCAAAGGATGCTGTTCTGAGGCGCAAGTGGAAAGAGAGAGGTCAAAAAGGTGATGCCCTTACCATTGGGGCCCACAACAGGGTCGGCATCTCCACTGGCGACGGGGCCAATCAGCCGGCCTGACATAATGCGCTCCACATGCTGCTCCAGGTCGGAGAGCTGTTTGAGGTCAGGATGGCCTCCCCCGGTCTCACGCTGCTGCCTTCGGTTGTGCGCCACCTTGCCCTGCAAGAGAAAGGACGGCCTCTAAGCACAGTGTGAAGCCCTGATCTTGTCTGCACTGCCTCCCATGGTGGAATAGCCCTGACAGTGTGTAAAGTCCTGAATGTGCAAGTGATTTTCATGACAGTCCCATAGCTGCTGGATGAGGGCTGGGCATTAGGGCTTTCAGGTCCCTTTGCCCATAAACTGAGGTGCACATGCAGGGATGAGGAGGACACTGGAAAGGGTACTCACCCTGACAACCCGAGTGAGGTCGTTTAACTTTTTCCGGCATTGCACAGGAGTCCTGGCAACCACGCTGTTGGAGGTCACCCTGTTTGACACCTCCCTCCAGGCTTTCCGATAGGCGCTGGGCAGCAGCCTCCTGCCACCTTCAGGGAACAGAACATGGCGCCTGCATTCCACTGCGCCAACCAGCACCCTCAGGTCACCGTCGCTGAAGTGCTGCGCTCTCTCCCTGGCCTTCTCCATTGTCCTGGGCGTTGTACAGATCAAGCAGCAGTGGTCAGGCCTTGCTTCAGGGCTGCAGTGTGCAGGGAGTGTTAGCCAAACAAATCCACCCTCCCCCTTTAAGAGCTCACCGGCGCCAGAGTGTCTGCCTTCAATCAGCAACTCGCCGCACCTGCGCTGCGCCCGCCCTCGGGGGTATCGCCCCGGGCCGCCGGCTAAGCGCCTAATGATAGTCGTGCATCGCCTGTTTTAGCACAGCAGCAACCTCTTGGGGCGATGCAACTGAATATCGGCGAAGGTGGCGCTAAGTTGTGCCAGGCACAAACTTTAGTGGCCGCCCGGCTGTAGCGCCCCAAACGTGGCTATACTGAATTTCTAGGCCATAGAGTTATACAGCTCAGAAAGAGGCCCTTCGGCCCATCGTGTCTGCGCCGGCTATCAAGCCCTGTCTATTCTAATCCCATTTTCCAGCACTTGGTCCGTAGCCTTGTATACTGTGGCGTTTCAAGTGCTCATCTAAATGCTTCTTGAATGTTGTGAGGGTTCCTGCCTCTACCACCCTTTCAGGCAGTGAGTTCCAGATTCCAACCACCCTCTGGGTGAAAAGGTTTTTCCTCAAATTGCCTCTAAACCTCCTGCACCTTACCTTGAATCTATGCCCCCTGGTTATTGACCCCTCTACTAAGGGGAAAAGTTCCTTTCTATCTACCCTATCTATGCCCCTCATAATTTTGTACACCTCAATCAGGTCCCCCCTCAGCCTTCTCTGCTCTAAGGAAAACAACCCCAGCCTGTCCAGTCTCTCTTCATAGCTGAAGTGTTCCAGCCCAGGTAACATCCTGGTGAATCTCCTCTGCACCCGCTCCAATGCAATCACATCCTTCCTATAGTGTGGCGACCAGAACTGCACACAGTATTCCACTTGTGGCCTAACTAGCATTTTGTACAGCTCCATCACAACCTCCCTGCTCTTATATTCTATGCCTCAGCTAATGAAGGCAAATATCCCATATGCCTTTTTAACCACCTTATCTACCTGTCCTGCTGCCTTCAGGGATCTATGTACATGCACACCAAGGTCCCTCTGATCCTCTGTCCTTCCTAGGATCCTACCATTCATTGTGTATTCCCTTGCCTTATTAGTCCTCCCAAAATGCAGCACCTCACATTTTTCAGGGTTAAATTCCTTTTGCCAATGTTCTGCCCATCTAACCATCCTGTCTATATCATCTTGTAGCCTGAGGCTTCACATCTCGCTATTTACCACTCCACCAATTTTCGTGTCATCTGCGAGCTTACTGATCATACCTCCTACATTCATATCTAAATCATTAATGTACACTACAAACAGCAAAGGACCTAGCACCGATCCCTGCAGTACACCACTGGACACAGGCTTCCAGTCACAAAAACAACCTTCGACCATCACCCTCTGCCTCCTGCCACTAAGCCAATTTTTGGATCCAATGTGCCAAATTGTCCTGGATCCCATGGGCTCTTACCTTCTTGACCAGGCTCCCTTGGTGCTAACAAAACTTTGTCCGCAGTGGTGCTAAATCCCATGAACCCTTCCTCAACAGAGTTAATAAAAGCCACATACCTACCTCTAATTGCATACACCTTGTCTGCCATCTTGCTTTATATGTTAAGTTTTTTTTTAAATGTAAGAGATGGAAATTAAGTACATAGATAGAGGAATATATAATAATGAAGGCCACTGATACACAGTTTTCATGGAAAACATGGTAGAATCGTGGAATTCAATACCCAAAACACCAGTAAAAATTTCAAAATACCATGGAATGAAAAAGTAATTTAATTTATTCAGTCTCTGTAAATACGTGGCTCTGATAATGCATGGCATTAAACCTTTATTGTTATAAAACCGCATATGCACCGACTCATCAAAAACAACACTGTGGGAGTTCCACTCCTGTGGAGACATAGCAGATCCTGGAGCCTAAAATTTACAGGTACTAACAATTACCTGGATTCCCATAGAGAATACTTCAGTAATGGTTTTAAAATGATGGGCAACATTAGCTAAATATAGCCAGGCCCAGAATCCGCAATCTGTTGCCATAAGGATGGCAACACAGGTAGTTGCACGCGTGACTCTGTTGGGATTCCCTGATTTAGGCAGTTTGAATAAAGTTGGAGAGTGAAGCTGGGTGGGGAGAACTGTAGTCAGTGGAGAAAAGTGCTGACGGCGCTGCATAATGAAGGCAGATGATAACATAAATGGCCCCCTTTCCAGTCAGGAGGCTGAAAGTGGCCAAAGAACTCGGTGAGGCCGGGGACACAGAGGTCCTGCAGAATTTAATGGCATGACCTTATTAGCGTTTTTTATTCCATTTCCTGCCAGTCAAATCGACAGGCTGTCCGGCCGGGTAAACGAGCGGTAGGAGGCCTCAGCCGAGGACCCTCGGGGACGGTCCCAGGCAATCGGATCGCGGGGCAGGCTGGAGATTGAGGCTTGGGGGGTTAGGCATGATTGCAGGAGGAGGAGAGAGAAAGGTTATCGAGGCTGAGGGGTGAGGCGGGCGTGGGTACGATCGTGGCGGGCTGGAGAGAGGCCGCGATTGGCTTGGGGAGGCCGCAGGCTTGCTTGAGGGGCTGGGGGAAGCACTCCTGCTCATCCTGGCACATAAGGAGTGCTTTAAAATGCACTTACCTTCTGGAGCAGGCAGCTCCCGCCTCCCTTTCGCTGCCGTGTTTCCTGAGCTCTGGGAAACCCAGCTGGCAGCAGTCAAATTTAAAGCTCCCAGTTGTACTGTGGGAGCCTGATTTAAGTATGTTAATAAAGTGTCCGTCTCTCCAAGATGGGACACTCGCATGGCACGCTACCCGCTGCTGTAAAAATGGCAGCAGCTGCTTACACGTCGGGTTGCCCTGTTTTTCAGGGTTAACCAACCCCCCCTTCCCCCCCTCTGGTCTATTCCCACCCATCATGGGGGCTCTAATTGAGTAGCAATGATGCATTTTATATTATGTTATAAAAAGGATCTCTAATACCCCCAAATGATCTGCATATCAATGAACATCAAGATCCACAACTTCTCTTTTTTGCACTATTACAAAGCTAAATGTTTGGTTACCTATCCAATCATTGGTAGTTACAGGCTGTGAGTATTTTATACCAGAAGAGTGCAGTGCAGTGCAGGAGCAGTAACATTAGTTCAGTTCTCCTTGCTGAAGAATCTTCTATAGCCAGTCACAGTTGGTAAGTTAACACCCACAGGGAAAACATTGCATGCCCTTGTTACAACCTCTGTCAGCTAATAAAGAATAAGCACCACTTACATAGCAGCCACTATGAATTATTGCTATATGTAAACACACTGTGTATTTAACAATAAAAAGAGAAAAAATATGGTTACCATTTATGAAAAAGAGGATCTATTTTAATACATTAACACTTTTTGATTTCAGTATTATCAATCTTCAAATTTTTAAGAAAACTATATATTTGTGTTCTAGAGTTTTGCTGTTTGAGATGAATTTAAAGTAGGGTAGACATCCTGGTGTGACTGTTTGATACTTTGATTATATGTAAAAAAAAAGTTTGAGTCTTTGTTTTAATGTTATATGTCAAATTCACAATTTTTAGAGACAGTTATGTTGGTCTGTGTTGTTTATATTTCAACGGCTGTATTCTTTGTTACTCTCTTGTCTGTATTTCAATGCAATCTAACGTTATAACGTTCAACATTCTTTTCACCTTTGTCAAGTGTTTCATACAACAGTCTAGGACAATCCATCAGTCCAGTATTGTTGGACAGCATTAGTTAAAGATGGAGGAAGGTACTGATTTTATGCACCTGAGTGTATTACTTAAATTGGTTATCCTGAAATGGGCAATAAATCTAACACAAGATATAAAGCAGAATTTTATTATTTTTATGATGCCATCCTATTGATTTAGTGGCATGAAAGTTCCAAGTTAATTATTTTTGCCTTGTCAAAAATAAACCTTTCCTCCATCCCACAGTAGCCCTAGGTTATTAGTGGACCACCACTAGAGAGACGGGAACATAAACAGACTCTTTGATGTAGCATGTCAAGTACTGTCAGCACCCCGGGCCCTGATTAGCCTGCTTTAGGGATGGTGATGTAGCAGAAGTGCTTCATTACTACTTCCCAGTGTTGCTTGGCTTAAAAAAAAAGCCATGTCAGCATAAAGAGCCCTTGTCCAGTTGTGACTGGAATACCAAGTGGTATTTTGTAATAACTTGTCTCAACTTGCACTGTGGTTGTGCACTTGGCACGATCAGGAGGGGAGAGTAGAAAGGAAGTTGCCCTGTTAAATGTTGCAAGAAAGTGTTGCCATTTCTGCTGGATATTCTGGCACTGTAATGGTGCCCATGGCACAAAAGATTGCTGCTGATTGATTGACTCTGTTAAACGGTCACTTTGCATTTACATTGACTGATTTACTACTACTTAAATGTTAAAATGCCTGTCAAAAAGGTCCCAAAATATGGGCTACTATCTGTAAACAAATAAAACTATTTTCTGCTAAATCTGCTCTATACTTGGAAACCGTCACTCAGTCACTGCAGCTTCCAGCTATTGTATACACACAGAAGTAGCAAAGAAAATGATCTTTAAGATTTTTGTAATCGCAAAGAAAAGATGGTAAATGTTCTTTACTGGTGATTGTGAAGCATAGCCATTACAACAGGCCATTTCTCCATCATTAAAATAACTACTTTTGTCAAAATGCTGTTTGAAAGCTTGTGACTTTAGTTACTGATGCGGTGGGTAAGCGAATAGAAATTACCAGTATGGCCAAACCAACAGCTCAACTGAAGAGTTTACAATGACTACGACATGGGGGGAGATCTATATAGATACATAATTGAGACTTGGGTTTGGACCAACATGATTGTATCTAGTGTGATACTGCTCTCACAGTGCTTGTTATTGTTCAGTGTTAATCTCATATAGTTTCCCAATCTGCATATGAATATAATAAGATCACTGGGCCTGTAAATAATCTCGTTCTCTGAATTCAGGGCTGCTTAGTTCAAATTATCTGATGATTTAAATTTTCAGCACTAATTAATTCAAACCATTGGATCATTCAAATGTTTAGTGCAAAAAAAAATCACTGAATCATTAGCAGTAGATTGTACAGCAAATGTGACAATTGCTGACTGATAATGCAGCATTTAAATAACCTAACTCTGATATTATAGAGCAAAATAACACGAACACTTTTGTTCAACTTTTACCACAGCAATATAAATACTGTGGTGGAAAGATGAAAGCAGTTCGGAAAACTAACTTGGTAGTTTAGTTCTTTATTGATGTTATATTATACTTTTTAAAGATATTGCAAATATTTCCTTTGTGTGGTACCACTTTTCTAACAGCAGATGTCACTTGTGCGCTTTGCTCACGAGCATTCCAGCACTTGCACACAGTCAACAAGGTTAAATATTTATTCCAGTCACCAATGAAAGTGAGAAAGCCATTGCGAATGCTAAACACCTTTGTGACTCTTAGTGACTTCACTCACATTAGTGACATAAGGCAAATTAACTATAAATAATTCCTCTGGTTGCCATGCGCAGTGATGTTGTAAATTGTGTTTGTAAAGATTTATTTTATTCACTACTTGGAGTGAAATTGTAAATGTTTTCTAGAAAGTGTTTGATTTCGCTAGAAATACCAAACACAGCAAATCTTTGCATACACACTTATGACATCACAACACCTAGCGACCACAGAGATTCTTGCTCCATAGTGTACAGCATACCAGAATTGATTTGGGCCTTCATCTTGGCTGAACAAAGCAGTGGTTTATGAACCCTCAACTGGCTTTACTTCATCTAAAGACACTGCTGAACAAGATCTGCACCAAAAACAGTGAACCAGTGTTGAAAGTCAAATGAGTTGGCCAATTTAAAATGCAGTTGCACATAGGTGACACATTGTGTCCATTTTCTAGAAGTTTGCCAAATACTGAATACACTTTTTTAATTTTGAAAGTTATGCCACTATAAGTACACTGCATATTTCTGAATTATAGATACAATGGCCCAAAACTTACTGTGGCAGGCCAAAGAACGGAACCCGTTGTTAGTTAGACTTGCTGTTGCCTGTTTAATGTCAACAATGGCTCGCAATTTGCGGTTGTAATGAGGGCAAAACTGTCAGCGTTCAACATATTTACAACTGTGAAACTGACAGCAACTTCTGGCGTCCACACGTGCAGTTAAATGCGGAAATCCAGAAGTTGATGTCCATCACTCCCTGCTCCTCCACAAGGCGTGGAGTTGAACTTGCCACAGCGGGCAAACAACTGAATCACTGAACTGACGAGCACTTCAGCTTTTATATTCTAATATTGCTGCTTAAAAAAAAACCAAAAAGTTAAACCTTGTTCAATGAGGTATAACTGGGTTTTTTAATGGCGTACTGAGTCATAACTGCTGCTAAACAAACATTCTGTCCCTGAAAAACTAATTTTATATTTGTAGACTGTCAAATGTTTCCATTATGATAATTCCATGGTTTTTAATATTTATTTTATTTGTTTTATCATATTTCAACTTGTACCTTAATCCCATGTGTATGTCCAAATCTTTATTTTGCTCTCTGTAAAATTACTTAAAAAGTAAAGGACAATCAGTGCATTTTACTTCCTGGTTTGCTGCCTGAGAGAATTCTTCAATGTGATTGACTGCTTAGCCAGCTTGATGACATCACTGTTGCTGGACGCTGGAGATCCCCTCAACTTGGCGCCATATTCAAATTAATATCCGGAGAGGTGAAATCCACGCCACAGAAATTGCTAGATCTTTGTGGGCAGCTTTTATTGAAATCAGCGGTGAGCACCATCATTTCGCCACTGACCAAAAGAGAGAAAAAAAGAGACAAAGAAAAAGTTAAAGAAAAATTTATATTAAAAAAAATTGTTTTTAAATTTCCAACAGCAATTAAAACCCTGAAGGAACGAGACTCCACACTTGTAATAGTTAATTTTCAGTGCCAGAGAGGTTGACTGGCAATAATTAACACTTATCACGTCATTAAAAGGGTGCTTAGACTTGAAATTGGAACAAGACGGCGAGTTGCCATTTCCACAAAGCTAACGGCAAATTGGCGCATGTCCGACAGCTACTTTTTGATTTCCGCATTTAATCGTGCATCTGCCAACACCTGAAGTTGCTATACCATTTGCGCAGAAATAATGATGAGTGCCATTAGCCTTACCATTATGTTGATAGCAAATTCTGGTATGTTTGATTCTGGTACAGAATCTTCCTGTAGCCTCAAAGAGGAAAACCTAATGGTTTAACTGTTCTCTATTTTCAGGTAAGTATTTTGGTCTGATGAATGACACTGGCTCCTTACTCCTCATCACTTTTTGTTCAGATAAGCTCATCAGTACCAATAAAAATGTAAGTGACATTTGGATGCTGGAGAGAGAATGGGACAGACCGCTCTCAACTAACAGAAAATTTTGTTTTAAATAAAGTTTTAGCCGTAGGATCATTTTTAAAGTTTGGTTCCCATTGGGCGCAGTTATACTGTATCCAGTGCAAAGCTGTGTTAGAATGCTACCACAAGCTGAATCTCGCATCACTTGCCAAAGTTCAATGTGCTACCACTTCAGCAAATTCATCCCACAGTTACACTGCAGTTTTGTGTTACATCGGCACAAACTCTACAGTATAACTGGACCACATAAATTTGATTTTCCCCTTTGCTGAATGTATGGTTGTACACTTTTGTTTGCCAGTTTCCCATTCCCATTTTATTGGGATATACAATTCCACAGCCACTAGTCAGCCTCAATCATGTGGCCACTATTCATGTGTGTGCTTTGACAGTGAATGTCAGCTAGCTATTTGACTGTGGGGGGCATTACAGTCGAGTTGAATCCTGTCCCCGCATGTGTGCACTTCCAGCAGGGGTCGCTGGATAGGGAACCAGAGTTTATTTTCTTTTCCCTAACCCAGAGATGCTGAGGCCAATTGTAGCTTCCTTACTGCTACTTTGGTTGAGATCAGGTAAGTCAGCAAAGTCTGGGATTGAACTTCGCTGTTTCCTGGTCTGTACTCACTGAATAAACTCCCTGAGCCATTGGGGGAGCTCTTTGCTCTTGCACTTTAATAAAGCACATTTACTGCTCTTACACTCCAAATCTTTCTTCTGTTCTCACAATAGACTTAAGAGTATCATCATTTCAGGGACAACAGAGACCTGAATATGGACAACTGTGGGCTGTCAGACATTTAATCATTTTATATTGAGCTGGCTAACAGCTACCGAAAGCACCGGATACCTTTTTGCACCAGTTCAGGTCTTTTTTATGGTTAATTGTATAGCAGTAACATTTTTTAAGTTTGTTACAACATTAATATAGTATTCCAAAGCTACACAATCGTTTTCTGCACTGTTTAATTATATATTAACTGTATACTTATCAATAACTACACATTATAACTAGTATACTGTACTCATTGCTGTGTACTGAATTTTGTTTTACATTTTGCTGAAAAAAATACTTCATTTCCCCTCCAGAAACACTTGTATTTTTTCGACAAAAGGCATTACACGAGGGACCTATACAGTAGAAGAAAACTACATTGAATGTGATGTGCATACAATTTTTATTTTCATCATGTGTACTTTCAGCCTAGACTTTTAACTTTAATAAATCAATATAGTTTTACGTGATTGATAGAGGCCCTTTCTCTTTGGATTACTTGCGGCCGCTATAAACAATCTAAACTAAATCAGAAAGAGAGGAAAAACAAAGTGAGCTGGGTATACCAATCTAACTACGAGACTCTTCTAAAATTACAGTATATAACATATGGCAGTTTATTCCTCACTGATTATTATGTTGTGCATTTATATTCCCTTACAGCATGCATCATTCACTGTACAAGATGAACATTCTTGGTCAATATTTTCCTGTAATCAACCAATAGCAGTGTGTTAGAACAACCCAAGGTGACTCACCTAACAGTCTTCCATCTTAGACTAAGTTGTGCTTATCTTAATGACCTCAATATGAAGCACCCCAGGGCAGTAGTAATACCCATCTACCCTATCCCAACCATAGGCTTCATCCCCAGCTTCAGAAGAGAAAACCCTTACTGTACCAGCTTGGATTTTTTTGTCCAGCTTATACAATGGGCTCTACCCACTAGAACTAGGTTGAAATTGGTTAACCTCATTTTACATGGGACCCTTAACTGGATTTAAACTTAGATTCTAGTAGTCATTGCATCACTTAGCCCTTTTAGCTTTCTATTATGTTACCAAGATTACATACAAGTTCACGGCCATGGCTTTTTAAAAAAAACCTCTTTCACTTTATTGAGGTAAAATAAATACTGTAAAGATTCACTTTTTTCTACTGTCTTGCAAATCCCCAAGAAAATCTATTTTGGTAAAGTTATCCAATATCCAAGAATGCTACATTTCTGTTTCAATTCTGGGCAATCACAATTATAAGGGTGAAAATGAAGGGCACTATTGAACTTCAGTGAACTTTGTCATGAAAAAGTTGGCAAATACTAAAATACAGTATATTGTGTTTGTTTTTTTACACCATCATTTTAGCAATGTGCTTTTAGCTCACATTACATTCTATAAAGTTTAGAACTTATTTTCAGCACAGAAACAGGCCATTTGGCCCAACAGGTCCATGCTGGTGTTTATGCACCACACGAGCCACCTCCCACTCTTCTTCATCTAACCGCATCAACATATCCTTCTATTCCTTTCTCTCTCATGTGCTTATCTAGCTTCCCCTTTAACGCATCTATGCTATTCGCCTCAACTACTCCCTGTAGTAGCAAGTTTCCACATTCAAACCACTCTCTTGGTAAAGAAGTTTCTCCAGAGCTTCTAAGCTTCTTCCTGCCTCAATCACCTTGCTGATTGTCTTCATCATAAAATAAGGCATTATATTAATAGAATAGATGTGTCATGTTACATGAAATAACATCAAACTACAGTCAAATCTAATGTACAATAGTATGATCAGATTAAGTAAAAGAGTTAAGGATCCCATTACTTTTTAAAGGCATTTGGATGATATAATGAGAAAAATAAACTTTATTTATGAAGTAGAAATGTGTCAATCTTTTATTTTTCTGTGGTTATTTAATGCTTGTTAAGTATTCAATATTTTATAAATGTGTGGGTTGATGTAGCTACACTGCTACCTTGAAGATTTGACTTTAATGTTGGGTTGAATCCTAACCCACCTCCTGAAGATAAGTTCCACTAAGTTTTTCCTCAGAATTGCATTCAACCATGGATTACTGACTGGATTGTCTTCCACTAAATATCATATGGAGGATAATGAATACCTGGAAATGATTATAAGATGGGAATCACATTGAGCAGTCCTGACGACATCATCAACCATGACCCGATGCCCGAGTTGGGAGCACAGACCTGAAATCATCAAGATACTTGGGCAAGGTTCATTTAAGTGTTCTAGTTCCATTTTAGGATAAGTTAATGGTCAACACAAGCATTTGGAAGGTCAATGATGAACAGCTACTCGCAATCACACATGCATATGTTTCATAATGAAGGATGAACAGAGTCACTGCAAGTTTAGTCAACAATTCATAACTAGGGAATAACACAGTTAATCCATACTTTTTAATAGAAGATTGTTGGTGACCAGAATTGCATTGAGATGGATTTGAGCATATGATACAGGTGCAAATGCACATTGCTTTATTTTTGAATCATATCTTCTAACTGCTTTGTAACCCTACGGGTTGTCTGTTTAGATTGACCGGGTAATCTTGTTCCACTTCACAATTATAACAGTATTTTAAAACTAAACACCATAATGCTATTTAAAATATGTGCTCTCACTGTTAATTACAATAACCGAAGACTACTGAAGAACAAGAAAACACAATGGGGCCCAATAAGCCTGTCCCTTTTTGGCTGATTCAAATACTGTCACTTTTTAATACATTTTCAATTAACCCTTCACCATCAGGGAAGAATGTGTTTGTTTACTAGTTATAACAAAATTACAATCACAAAAACTTTGCCACAGCTAGTGAACAGAGGAAAATAATTCCGACCAGTTCAGGTGCAGCCCATCCCAACAGTACAGCTCCTTCCTGTCCCAGTGTCCCATGAAATGTTTGCCCTCCTTCCCACACCAGTGTTTAGGCCACATATTTATTTTACTGATCAGTATTCTCCTATGCTCATTAACACATGCCTCTGGTCATGTCCGGAAATTACTAGCCTCATGGTCCTGCTTTTTAATTTAGCTCCTGATACTCCCGTCGCAAGACTTCTTACTTGTTCTTTCCTATGTCATGTAGGATTTGCAAAATTTCCACATTTCCCCTAAGGTTATTATTAATAAAAGGGACCCAGCATGGACATTTTTAAAAAGGGTACCCAAAGATGGCGTCCGCACCGCGTGGCCAAAAGCCTGCAAGATTTTAATAGCTTGGACTCTGTGGCACAAGCAGCTTTTGGGGAAATTGAAACCAAAGCTGCAGTTTCTGTGAAGAAGGACTTTTGTATTTTGGAAAGCAGGCAGAACTTTGAATATTTATTAAGTCAAATCGGAGACAGATCAAAACCAGTTAGGCCTATACTTGAGGCCATCAAGCAGTTTGTATAAATAATTGGAAACAGCTTAAAGAAGCCATCGAGGCTGGACAGGCCGATTAAGATGCATTAATAACAATACAGCTCAGACATCAGGCCAGTAGATGCGATTACCAGCCATCTAAAAACAGTTAGTTTAGATTGCTACCATTATTTAAACTAGCCCACCAAGATTGGAACAATGAACTAACCTGATTTGGCGCGCAGATAAGAGTCATCCAAAAGAGTATAACTGAAGGCCCCGGGTAGCAATCGCTCTCTCTTGCTCTTGCTCTTGACTCTGCTCTCGTGGCTCCGGCCTTGTGGGCTGCCGCTTGTACTCGTGCCCTGGCCTCGTGGCAGGTCTCTCCTCACTCCCCGCGGTGAGTTTTCAGCAGTCAAGGACACCATACCAACAGACGGGGAGGGGAACGAGACCTGATTCCCTAGTCATCCGGGACGCCCAGGCCACAGAAAGGGGCGAGACGAAGTTGAGCAGGTAGCCCAGGACTTGTATAGCAGTCCGACGAGACGAGACGAGTAGAGACGAAGAAGACGATAATAGCTCGATAAGAGCAGAGCAGGGCAGCGAAAAACGTATTGATTAGACACCAAGCGCCTAGTTATAAGCTGGCGCTTGGGAAGACAAGTACCTCGTTGAACACTGTGATAACGCAGGTGGCCATGCCACGACGAATAGACAGGCGTTCTTAAGCTTGGGTAGGAAAATCTAGGCAGTTAAAACTGTCAGCTGCCCTGTGGGCACAATGGTGCCGCCAACAACCGCCCGAGGGAGAAGAAGAGGAGAACCCATCGCAACGAGACGACTATGCAGCGGAGTGGAGAAGGTACGTCGCAGTAGCAGACCCAGCACCACACCCCTGAAGACCACGTGGCGACGGGGTACCTAGAAGGACCAGAGACCAGACTTCAAAACTCGCACTCGTTAACAGTTGGCTTTTATCTCTGGGTTGGTGAGCATGAATTCTGGCCCCTCATAGCTTAATCTAGTTAAGTATAGGGGGTGGGATAAGGATAAGGGGATTGTTAAGATAGTTGTTTTCCCTCAATGTGCCGTGTGTTCCCCATTCCCTGTATAAGTATAGTTATTTTGTATTTGTCTGTAATGTTATACTAGTAACTTCTCATAAGATTGTGTTAATTTCTATTTCAATAAAATCTTGGTTTTGCTTACATCCAAACTACCTGTCTACTCGAGTCTTTTCTGTATCGCCGCCTGTACCTAAGTCCAGTGTCTAGAATCCAGGGGCGTGGGAGCCCTTCGAACCACTCACAAACAGTCAGGGGCATAACTGACTGGGCGCACGTGCCAACCTCACCACCCCCTACAGTCATTGGTACTGACGTGGACAATTGGTCCACCCCCCATCCTTTGCAAGTTCATTTCCAACTGCTTTGAGATATTTCTTACCCTGGCACCTGGATATATAACACATGCTCCTGACTCTCAATTGCAACAGCAAAGGATACCCTTTATTCCCCTAATTACTAAATTATCTATAACTTCAACTTTCTATTCTGCTGTTCTTCCCCTTGGACTGACTCCTGCTGCATGGTGCCTTGATTAACATTCAAGCCATCCTCCCCACAGCCTTTGATTTATGACAACTTTTTAAAATAAAAAAAATCAAATACCTTGCATAAAATGTTCTTCAACTTGACCCTTCCTCTTTAATTACCGAGACTACTTGAATGTTTAGAAGCCGATTAAAATTTATGTCACAACTTCTCAGCACAAATGTATCATAGTTTCACTGGCTGAATAACAGCCAGCCTACTGGTATTCAGCACAGTTAAGGTGCCTTTATCGTGATGGAGTGTTGTTGACTGCAGATGTGCAGTTCTCGCACCTTCAGTGATGACACATAAATGACCCAACCTCTGTAGAGCCGATGGCGATGGTGTTAACATCCAACTGTTCGTCAACCTCATTCCTTCTGTGGTTCACAATGACTTCCTTCAATTAAGCAGGAGACACTTGATGGTGGAGTTTATGGAACAGACTTTATTCATATACAGCATAGGTAATCGGGCTAACTGTATAAAGGAGAGTGGCTTTCGGTTTCTAGCTCTATCTTTTGAGCCCTCCAAAGAACTGTTGAAAACTGTAGTGTATGTACTTTGAAGAAGGAACTATATTCTGCAGCCCCTGTATACTGCAGTACCAGTAGTGACCACCCCTGTATATAAGCCTGTGTAGTAACTTTGTATAGTAGTTCCAGTTTTGTCTCCATTCAGTAAACACCTGTTATAACCAACTCCTGCAGTCCGTGTCTCAATTACACACGGACGTTACACTGGCGACGAACAGATCCAAACTTACCTACAGTCCTGCACCACCTCACGGGGATCCATCCCTGAAGCGAAGTTGTTAGAGGTCGAGGCCAGAAGGAAGAAATCCAAAAAGAAAACAAACAGAAGAAACGGGTGTCGACTATGGGCAACCACCCTCTGATTCATCGAATTCGAAGATTTGCAGGAGAGGCTGTCGAGAGCTGGGCTTGGTTATCCAGTCTATGGTGTTCCAGCTAATCGGGCTGGTGGCAGGCAGTACACTGATCCTTCCTGGGCTGCGGCAGGCTAGAGCTCGATCGGGTGGCTTTTCAAACGGGGCCGAGCAGCGTTGTCGGGAAGAGGAGAGAGAGAGAGAGGGTGGAGCACATGGGGCGCGGCCGGTGCTATGAAGCCGGGCAGCGTACAGACCCGAGAAGAGGGAGGAAACTGTCCCATAGGGCCTGCTCTGACGACGGGAACAGTAATTAAAATAAAAGAAATTAGAAGCGCAGAATGCCGCGAGGAGCTGCAGTTTGCCACGGGGACCGCGGAGAGCGGCGTTAGCAGCAGCGGGGGGGGAAGTGCACAAAGACCATAGGGCATCGCCATCAAGGCATAAAAATGCCAGCAACAGCGCTAGCAGCAGCGGAAAAGACAGAAAGCGCGGGAGGCACCATCTTAATCCAGCGGGGAAGAAGGCAAAGCGCGGGAGGCGCCATCTTAGATCTCCAAGATGCCGAAGACTGGCAATATCACTGCTCTTCGATAATGCAATAGAAGACTGGACCACGTATGTGGAAAGAGTCGAAGTATATTGCAAAGCAAATGAAGTAGCCGATGAGAAAAAGGCATCGGTACTACTAAACTTAATGGGCGCAAGAACGTACGGCCTATTGCGGAACCTGATCACTCCAGTCAAACCGATGGCGAAGAGTTTTAACAAATTGTTGATATCCTACAGGAACACCTAAATCCTACACTGCTGCTGATAGCAGAAAGATTTAAATTTCACAAGAGAAATCAGCATAAAGATGAGAGCAATGCTGATTACCTTACGGAACTACGCAAGCTATCAAAGCACTGCCAGTTTGGAGCAGGACTGGCAGATACCCTACGGGACAAATTTGTCTGTGGACTCCTGAGTGAAGGAACCCAGAAGTGGTTACTCTCAGAGAAAGAGCTGACGCTAGATAAGGCTTTCAGCGTGGCAGTATCGTACGAAGCAGCAGCAAGGGGAGCTGCAGAAATACAGCAAAAGCCACAGGAATACGGCACCCATGAAATGACACGGGGATTTGAAAAATGTTATCGCTGCAGCAGAACAACCCATGACCAGAAGGACTGCTGGTCCAAGGACAAAACATGCAGGCAATGCGGAAAGATGAGACACATAGCACGAGTTTGCAGGTCTGGGAAGAAGACTAATGACAACAAAAAGGCTACTAAGGAACAGTACAGGAAAGTACAAAAGATGACGGACAGTAGTTCCAAAGACGAGAAGAGCGATAGTGAATCCGGGAACAAGAGACTAAGCTGTCTCAAACTACACAATGTAATCGCAAAAGAAGATCACCGAACCATTTGGGTCACCCTCACGATAGCAGGGTCCCAAGTCAAAATGGAATTGGATACAGGATCAGCCCTGACCATCATGAATCGACGAGACTACAAGCGGCTATTCTCACACATACCCTTGAAAGACACATCCATTGTCTTGAAGATGTATACGGGGCAGAAAGTATACCCCAGAGGGAAAATAAGGATGCCTGTCGAATACAACGGCAAGGAAATACAGAAATTGTATCTGTAAATACTGCAAGATGATGGACCACCATTATTGGGACGTGAATGGATCAGGGAGGTAAGTTTAGACTGGCACTCCATTCAGGCACTGACTGTGGCTGGTAAAATGGATGACGACGTCACACCTGGACGATTGTCAAAAACCTTAGCTAACGCTGAAGAGCTATTTCAACAAGGACTGGGAACTCTTAAAGGCATAACCGCCTCGATAAAAATAGAAGAGAATGCAATTCCCAAGTTTTTCAAAGCAAGATGGTACCGTATGCAATTCGCCCAGCCGTCGAGGCAGAGCTGGAGAATCTGGAGAATGCAGGCGTGTTATCTAAGGTAGAATGGAGCGAGTGGGCAACACCCATAGTTCCTGTCATGAAGAAAATGTTAAACAATAAGTCTGAGGAGCCAAGGAAGGTTCGCATCTGTGGGGACTTCAAGGTGACTGTGAACCCAGTCCTTCGCACAGTACAGTATCCTCTCCCAAGGATAGAAGATATTTTCGCCTCACTATCTGGAGGGAAGTGTTTTACAAAAATTGACCTAGCACAAGCATATTTGCAGATAGAGGTTGAAGAATCCTCTAGGAAATATCTCACGATAAACACTCACAAAGGTCTTTACCAGTATAATCGACTGGTATTCGGAGTAGCATCAGCCCCGGCGATATGGCAAAGAGCGATGGAACAAGTCCTGCAAGGGATTCCGGGGACTCAGTGTTACTTGGACGACATCCTAGTGACAGGTGAAAATGACAGTGAACACCTTGTCAACCTAGAGCAGGTGCTCACTAGACTAAGAGAACATGGGCTACGAGCCAATCGCCCCAAGTGTGAGTTTATTAAGAAAGAGATATCGTATTGTGGCCACGTGATTGATGAAGAGGGGTTACATAAGTCCCCTGACAAAATTGAAGCGGTAGTTAAGGCTCCAGCACCTGAAAATGTGTCGCAACTGAGGTCATTCCTCAGATTGGTGAATTACTACCATAAATTTTTGCCGAATTTGTCCACAATTTTGCACCCACTGAATGCCCTACTACAAACTGGAGTAGCATGGAAATGGAGCGATGAATGTAAGCGGGCCTTTCAGGAGTGTAAAGACCTAATCACTTCAAGAGAAGTATTGGCTCACTACAACCCATCACTGCCGATAAGACTGGCGTGTGATGCGTCTCCCTATGGCATTGGAGCGGTACTGTCACATAAATTCCTTGATGGTTCAGAGAGGCCGATAGCTTTTGCGTCACGCTCGTTAACTGCAGCAGAGCATAACTACGCCCAGATTGACAGAGAGCCCCTCAGCCTGGTGTGGGGGGTGAAGAAGTTAAATCACTACCTGCACGGACAGAAATTTACTCTACTAACTGATCATCAACCTCTTGTCTCCATTTTCAACCCTCAGAAGGGCGTCCCGATAATGACAGCACAACGGCTACAGAGGTGGTCCCTTTTCCTAGGGGCACACCAATATGATATTGAGTACAAAGGAACTAAACAGCATGGGAATGCTGATGGATTGTCACGGCTACCGTTGCCGACGGTGGAAGAAGCACCTGCAGTGGATCCTGTGGAGATATTTCACTCGACCATAGTCGAATGTCTACCTGTGACAAATGCAAACATAGAAAAGGAAACACGAAATGACCCGACACTCTCCAGGGTCTATGATTTAACGGTGAAGGGATGGCCAGCACATGGCGAACCACTGTTGCCAGCATTCTCGCCGAGAAGAGAACAGCTGTCAGTGTGCCGAGGAACCTTGATGTGTGGATCCAGAGTAGTAATTCCACCCAAATTGAAGGATAGAGTGCTCAATGAGCTTCATGAGGGTCGTCATCTAGGAGGGGTAAAAATGAAGAACTTAGCCAGAGCGTTTGTGAGGTGGCCGGGAATTGATAGAGAAATCGAAGAGATGACCAAGAGCTGTACAGGATGCCAGAAGGTCCAAAACGCCCCACCACAAGCCCCTCTATATCCATGGGAGTGGCCCTCATCTCCATGGCAAAGGGTGCACATTGATTTTGCTGGTCCATTTATGGACTCGATGTTTTTAATTGCGGTGGATGCACATTCAAAGTGGCCAGAGGTAATAAAAATGTCCTCAACCACCACAGAAAAAACTATCACAGTCTTACGAACCATATTCGCCAGAAATGGGCTGCCTGAACAGATTTGCTCCGACAATGGACCACAGTTTGTGTCTGAAGAGTTCCGGAGGTTCTTAAAGAACAATGGTGTTAAGCATTACACATCCGCCCCATGTCATCCAGCCACCAATGGATTGGCTGAGAGGTTCGTCCAAACATTCAAGAAGGCTATCAAGGCAATGTGTAATGAAGACATACCCCTACAACACAAGGTGGATAACTTCTTGTTTGCCTACCGGAATGCGACACATGCGGTTACCAACCAAACTCCAGCCATGATGTTCTTCAATCAAAGACTAAGATGCCGCTTGGATTTGGTTAAGCCAAACATCAGAAGAGATGTGGAGAACAGGCAGTTTCAGAATATGAATGAAAGTCCAACCAGGAGTTTTAAGATAGGTCAACCAGTTTTGGCCCGGGACTACCGCACAGAGAAATGGCAGCCAGGAACGATCTGCACACAGCAAGGACCTCTAATGTATACCGTGGACGTTGGAGAGAGCATTGTAAGATGCCATGCTGACCAGATTCTAGAGTCACTGGAAAATGTCAAATCTACACCACGATCCGATACACCTGGTGATGAAACCAAAGTAGCAATTGCATCTACCTCAGAATCGGTGATATTGGAAGCAAACGAACCAAACAACGACGTTGATCCCAAATCAACTTTGCCAGAAGAACCTGATACCCCAAAGAGGCGTTATCCGGACAGAATCAGGAAGCCTCCTCAAAGACTGAATTTATAATTGCTTAACTTCAGCTAATGTATAGCAACTGTAATTGTAAATATGTTATTTAATTATTAATCGAATGTTATGTACTGTTTAGCTAAAAGGGGAGGAATTGTAGTGTATGTACTTTGAAGAAGGAACTATGTTCTGCAGCCCCTGTATACTGCAGTACCAGTAGTGACCACCCCTGTATATAAGCCTGTGAAGTAACTTTGTATAGTAGTTCCAGTTTTGTCTCCATTCAGTAAACACCTGTTATAACCAACTCCTGCAGTCTGTGTCTCAATTACACACGGACGTTGCAAAAACCATGCTCCTTTATAGACCTTATTTTGCCTACACCAAAGGCACATGTCACAGATAAAACCTCACATAGTATCTGTTCCTGAATCCTTTGAAAACAGTCTATTTACATAAGCAGTCGAAATTGTTTACTTCAAAGATACTTTTCTCTAACAAGTCTTCCTGACTTAACTGTTCTCAAATTCTTTGAAGAGTAGGCTTTATTAACCATTATCTTTCTGTATTATAGTGAATATATCCCTCTACCTATGTTTATTACCCTAGCCACAAAAGTTACACCGTAATCACTCATGGTTGATGTTATTACTGTCACTTATTTCCTTGCACAAGTACTTCTCATATATAACACTCAGACACAGAAGACAAGCTATGCTTTCTTCTCATGACACTTCAAAGTCATCCTGTTTATCTTGAAAAGCCTTTTGCTCTAAGGTACAAGGAAGTTTGATTATTAACCCTCAACTCACCAAGATGCCCAATGTACAACTCTCCAGGATGTCCAACAAATGACTCTTTGTAATATACTTTGGGCTGGATTTTGCCAGCGCTCAGGGGGTGGGTTTGGAGGCGGGTAAGTTGGAAAAAGTGGTGGCAGGTTCCAATCCCACTGCCAACCCACCTCCGTGTGACTTCCCCAGAGGCGGACTTAGAGAGACCGTTTTGGTCTCGTCTCCAGGTGGCGAGACAGGCCCTTAAGGCCCTTAACAGCCACTTAACCACCTCCGTAAGCCAATTTTGAGAGGCCCTTCAGACTTTCCAACGTTTTCAGTGGCCTGCATGCCTCTCCTGAAACACACCAGCTATACCTGGCGGTTTCACTGGCAGCTGCCTTCCTGCCTGCTGCCTCTCCAGCATAAAAGCAGAGCTTTCACCAAGGATCACTTGGGTTTTACCAAACTTTGTTTTTTCAGGTATTGGTGAACTTCTTGCAGGCCTACTGATTTAGGATTTAGTGAGTATGAGATTCAGCTCCAATGTCACCTCCTGGGGAAAACCTCTCCCCACATTGCCTGACTGCTTCATCACCTGAGGTTTCCACTAGCAGCATGGGAACCTTTTATCTCCTTTAATCATGGACCTCAGCCTCGGACGAAGAGCACCCATGGCCGCAGTAGCACCAGGAGTAACAGTAGCAACAGCAGCACCAACAGCAGCAGCGTCAAAATCTTCCTCACCCACCTGATGCTGCAGAGGGCAGAGGGCATCAGTGCAGGGAAGCAGGTCGGCGCAGGAGAGAGCCCCAAAACCGGGGTTAGAGGCTGAGGATGGCCTTCCCCAACAGGACTAAGCAGCAGTGCCACAGGAGGCTGAGAGTTTCATTATAGATAGCCGCAGACATCTGCACAATGCTGCACCAACACCTGGAGGCTAGAGGAGCGGGTGGAAACCCCTCACCAGTGGCTGTCAAAGTCACCGCCGCACTCACCTTCTTTGCTTCAGTCTCCTTCCAGGGATCATCAGCATCTCCCAGTCAGCCGCACACGGTTGCATCACGCATAGGTTGCCCAGTCAAACACATGGCTGGCACCTTCTTACCACTACATAGACAATGGCCAAGAACCTATGGTTTCCTATCACTATGACCACCATCATGACCAGTCCAATTTGCCCTGAGTCCTCAAAGTGGAACTTCCATTTCCGATATGACCAAGACCACAACTGCAGCAGTTTGCCTTCAGTGCAGTTTGTTAAAATAAGGAAATGATGGCATCTAATAATTGAACAGAACAGAACACCCAAGTGACTACCCTTGTGACTACGTGTGCTTAATCTTCCTCTTACACGTGCTCTTATATGTTGGTTCCCCTGTAGCTTCAGCAGGTGTGGAGGCCCCTTGCTCACATTCTTGCTGCTCCTGCTTTGACAGCTTTGGTGGCCGTCCTCTGGGTTTGCGAGCCTGTGATGGCTCAGCAAACGTCTGCTCCTCCTGCGGCTGTGCAGAGGCTAAGACGCCCATCTCAGATGGGTGAGGACTCTGTTGGGGCTCTGACCGAGGGCAATGCAGTGGCACGGGAGTGTGATCGCCTGGAGAGAAGCCCCCACTTCCTTGTCTCTCATGGGTCAGCCCCACTTCAGTGCTAGCAAGTGACTGGACAGCACCTTGCTGCACCTCAGGGGGGCCATGAGGATCCGTATCTGCAGTGGCAGTCCTACTCCAGAGGACTTCCATGAAGCTCTGGTTTCTCTGCTCAATAGCCGACCATCGCTCCTCCAGAGATGTCAGCCTATTCTGAACAATGACCATGTTTTCAACACGCATGCGGCTTAGCTCCTCCATGGCCATAGCCATCCTTTCCATGGCGGTAGCCATCCTTTCCACAGAGGTTGCCATCCATTCCGTGGTGATGTGTTCATGCGCCAATGACCGCAAAAAGGCTCTGCTCATGTTAGAGTTGGACACCTCCATCCTCTCCACACATGCAGTGACCCTGGAGACAAAACCTGCCAGAGACTCCTGCACCTGTTCCTGGAGTTCCAGCACCACTCTCTTTCTGGATGGACCCGGAGGTACAGGGTCCACATGCAGCTGAGCAGAGCTGGGAGCGCCGTGCGGCCTCCGACGAAGACTCTCCACTGCTGTCCCTATCTCCACCATCTGCTGATGCTCACTTGTGAGCGGTGATACACCAGGTGACAACTCTACTCTATGTCGCGAGGGTCCCACTGAGGTGTGCATATCTGCGCTGGTGCTGGGTGCGCTTATGTCTGCTGACGGAGTGCTCTCAGAGGTTGAAGGTTCCTCTGAGGAATCTTCATGGTCCCCTTCTTCCTCCGGGACACTGACGAGGGGGGATGTCGATGGTCCTGTGATGGAGTAAAGGCATAAGTTAGACAACTGATATTAATGTACCATGCACATGGAGTTGTGCAGATCATCATAAGTCAATCAGCATGAACATCAGCAGCCATTTCAGTCACTCATGCAATGTAAATGAGAGAGATGCAAAACTATTCTGTCACCAGCTTGCTCCACTGTGCCCGTCAGTCCATCCCCCACTTCCACATCCAGGCTAGCACCAATGATCTCCAGGGCCACCTCCTCAGCATTGGTGAGGTTGGCTATTGAGGGTGGCCCTCCTCCAGTTTTCGTCCTTTGCTGCTTATTGTGGGTTCTCTTTTCCTGCAGGGAGACAAGTGCAGTTTGAATTGAGAATAATGGAGTGAGTGTAGAGATTCCAGAGCATAGATGCTTAGAAGGAGACAAGGATGGAGTGAGGTGCAGATACCAAGGACCCTCCCTGTGTGTTGGTAGCTGTTGTCAGTGCATAACTGTGATAGGGAGTGTGAGGGAAGCATAGTCGAATAGTGAAGTGCTTGTGAACATAGAGAGAGGGGGATGGTTAGGGGTGCAAGGGATGTAAACACACAGTGGGTTGTGTAGGTTGATAATGTAGAGTGCTGGTGATGAGCGGAGATGGGGTGCAGAATGAGGGTAAAGATGATGCTTTATTCACTCATTGAATCTTTTACGGCACTGCAGCCAGGCTCTGCAGCAGACCAACCTGCTGCTCACTTCTCTCGCAATCTGAAGCCATAAAGTTTTTGTCTGTAAGAAGCCATACAGCTTTTGTCTGTAAGGAGGACACAAATAATCTCCCAGAGATGTCGGGGAACATAGGGTCTAACGAGAGGGAGGAATTGAATGAAATTAGTATTTGTAGGGAAATGGTGTTAGGAAAATTGACCTTAATCGTAACCCTAACCCTAACCCTAACCCTAACCCAATAAACCCCAGGGCCTGATAATCTACATCCTAGGGTACTTAAGGAAGTGGCCCTAGAAATAGTAGATGCATTGCTGGTCATCTTCCGAAATTCTATAGACTCTGGAACAGTTCCCATGGATTGGAGGATAGCTAATGTAACCCCAGTATTTAAAAAAGGTGGTAGAAAGAAAATGGGGAATTATAGACCGGTAAGCCTGACATCAATAGTGGGGGAAATGCTAGAGTCCATTCTAAAAGATGTAATAGCAGAGCACTTGGAAAACAGTGACAGGATCGGACAAAGTCAACATGGATTTACAAAAGGTAAATCATGCTTGACTAATCTACTGGAATTTTTGGAGGATGTAACTGATAGAATAGATAAGGGAGAACCAGTGGATGTGGTGCATTTGGACTTTCAGAAGGCTTTCGATAAGGTCCCGCATAAGAGATTAGCATGCAAAGTTAAAGCACATGGGATTGGGGGTAAGGTACTGTCTTGGATAAAGAACTGGTTAGCAGACAGGAAGCAAAGAGTTGGAATAAATGGGTCTTTTTCCGAGTGGCAGGCATGACTAGTGGGGTACCGCAGGGATCGGTGCTAGGACCCCAGCTATTCACAATATATATAAATGATCTAGACGAGGGAACTAGATGTAATATCTCCAAGTTTGCAGATGACACAAAGCTGGGTGGACATGTGTGCTGTGAGGAGGATGCAGAGAAACCCCAGTATGATTTGGACAGGTTGGGTGATTGGGCAGATGCATGGCAAATGCAGTATAATGTGGATAAATGCGAGGTTATCCACTTCGGTGGCAAAAACAGGAAGACAGATTATTATCTGAACAGCAATAGATTGGGAAAAGGGGAAGTGCAATGAGACCTGGGTGTCCTTATGCACCAGTCGCTGAAGATAAGCATGCAGGTGCAGCAGGCGGTTAAGAAGGCAAATGGTATGTTGGCCTTCGTAGCGAGATGGCTTGAGTACAGGAACAAGGATGTCTTACTGCAGTGGTACAGGGCCTTGGTGAGACCACACCTTGAGTATTGTGTGCAGTTTTGGTCACCTTATCTAAAGAAGGATGTTCTTGCCATGGAGAGAGTGCAGCGAATATTCACCAGACTGATACCTGGGATGGCAGGAATGACGTATGAGGAGAGATTGGGTCGATTAGGCTTATATTCGCTAGAGTTTAGAAGAATGAGAGGGGATCTCATTGAAACTTATAAAATTCTAACAGGACTAGACAGACTAGATGCAGGAAGGATGTTCCCGATGGCGGGGGAGTCCAGAACCAGGGATCACAGTCTAAGGCTAAGGGGTAAGCCATTTAGGACAGAGATGAGGAGGAATTTCTTCACCCAGAGAGTGGTGAACCTGTGGAATTCTCTACCACAGAAGGCAGTTGAGGCCAATTCATTAAATATATTCAAGAAGGAGTTAGATATATTTCTTAAGGCTAAAGGAATCAAGGGATATGGGGAGAAGGCAGGGACAGGATACTGAATTTGGATGATCAGCCATTATCTTATTGAATGACGGAGCAGGCTCGAGGGGCCAAATGGCCTACTCCTGCTCATAAGAACATAAGAACATAAGAAATAGGAGCAGGAGTAGGCCAATCGGCCCCTCGAGCCTGCTCCGCCATTCAATAAGATAATGGCTGATTTGATCCTAACCGCCAATCTACAATCACAGAACCATCTCCTGAATCTAACAGAATTAGACACACGAAATAGGAGCAGGATCAGGCTACACGGCCCCTGGGCCCGCTCCGCTACCCACAGGCCATGTCCGATCCGAACCTAGACTCATGTCCAAATTCCTGCAAGCTCCCCGTAACCCTTAATTCCCTTTACTTCTAGGAAACTGTCTATTTCTGTTTTAAATTTATGTAATGATGTAGCTTCTACAGCTTTTTGGGGCAGCATATTCCATGGACCCACCACCCTCTGAGTGAAGTAGTTCCTCCTCATCTCAGTTTTGAAAGAGCAGCCCCTTATTCTAAGACTATGCCCCCTAGTTCTAGTTTCACCCATCATCGGGAACATCCTACCTGCATCCACCCGATCCAACCCCTTCACAATCTTATATGTTTCAATAAGATCGCCTCTCATTCTTCTGAACTCCAATGAGTAGAGTCCCAATCTACTCAACCTCTCCTCATATGTCCACCCCCTCATCCCCGGGATTAACCGAGTGAACCTTCTTTGTACTGACTCGAGAGCAAGTATGTCTTTTCTTAAGTATGGACACCAGAACTGTACGCAGTATTCCAGGTGCGGTCTCACCAATACCTTGTACAACTGAAGCAATACCTCCCTATTTTTATATTCTATCCCCCTAGCAATGAAAGCCAACATTCCATTGGCCTTCTTAATCACTTGCTGCACCTGCAAACTAACCTTTTGAGTTTCGTGCACCAGGACCTCCAGATCCCTTTGTACTTCAGTACTTTCCAGTTTCTTGCCATTAAGATAATAACTTGCTCTACGATTTTTCCTGCCAAAGTGCATAACCTCACACTTTCCAGTATTGTATTCCATCTGCCAAATCTCTGCCCACTTACTTAGCCTGTCTATGTCCCCTTGCAGGTTTTTTATGTCTTCCTCCCTCACTACTTTCCCTCCCATCTTAGTATCATCTGCAAACTTTGATATGTTACACTCGGTCCCCTCCTCCAAATCGTTAATATAGATTGTAAAGAGTTGGGGACCCAGCACTGACCCCTGTGGAACACCACTAGTTACTGATTGCCAGTCTGAGAATGAACCATTTATCCCAACTCTCTGCCTTCTGTTAGATAGCCAATCCTCTATCCATGCCAGAATATTACCCCCAATCCTGTGATTTTTTATCTTAAGCAATAATCTTTTGTGTGGCACCTTGTCAAACGCCTTTTGGAAGTCTAAATACACTACGTCCACTGGTTCCCCTTTATCCACCCTATATGTTACTTCCTCAAAGAACTCCAGCAAATTTCTCAAACATGACTTCCCCTTCATAAAACCATGCTGACTTTGTCCTATTAAATTATGATTATCCAAATGTCCTGTTACTGTCTCCTTAATAATGGACTCCAAAATTTTACCTACCACAGATATTAGGCAATCCGGTCTATAGTTTTCAGCCTTCTGTCTACTGCCCTTTTTAAATAAGGGTGTTACATTAGCAGTTTTCCAGTCTGCTGGGACCTTTGCTGAGTCCAGGGAGTTTTGGAAAATTATTACTAATGCATCCACAATCCCTACCGCCACTTCCCTCAAGACCCTAGGATGTAAGCCATCAGGTCCAGGTGATTTATCCGCCTTGAGTCCCATTTTTTTACCAAGTACCACTTCCTTAGTGATTTTGATCGTGTTTAGCTCCTCCCCCCCATAGCCCCCTGTTTGACCAGTGTTGGGATATTATTAGTGTCCTCTACTGTAAAGACTGATACAAAATATTCATTCAGTGTTTTTGCCATCTCCATATTTCCCACCATTAATTTCCCGGTCTCATCCTCTAAGGGACCAACATTTACTTTAGCCACCCTTTTTCTTTTTATATAACTATAAAAACTCTTACTATCTGTTTTTATATTTTTTGCTAATTTACTTTCATAATCTATCTTCCCTTTCTCAATCAATCTTTTTGTTATTTTTTGCTGTCTTTTAAAGTTTTCCCAATCCTCTATCCTCCCACTAGATTTGGCTACCTTATATGCCTTTTTTTTTAGTCGAATACTATCCTTAATTTCTTTACTTAGCCACAGATGGCTGTCTTTTCTTTTACACCCTTTTCTTCTCAGTGGAATATATATTTTTTGGAAGTTGTAAAATAACTCCTTAATTGTACACCACTGATCATGTATCGTCTTACCCTTTAATCTATTTTCCCAATCCACTCTACTCAATTCCGCTCTCATACCTTCATAGTCTCCTTTATTCAAGCTTAGCACGCTTTTTTGAGATCCAACCTTCTCACCCTCTAATTGAATATGGAATTCAACCATGTTATGGTCACTCATTCCAAGGGGATCCTTTACTAGGACATTTTTAATTAATCCTGTCTCATTACACAGGACCAGATCTAAGGTTGCTTGCCCCCTGGTCGGTTCAGTTACATACTGCTCAAGAAACCCATCCCTAATACACTCAATGAACTCATCCTCAAGGCAGCCCTGCCCAATTTGATTTGTCCAATTAATATGATAGTTAAAATCCCCCATAATTATAGATGTTCCCTTATTACAAGCCTCAACTATTTCCTGATTGATACTCCGTCCAACAGAGTTGCAACTGTTCAGAGGCCTATAGACTATGCCCACTAGTATTTTTTTCCCTTATTATTCCTTATCTCCACCCAAACTGTTTCATTATCCTGATCTTTTGACCCAATATCATTTCTCTGTATTACAGTGATTCCTTCCTTTATTAACATAGCCACCCCACCTCCCCTTCCTTCCTGCCTGTCCTTCCTGATCATTAAATAACCTGGTATGTTTAATTCCCAGGCATTGTCACCCTGCAGCCATGTTTCTGTAATGGCCACAAGATCATACCCATATGTAGTTATTTGTGCCATTAACTCGTCTATTTTGTTACGAATGCTATGTGCATTCAGATAGAGAACTTTCAAATATGTTTTGTGACACTTAGTTCCTGCTTTTGCCCTTTTTATTACTTTACCTTTTACTCCATACCTTTTGCCCCTTCCTGACACGCTCTGTTTTTTAATTTCCCCACTGCTACCTAAGTCTATGACCTTCTCTGTTGTCATTTTTATTATTTGCTCTCTAGGAACCTCCCCTCCACTAGTTAGTTTAAAGCCCTCTCTACAGCCCTAGTTATATGATCCGCCAGGACTCTAGTCCCAGCACTGGCCAAGTGAAGCCCGTGCCAACGGAACAGCTCCCTTCTACCCCAGTACTGGTGCCAGTGTCCCAGGAAGCAAAACCCATTTCTCCCACACCAGTCTTTGAGCCACGCATTTAACTCTCTAATTTTATTTGTCCTAGCCAAATTCGCTCGTGGCTCAGGCAATAATCCAGAGATTATTACCCTTGAGGTTCTGTTTTTTAATTTGACCCCTAGCTGCTCATACTCCTTTAACAGAACCGGCTTCCTAGTCCTATCTACGTCGTTTGTACCAACATGGACCTCGACAACTGGATCCACCCCCTTCCAGTGCAAGTTTCTTTCCAGCCCAGAGGAGATGTCCTTAACCCTGGCACCGGGTAGGCAACACAGCCTTCGAGACTCTCGCTCTCAGCTGCAGAGAACTCTATCTATCCCCCTAATAATACTATCCCCTACCACTACAACATTTCTATTTACTCTCCCCTCTTGAATGGCCCCCCGTTCCATGGTGCTGTGGCCAGGTTGCTCATCCTCCCTGCAGTCCCTGCTCCTGTCCCCACAGGGAGTAAAAACCTCAAACCTGTTGGACAAGAGCAAGGGCTGCGGCTCCTCCAACACTACCTCCTGGATCCCCGTACCTGCCTCACTCATAGTCACACCGTCCTGTCCCTGACCATGGGCTACATCTGAATAAATTAACTTCATAAGTGTGACCACCTCCTGAAACACAGAGTCCAGGTACTTCTCCCCCTCCCTGATGTGTCACAGTGTCTGAAGCTCAGACTCCAGCTCATCAACACGGAGCTGGAGTTCCTGCAGCAGCAGACACTTGTCACAGACGTAATCACTGTGAGCCTCAATGGGGTCCACCGGCTCCCACATCTCGCAACAGTAACACATAACCTGCTCCATTCTATGTAATTAATTAAAATTTTTATTGTTAGGTATGGACACCCTCTGCCCGATTTTAGATGCTAGTATCCCCTTTAATTAATTGGATTTAAATTAAATCAATCCCTCTAATTACACCAGTTAAATGGTTTACCAACAGTCACTCTGCACCAGAAAGGCCTTATTAACTACAACCCACAGAGTTAAAGTTTGAAAAGAGCACCTAACACCCCACTTACCCTAACTCACACTTACCCAAACTCACAGCACTCTCTGCTGACTCGCACTAGGACTGGTCTTTTTATACTGTTTGTTTGTTTACAGCCAAATGAGTCACCCCTGCTGATTGGTTAGAAAACTGGTTTCCACGGCCTGCTGTGTCAATTTACTCCTACTGCAGTGTAACCTTGTTTTACTCTTCTTAAACCAACAGAATCCCAAATATTTAACTTTTCCCCTTTACTTAAACTGCTTAAGTAATCTTATCAAGAATGATTTAAAGAGAAATAACAATTAAAGAACTCTCACACTTACCCAAACTCACAGCACTCTCTGCTGACTCTTCTATGTTTCTATGTCTGCTGGGGAGGATACTTCCTCCCAGAAGAGGGGAAGAGCACCTCCTTGTTAGCTGTGACTCCCTCTACTAACACTTGGAGGGAGTCATCGGTGAATCTTGGCGAGGCCTTGGGCCTTGAGGTAGGATCCCCAGGCTTCCACAGGATCAGCAAAACAGGCGCATAAGGAACAAGCCAGCGTGGAGGCCTTAAATCCAGCTAGATAATTGGCAGCAGCAGAGGTGAATTTCAGTCACAAAACACTAATTGACACAGGGGAACCCACACGCCCAGAATTCATTGGCCAATTAGGGTAAAATTTCAACTTTTTCTGACCTGACAACGGTGGGGGGGGGGGGGGGGGCAGGAGGGGGGGGGCAGATTCGTGACCCTCCAGCCACCTGACCTGCACCCAACCGCCTCCAATGTGAAAATCCCGCTCTTTTTACCTGGCTGTTCAGCTTTGAAAGATTGGCTGCTCTTGGACAAAAGCAACATGCACACCTTAAAAGAAAGTAGACATTTGCACTTAACTATTGCAAGAGTTCATGTAGTTCCTATTTTCAAAAAAGGAGACAAATCAGAGCATGGGAACTACAGGCCTATTAGCCTAATATCCATTATCAGGAAGATGCTAGAAGAGATGCCCTTAATGATCACTGGGAAAGAGAAGGGGCCGTTTAAAATGCACAACACGGCTTCTGGAAAAATAGGTCATGCCTAACAAATTTAAGAGAGTTTTCTGAGGAAGTTACTAGGGTTGTGCATGAGTGGAATCTTGCTTACCTAGACATTCAGAAAGACTTTCATAAGTTGCCCCACACTAGGTTACTTCATAAGATAGAATCTTGCGGGATCAATAGAAATCTGAAACGCTGGATTAGAAATTGGCTCCAATCCCACAGCTAAAAAGTTGTATTCAACAAATGTGGTTCAGCTTGGAGATGTGTCAGGAAGGGACAGAAGGTATGGAGTAAAAATTAAAGTAGTAAAAGGGGAAAAAGCAGGAACTAAGTATCACAAAACATATTTGAAAGTTCTTTATCTGAACGCACGTAGCATTCGTAACAAAATGGACGAGTTAAGGCACAAATAACTACATATGGGTATGATCTTGTTGTAGGAACGGAGGTTCCTATCTGAATAATGAAGTTCGACTCAGTGAAACAAAATAATAAAGTTTATTAAACAAACAACTTAACTGGTATCACTACAGGAGAAGATGTACACAGGTCTGTGCAGCCTCCTAGCACCTCAAAGACTGCTGCAAAGTACTGGAAGCTGACGTCATGATGTCATCACGTTCTCCGCGCCAACTGGTGGTCACGTGATCGGCGTCATGACGTCATCACGCGGAAATGCAAGAAAGTACATACAGTTTAAAGGCACAGTCCACAGCTGCACTATACGGTAGTTAAAGGGATGATTACTAATTGCCCTGAGTCTCTTAGTGGCTCCGCCACAGGCGCCCCCCCAGAATTCTCTTTAACAGACAGTGTCAAACGAACAGGAGATTTGATGATCCTGCCCGAACGACTACGAACTTCAGGCAGTGGAACGTTGGGAGACGAGCCGGTGCTTGGCTGTGTCTGAAGCGGTGCATCCGGGGTGGAGGAAACAGTGGCAGAAGGTGTGGGCCAGGATGAGGCAGAAGCAGGCAGTTCAATGGTGGGCTGTTGCATAACTGGTCTGGTAGTCAACGGTGGTCGTCCACGGTGAGGTGGCTGGGCGGCAACAACTGGTTCACTCTGATCTAGATGGGCTGGTTTAAGTCGGTCGATAGAGATGGTATCGGACTTGCCTCCCACTTCGACCGTGAAAATTTTTTCTCCCGATGAGATGACACGAAACGGTCCAGCATAAGGTGGTCTGAGTGTATCTCTATGAGCGTCCTGCCGAATAAAAACGTAATCGGAACTCATAAGTTCTGCCGGAACATGAGGCCTATGTAGGCTGTGATGTGAAGTTGGAATAGGTAGGAAATTATTTGCCATCTCGTGATGCTGAAGGAGCTGCTGAGCAGGCGACCACGGTTCTGTATGTGGAGGGAGGAAGTCCCCTGGTACTCGAAGTGCTTGACCCTAGACTAACTCAGCCGATGAAGCCTGGAGGTCATCCTTGGGGGCTGTGCGGAGGCCAAGCATCATCCAGGGGAGTCTGTCCATGCAGTTGGGACCACGCAAGCTGGCACGGAGGGACGCCTTGAGAGGCCGATGAAACCTCTCGCATAGACCGTTCGCTTGCGGATGGTAAGCGGTGGTACGGTGCAGCTTGGTACCCAAGCCCTGTGCAAATGCGTTCCACAACTCTGACGTGAATTGTGGACCTCGGTCAGAGGAGATGTCAGATGGCACCCCAAACCGGGCCACCCACGACAAAATAAACGCCCTGGATACGTCCGCTGCAGTGGTAGCAACCAAAGGAATCGCCTCTGGCCACCTGGTAGTGCGTTCCACTATTGTCAGGAGATGCATGAAACCCCGCGAAGCGGGGAGGGGACCCACTAAGTCCACATGTACGTGATCGAAACGGTGTTCTGGCACCGGGAAGATGGCCACTGGAGCCTTAACATGACGATGGACCTTTGATTTTTGACAGTCCACGCAATTGTTTGTCCAGTCCCGAACGTCCGAATGCATTCCCTTCCAAACAAATTTGCGGGACATGAGCCGTTGTGAAGCTCGTATCCCTGGGTGTGATAAGCCGTGTATCGCCTGAAAAACCTTCTTACGCCATTTGACTGGCACAATGGGCCATGGCACTCCCATGGATGTGTCACACAAGAGCGTGGTTCCTGCTGATTGGAACATAACATCGGCTACCTGCAAACTAGAAGGCGTAGTCTGATACGCCTGAACTTCGGGATCTGCCAGTTGTTCTTCCGCCAACCCGACAAAATCAATTCCCAGGTGAACTGCCTGGACTGGGGCACGTGAAAGGCAATCAGCCACGAGATTATCTTTGCCGGACACATGTCGTAAATCCGTCGTAAATTCGGATATAAATGTAAGGTGGCGCTGTTGCCGAGCTGACCACGGCTCTGCCGTTTTGGCCATTGCGAAAGTGAGCGGCTTATGGTCCACGAATGCAGTGAACGGGCGCCCTTCTAGGAGAAAACGGAAATGCCGGATGGCCAAAAACAGGGCCAGCAACTCCCTGTCAAAAGTGCTATATTTTCGCTCGTTCTTGCGCAGTTGGCGGCTAAAAAAAGCCAACGGCTGCCAAGTCCTGTCGACCCATTGTTCTTGAACCGCCCCAATGGCGTAATCGGAGGCATCGGTAGTAAGGGCGATGGTCGCGCCCGGGAGTGGGTGTGCAAGCATAGTTGTATCTGCCAACGCCGCCTTGGTGTCAAGGAACGCCTGGTCCATCTGCGGTGTCCAAATGATAACATCTTTGCCCGACTTCCCTTTGAGTGCTTTGTACAGCGGCTGCATCAACTGGGCTGCCTTGGGGACAAAACAATGATAAAAATTTACCATCCCCAGGAACTCCTGAAGAGATTTGAGTGTGTGAGGCCGCGGGAATGCCGTAACTGCCTCTACCTTGGTGGCCAGTGGGATGGCGCCTTCTGAGGTAATCCTATGCCCCAGAAAGTCAATGCTGGTTAACCCAAACTAGCATTTGGCTAGGTTTATGATGAGGCCATGTTGGCTGAGACGGGCAAAGAGTATACGCAAATGGGCCATATGCTCCTTCGTATCCTTACTAACGATGAGAATGTCATCCAAGTAAATGAAAATGAAGGGAAGGTCCCGTAACACAGAGTCCATGAGTCGCTGGAAGGCTTGAGCCGCGTTTTTCAATCCGAACGGCATTCGGAGGAACTCAAAAAGGCCAAACGGTGTGATGACCACCGTTTTGGGGACATCTTGAGGGTGCACAGGAACTTGGTGATATCCACGGACGAGATCTACTTTGGAAAATACTGAGTTGCCAGCCAGATGGGCCGAAAAATCTTGTCTATGCGGTATTGGATACCTATCCGGCATAGTGGCTTCGTTAAGGCGTCTGTAATCCCTGCAAGGCCTCCATCCACCACCTGGTTTAGGTACAATGTGTAGTGGGGAGGACCAAGGACTATCGGAGCCTCGGACAATCCAAAGGCGCTCCATGGTCTGAAACTCCGCCTTTGCAGCTGCAAGCTTTCCGGGTTCCAATCTTCGTGCCCGAGCGTAAACAGGCGATCCCGTCGTAGTGATGTGATGCGCCACACCGTGCCTCGCGACTGCTGCCAAAAATGTAGGCCTGGTGAGCTCCGGGAACTCACTGAGTAGGCGCATAAACCCTTCCTGCGATGGAACCACACAGGCGACCGACCAGGAGGCAGCGGTGCTGCGGTGGCAAGGCACCGCGTGGAAAGTGGACGCATTAATGAGTCGACAATGTCGAACATCGACCAGAAAGCCATTGGCACAGAAAAAATCAGCCCCCAGGATGCCCTGTGATACTTTAGCCGTTACAAACTCCCACACAAAACGCTGACCTCCGAGAGTTAAATTAACTGTCGGTTTACCGAACGTGCGAATGGCCGCACCATTGGCTGCCTCGAGGGAAGGTCCGTGACCGCCGGATTGCAGATCCAGCTTCGAAACTGGCAAAATACTGCACTGAGAACCAGTGTCACACAGGAATCGTCACCCTGTCGTGGAATCCGTAATGTACAGGAGTTTTCCCGCTGAACCGACTACCATGGTGAAAAGGGTGTGTTTTTCAGACCCTGTCGTACTCATCGCAGCTCGCGGGCCGGCTGGAGATTTTTTTTCAGCAAAACTGCAGGGAGGACGGCAGCGTCGAGCCTTGGCGCCAAAACGGGCGTGGTACATACACCAGCCTGCAGAAGGAGGGCTGGGCTTCGCTTGCACAGGGGCAAGGCACCTCGTGGCTGCACAACTCAGCTGTGTGACCGTAAAAGTTTTGTCTGCCTCTGTAGCGAGCTCGGCACAGTCCGTAATCGCAGAACTGGCCAAGGCTGCCTGAACTGGTTCAGGTAGCTGGCAGAGGAAGAGTTCTCGTAACAAAAAACATTGAGGCTCCGAACCCAAAAGCGTGAGCATCTGGCTCATCAATTCCAATGGTTTTGAGTCCCCAAGGCCAGGCATAGCAATAAGCCTGCGTGCACGCTCTGACTTATTTAAACCAAACACCTGTAGCAAACAAGTTTTTAGAGCTTCACACTTGCCCTCTGCCGGTGGATTGCCAAGGAGGCTAAAGACCCACGAGGCCGTGGCGCTGTCGAGAGCGGAGACCACGTAATAATAACGGGTCGAATCCACTGTAATATCCCAGAGTGCGAATTGGGCTTCTGCCTGGAAAAACCATGCTGCTGGTTGCTGTTCCCAGAACTGCAGCAATTTAAGGGCGACGGCTTCGTATTCATTATAAATATCTCAACGAAAGTTGTCCGACGAGATCGGGGTCACCAATGTAGGAACGGAGGTTCCTATCCGAATAATGAAGTTCGACTCAGTGAAACAAAATAATAAAGTTTATTGAACAAACAACTTAACTGGTATCACTACAGGAGAAGATATACACAGGTCTGTGCAGCCTCCCAGCACCTCAAAGACTGCTGCAAAGTACTGGAAGCTGACGTCATCACGTTCTCCACGCCAACTGGTGGTCATGTGATCGGCGTCATGATGTCATCACATGGAAATGCAAGAAGGTACATACAGTTTAAAGGTGCAGTCCACAGCTGCACTACACGGTAGTTAAAGGGATGATTACTAATTGCCCTGAGTCTCTTAGTGGCTCGCCACATTGTGGCCATTACAGAAACATGGCTGCAGGGTGACCATGACTGGGAATTAAACATACCAGTTTATTTAACAATCAGGAAGGACAGGCAGGAAGGAAGGGGAGGTGGGGTGGCTATGGTAATAAAGGAAGGAATCACTGTAATACAGAGAAATGATATTGGGTCAAAGGATCAGGATAGTGAAACAGTTTGGGTGGAGATAAGGAATAATAAGGGGAAAAAAACACTAGTGGACGTACTCTATAGGCCTCTGAACAGTTGCAACTCTGTTGGATGGAGTATTAATCAGGAAATAGTTGAGGCTTGTAATAAGGGAACAGCTATAATTATGGGAGATTTTAACTATCATATTAACTGGACAAATCAAATTGGGCAGGGCTGCCTTGAGGATGAGTTCATTGAATGTATTAGGGATGGGTTTCTTGAGCAGTATGTAACTGAACTGACCAGGGGGCAAGCAACCTTAGATCTGGTCCTGTGTAATGAGACAGGATTAAGTAAAAATGTCCTAGTAAAGGATCCCCTTGGAATGAGTGACCATAACATGGTTGAATTCCATATTCAATTAGAGGGTGAGAAGGTTGGATCTCAAACAAGCGTGCTGAGCTTGAATAAAGGAGACTATGCAGGTATGAGAGCAGAATTGATTAGAGTGGACTGGGAAAATAGATTAAAGGGTAAGATGGTACATGATCAGTGGTGTATATTTAAGGAGTTATTTTACAACTTCCAAAAAAAATATATTACACTGAGGAAAAAAGGGTGTAAAAGAAAAGATAGCCATCCGTGGCTAAGTAAAGTAATTAAGGATAGTATCCGACTTAAAACAAGGGCATATAAGTTAGCCAAATCTAGTGGGAGAATAGAAGATTGGGAAGTCTTCAAAAGACAGCAAAAAATAACTAAAAGATTGATTAAGAAAGGGAAGATAGATTATGAAAGTAAATTAGCAAAAAATATAAAAACAGATAGCAAAAGTTTCTATAGTTATATAAAAAGAAAAAGGGTGGCTAAAGTAAATGTTGGTCCCTTAGAGGATGAGACCGGGAAATTAATGGTGGGAAACATGGAGATGGCAAAAACACTGAACAAATATTTTGTATCAGTCTTTACGGTAGAGGACACTAAGAATATCCCAACACTGGACAAACAGGGGGCTCTAGGGTGGGAGGAACTAAATACGATTAAAATCACTAAGGAAGTGGTACTTGGTAAAATAATGGGACTCAAGGCGGATAAATCCCCTGGACCTGATGGCTTACATCCTAGGGTCTTGAGAGAAGTGGCGGTAGGGATTGTGGATGCATTGGTAATAATTTTCCAAAACTCCCTGGACTCAGCAAAGGTCCCGGCAGATTGGAAAACTGCTAATGTAACACCCTTATTTAAAAAGGGCAGTAGGCAGAAGGCTGGAAACTATAGACCTGTTAGCCTAACATCTGTGGTTGGCAAAATTTTAGAATCCATTATTAAGGAGACAGTAACGGGACATTTGGATAAACATAATTTAATAGGACAAAGTCAGCATGGTTTTATGAAGGGGAAGTCATGTTTGACAAATTTGCTTGAGTTCTTTGAGGAAGTAACATACAGGGTGGATAAAGGGGAACCAGTGGACGTAGTGTATTTAGACTTCCAAAAGGCATTTGACAAGGTGCCACACAAAAGATTATTGCTCAAGATAAAAAATTATGGGGTTGGGGGTAATATTCTGGCATGGGTGGAGGATTGGCTATCTAACAGAAAGCAGAGTGTTGGGAAAAATGGTTCATTCTCAGACTGGCAATCAGTAACTAGTGGTGTTCCGCAGGGGTCAGTGCTGGGTCCCCAACTCTTTACAATCTATATTAACGATTTGGAGGAGGGGACCGAGTGTAACATATCAAAGTTTGCAGATGATACTAAGATGGGAGGGAAAGTAGTGAGTGAGGAGGACATAAAAAACCTGCAAAGGGACATAGACAGGCTAAGTAAGTGGGCAGAGATTTGGCAGATGGAATACAATACTGGAAATTGTGAGGTTATGCACTTTGGCAGGAAAAATCATAGAGCAAGTTATTATCTTAATGGCAAGAAACTGGAAAGTACTGTCGTACAAAGGGATCTGGGGGTCCTGGTGCACCAAACTCAAAAAGCTTGTATGCAGGTGCAGCAAGTGATCAAGAAGGCCAATGGAATGTTGGCTTTTATTGCTAGGGGGATAGAATATAAAAACAGGGAGGTATTGTTGCAGTTGTACAAGGTATTGGTGAGACCGCACCTGGAATACTGCATGCAGTTTTGGTGTCCATACTTAAGAAAAGACATACTTGCTCTCGAGTCAGTACAAAGAAGGTTCATTCGGTTAATCCCGGGGATGAGGGGGTGGACATATGAGGAGAGGTTGAGTAGATTGGGACTCTACTCATTGGAGTTCAGAAGAATGAGAGGCGATCTTATTGAAACATATAAGATTGTGAAGGGGCTTGATCGGGTGGATGCGGTGAGGATGTTCCCAATGATGGGTGAAACTTGAACTAGGGGGCATAATCTTAGAATAAGGGGCTGCTCTTTCAAAACTGAGATGAGGAAAATCTTCTTCACTCAGAGGGTAGTAGGTCTGTGGAATTTGCTGCCCCAGAAAGCTGTGGAAGCTACATCATTAAATAAATTTAAAACAGAAATAGACAGTTTCCTAGAAGTAAAGGGAATTAGGGGTAACGGGGAGCAGGCAGGAAATTGGACATGAGTCTAGGTTCGGAACGGTCATGGCCCTGTGGGTAGCGGAGCGGGCCCAGGGGTCGTGTAGCCTGGTTCTGCTCCGACTTCTTGTGTTCTAATTCTGTGTTAGATTTCAGGAGATGGTTCTATTCCTGTTCCTGGCTGGGGTGGAGATCACCTTTTACAGAAGGTAAGTACTGTGAAAATATAGGGACAGAGTGATCTCCTGGACGAGTTTCGATCACCTAGATGGGTCGGAGAGGAATTTCCCAGATTTTTTCTCCCAAATTGGCCATTGGGTTTTTATCTGGTTTTTTGCCTCTCCCAGGAGATCACATGGGTTCGGGTGGGATGTAGAGTGATAGTAGATTTGAGATTACGATCAGATCAGCCATGATCTTTTTGAATGGTGGAGCAGGCTCGAGGGCCGATTGGCCTACTCCTGTTCCTATTTCTTATTTTCTTATGTTCTTATGTTCTTATGGTGCCCCCCAGGGGGCGGTCCTCGACCCGTATTCTTAACGGTCTTTATTAATGACCTGGACAGTGGGTTGGGAGTATGATAAATATCTTTGCTCGGTTTAAGACAGTGGAGCAGTGTACTCAAATCCAAAAAAGATTTCCATGTGCTAAGGGAGTGTGCCACACATTGGCAACTGGTGTTTAATTTAGATAAATGTAATCTCATGCATGTTGGTAGGGCCAACACAGAATGCACATATCATTTGCAGGGATCAATACTGAAAGAATGAGAGAAAAAAGGGTCTTGGTGTTATTCTGGTGGGTGATATAGTGGCCTTGGAAAAGCTTCAAGAGGAGAGCTACAACAGTGATTCCGAGCTTAAAGAACCTCAGCTACTCAGATAGGCTCAAGGACCTTGGTCGATTTACTTAAGAGTCGCGTAGACTTAAAGGTGACATAATAGAGGTCTATAAAATAATTAATGGTCTGGATAGAGTCCCTGTTGACAGATGATTCCAGTTTAATATATTGGGGAGGGCCATGGGACACGAGTTTAAACTTTGTAAGAGTAGGAATAGACTGGATATTAGGCGGTTCTTATTTTCCCAGAGAATAGTGAGCCTCAGGAATATATTGCCAGCTAGTGCGGTGGGTGCTGACTCTCTGTACGCCTTCAAGAGGGAGCTGGACCAGTTCCTGACGGTAAGTGTCTTTATAGACAACACTTGGTCCATGTGATCTCCTGGACTGGTTTTGATCACCTGAGGGGGTCAGAGAGGAATTTACGGAGTATTTTTTTTTCCCTTATTGGTCCTGGGTTTTTCTCTGTTATTTGCCTCTCCCGGGAGATTACATGGCTGTGGGTGAGGCGAGGGGAGAGGGGTGGTCGGGGGAGGGAAGAAGTGTTTAGCCATAAATAAAAACAGAAAATGCTGGAGAAATTCAGCAGGTCAGGCAACATCTGTGAAGAGAGAAACAGAGTTAACGTTTCAGGTCGATGACCTTTCGTCAGAACTGAAAAAAAGCAAGAAATGGAACAGATTTTTTAGCAAGTGTAGTGGCTGGGAAATGGGGGAGGGGATGAAAGAACAAAAGGGAAGGCCAGTGATAGAATAGAAGGCAGGAGAGATTAAGAGATATTCAAGGCAAAAGGAGATGGTAATAAGACAGGTTAAGAAACAAAGGATGGCTCTAGATGAAGTGTAAATTGCGCTGGTAGAATGAAAGACAGCTGCCATGTGGGGGAGAAGAAAAAAAAGGCAGACAAAGAGCATCTGCAGTATTTCCAGCATCTGCAGTATTTTCTTTTTGTATAAGTGTTTAGCCATGATGGTTTGTCCATCATAGTGTGGGGCAGGGTTGCTGGACCAGCTGGTCTTTTCCTGTCCGTCAATTGTGTATGTTTGTATTTGTCAGTTCCTGTAGCATTTAAGCAAATAAGAGTAAAAACATCTTTGCTTTCTTACTCCCAGCATCCAGCAATCGTTTCCAAGTGAAATACACTAGACCTGTCAGTAATAGATGGCTTTTGGTGAAAACTCCACTGAGGATGGATGGCATTGTAGAGACCACATCATTTCCTGTGGGCTCATTTGTCAGCCTTTTCTTCACAATCTCCCTTGAAATTGATGATGTAGCAATGTTTTCACCTTGTAGGTCACTGATGTTCATGGCACCTGTCCAGGTCAGTGGTGTTCAGCAGTAACACTGATCCACAAAAGGCACTCTACGTCCACTGGTTACTGATTCAGGGGAAGAAAACGGTCTCAACACAGTTTCCATCTCTCTCTTTTTTTCTGTAGCCGTTGGTGTTCTGGTACCACTCTGAGAGGAAATATTCCCAGTATCTTGTTGTCCATTTGGGATTTTATACATTCACTGAACTTTCACCCTGTCTCTTAAGATTAAAATCATATTACATAGAATATAAGAGCAGGGAGGTTATGATGGAGCTGTACAAAATGCTAGTTAGGCCACAGCTGGAATACAGTGTGCAGTTCTGGTCGCCACACTATAGGAAGGATGTGATTGCATTGGAGAGGGTGCAGAGGAGATTCACCAGGATGTTACCTGGGCTGGAGCGCTTCAGCTATGAGGAGAGACTGGACAGACTGGGGTTGTTTTCCTTGGAGCAGAGAAGGCTGGGGGGGTACCTGATTGAGGTGTACAAAATTATGAGGAGCATAGATAGGGTAGATAGAAAGGAACTTTTCCCCTTAGTAGAGGGGTCAATAACCAGGGGGCATAGTTTGAAGGTAAGGGGCAGGAGGTTTAGAGGGGATTTGAGGAAATACTTTTTCACCCAGAGGGTGGTTGGAATCTGGAACTCACTGCCTGAAAGGGTGGTAGAGGCAGGAACACTCATAACATTCAAGAAGCATTTACATGAGAACTTGAAACCCCATAGCATACAAGACTATGGACCAAGTGCTGGAAAATGGGATTAGAATAGTTAGGGCTTGATGACCGGCACAGACACGATGGGCGAAGGGGCCTCTTTCTGTGCTGTATAAATCTATGACTCTATTTTGGTCACCTGCCCGAATTTCTCCTTATGTGGATCGGTGTCAATTTTTTTGCCTTACAATACTCCTGTGCAGCGCCTTGGGATGTTTTACTACGTTAAAGGCGCTATATAAATACAAGTTGTTGTTTGGCACCACGACATTGAATGAGGGGCCAGATGCTGGATGGTTGGGATTTCATAAGTCCAGTTGTAAGAGAGTTGAGAGAGAATTTTTTCCAGGGGCGGACACAGAAGGAAGTAGGGTTAGGGGGAGGTGGAAGGGGATGTGGGTTGAGAGCGATACGAGAAAATGGTCAGAGATGGCCTTATCTGCAATTGACATGATGGGAGTAGTGAGGTCACGAGAGATGACAAGGTTGAGGGGGTAGCCGTGAATATGGGTTGGGGAGTTTACATGAAGGTAGAGATTAAGGGAGGATGGAAAGCTAGTGAACTCAGAGGAGAGAGAGCATGATGAATTGAGATGGAGGTTAAAATTACCGAGGATGAGAAGTCATTCGGTGCAGAGGCTGAGGGAGAAGAACAGTGAAGAAATCTCAGTAATAAAATTTTTACGGTACTTAGGTGGGCAATAGAGAACAAGAATTTTAAATGAGGTGAGATGGGTGAAATAAGGTGAGATGCTCAAAGGAGGAGAAACTGCTGGAGGAATAGAGGGACAGACCAAGGTGTGATTTGGTGATGAGAGCCACACCGCCACCACAGCGGTCTGAGCTGGGCAAGTGGTGGAAGCTATAGCCAGGTGGGGAGGCTTCATTTAAGGGTAAGGTGTCATCACCCCTCAACCAAGTTTCCGCCTGGGCCATGATGTCGATGCAATCATCCACGATAAGCTCATGGATGGCAAGGGCCTTGTTCGCAAGTGAACGGACATTCTGGAGGGAGATGCGGAGAGCGTCGGTGATGGCTGCCCCACTGCCAGGGTCCACAGCATCAGTGCTGGGGGGGATGAGTTGGATGGGGAGGAGATTGGCAAGATTTGCCCCCCAGTGGGCGCGCTGGGCGGGAAGGTCAGCGAGAGAGTAGGATGGGACCGTTGGGATTGCTGCTCATAAGGCGGCAGTGATGAGTGCCTCGATGGGCCCTTCGTAGGATGCCAAGAGAGGCGCAGAGGGAAGCTGCGGGCTTATCTAAGAGGAAGTCAAGCCTGGGATGGGGCAGGAGAGTAGGAAGGTCGAAGAGTAATGAATGAATGGGGTAGGGATTTGGGAGGCAGTGTATCCGAGAGAGGAGAGATGAAAGGAGGCATGACGACAGGAGAGTGCGGTCAGGGAAGGATAGAGAGAAAAGGAAAATAGGGGGAACGGCAGCCAATGTGCGCACGTGAATGGACATGGGAAAAGCTCATAGGCCTGTTTAAATGTAATAATTAATGGAATACATATTTCCTGGTAGCAGGGAATAGGTTCGGGACAATAGTAGGGAAACCATATTACATTGAAACCATGGTTTGGATTTCTGCAACATGATATACTTCTTTGTCAAACCAAAATGCCAACATTCTGTAATCTATTGTAACAGTAACAGAACAGATGAGAAAGATAATACTAGTGTCAGCAGAAATGGAATGAAGTCTTTGCAAACGGGTGGTGGAAGTTTTGTATATTATTTTTAGACACAAAGGCCGTGATTTTGCCGGCGCTCAGAGGGCGGGTTTGGAGGCGGGTCTGGAGTTAAAATGATTGATGGCGGGTTGCGAACCCGCCGCCATCCCGCCTCCTCACAACTTTACAGAGTGTCAGGTCTGCGAGTCCCGATCAGACCCGACACCAAGCGGCGGGAGAGCTACTTAAGGCAGTTAACAGCTTGTTAACTACTGGTTTAATCCTATTTTGAGAGGATCTTCCCATTTTGGCACATTTTCAGCATGTTCCACATTGTTCAACAAACACGCCAGCTGATTGTATCAGGTATTGCAACAAGCTGAATAATTGACAGCTGCAACTGCAGCATAAAAGCGGACCTGCCACATCAGTTCACTTTTAGATGCCAGAACTTTCTGGTTTCAGGATTTGGAAGACATATTTCAGGTGTATTGAGGTTGTAAGTGTTTGTTCTGAGATCCATATGCACTGTGACCTCCTTGGAATACCCTCTCCCCACATTGACTGAGCGCTTATAACACCTCTTCCTCAACTGACATATATACCAGCAGAATGGGAACCATTTATACCCTCTCATCCTGGTCCTCAGAATCGGAGGAAGAGAAGCCGTGGCAGCAGCAGAACCAGGCACACCAGCAGTACCAACAACAAAAGCGCCAACCTTCTCCTCAGCCACCTGATGCTGCACACGGCAGAGGCCGGCAGCGCAGGGCTGCACCGCGCCGCAGGAGATACCCCCAACACAGAGTTTGCAGGCAGAGATGAGCTTCCTCAACATGACTGAGCAGCAGTACCAAAGGAGGCTGAGACTTTCGCGAGAGGTAGTCACTGACATCTGCAAAATGCTGCACCAACACCTGCAGCCCAGAGGAGCGGGTGGACACACCTTACCAGTGGATGTCAAAGTCACCACCGCACTCAACTTCTTTGCTTCAGGGTCCTTCCAGGGATCAGCAGCAGACATCAGTGGCATCTCCCAGTCGGCCGCACACAGTTGCATCACACAGGTTACCAATGCCCTCTTTGCCAAGTCCCACAATTACATCCATTTCTCCACAGATGAAGCAAGTGTTACCGCTCATGCGGTTGGGTTTGCAAATATGGCAGGCTTCCCAAGGGTGCAGGGTGTCATAGACTGCACACGTGGCCATTAGGGCACCCCATCACAATGCAGCTGTATTTGTTGTATTGATTTCTTTGTAGGTTCAATGATGAGACATTTATGAAAGAGAATGAGTTTTAATCTAAAGTCTGTTCAACTCTTTTATACAGCTTTTACAGGAGACACGATGCTGTGATGCATCTAGAACGAAACCGAAACTAAACTAAACTGCCTTGCTTGTCTCGGTCACATGACCTCTGCTGGTAAGGCACAAGCAATCAATACATGCAATCATGCTGGTAGGCATCATAATCGAACAGGCAAATAACATCACTATTTGCTGATATCATTACATCTCCTTTTCTTAAAACAAAAGTATTTTACTTTTAACTAACAACATGTTTTCTTTGTATTAATCTGCATTTTAACTGTAACACTTAATGAACTTACATTATCATTATCATGATCAAGGTTTTTTAACCTTGCTTTGTGTGTTCACATGAAATATGTAACTACACTAGAACTTGAAGAAAGAATAAGATAACATTACTTCCTTCTATAACAATAGTCCTTAAATTTGCTCAATGATTCTCTCAGGAGGCTTCACGTGTCTTGAGGATTTTCTGATTGATTGTCCTTGAATCTGAGTTGTTGCCTCAGATGATTGGTTCTCAGCTGTGTGATCAGGTTGTTCAACAGTATCAGTCTCTTGACCTGCTGTGGCTGGTCCCATGAGAAGATCTCGATGATTTCTTCTCAGAACAGTACCCTCATCTGTCTGAATGGTGTATGATCTTGGTTGAACTTCACTCAGGACAGTTCCCTTCTGAGTCCATGTGTTTGTTTTGTCTTTGAACCTTACTTGGTCACCAGTGTGGAGTTCAGGTAGGTTTTGTGTTCCTCTGTCATAGTAGTACTTTTGCTTTTCTTTCTGTTGTTCTTTGAACTTCCTCACTTTCTCCCCCCCTTTTGTTTTCAGGAGGTTCTCCGGGATGGGTAGGTTTGACCTTAGCCGACGTCCCATCAGGAGTTGGGCTGGTGACTTACCACACTCGAGCGGCGTTGTGCGGTATACAAGCATGCTTTGGTAGAAGTCAGTTCCACTGTCTTTTGCCTTGTACATCAGTCTTTTCACTGTGTTTGCAGGCTCTCCTGGGTCAACAGCTCTGGACAACGTGTCTGCTGTATACATCAGCTTACCCGGTGTGTACGCAACATTCAGTTCATCAACGAGGACTCTCTTTACCAGGTTCAGTCTCTCACAGGCTTTTAAACCTAGTATGGCTTGCATATCCTTTGGCACCACGATTAATGCTAGCGTGTGCTCTCTGTCCTTGTGTGTTACTTTGACAATGCATCTTCCTTTCACTGGTATATCAGTACCTGAGTATCCTCTCACTTTCACTTTTATTCCATGTATCTTTGGTCTGGGTCTAATTTTCTTAAAATCAGTCTCTGATATCACATTAACATGTGTTCCAGTATCCAATTTAAATGGAATGTGTATGTCATTCACTTTTAGTGTCAACATCCAGTCTCTTTCTTCTTCTTTGTTTTCAGACACAACATCTACATTGAACTCCTCTATCTCGCTTTCATCTACTGTATGGACCTTGCTTTGTTGCATTTGGTTCTTACAGCAACGGGCATAATGGTTGTTCTTGTTGCAACTATTGCATGTTTTACCATATGCTGGACACTTTCTTGGTGGATGCTGTGTACCGCATCGACTACATGACTTTCGATTGTCCCTTTCATTTTTGTTTGCTGGCCACGCCTCTTTTTTCACATTGGCGCTCTTTTTGTTAAACGGTTTGTATCCGTTCTTTCTCACTGCATCCACGTTGCAGCTATTGTCACTGAACAGCTCCTTTGCCTGCAACTTCACAGTCTCTGTAGCCCTACACAGTGCTATGGCTTTTCCCAGGTCTAGATCTTGCTCTCTTAGCAGTCTTTCCCTTAGACCATTATCCGGAATACCACACACCAGTCTGTCTTTTATCAGCGAGTCTGTCAGTCCTCCAAATTCACACGATTTGCTTCTGTTTCTCAGTTCAGTCACATACTGATCAATAGTCTCACCCGTTTTCTGTACACATGTGAAAAATCTGTGCCTCTCAAACGTCACGTTATGTTTAGGTATGCAGTAGGCCTCAAACTGTTCCATTATTTTATCTAGCTTCATTTTGTCTCCATTAGCAGCGAATGTGAAGTTATTATACACCTCCAGCGCTTCATCACCCACAACATGTAAGAACAGTGACGATTTATTTTTATTACTTTTCTCGTCAGCTCCGATTGCTGATAAATACAACCCCACACGTTGTTTGAACCTTCTCCAATTGTCAGCCGCATTACCTGTCAACTGAAGCGTCGCTGGTGGGTGTAAACCTTCCATTTTTTCACTTCGTTAGCTATTCTCCAATGGTAAGCAACGATGTTCTCTTTTGGCTTGCTAATTTGTGGAGAGCTGATTTAACTTCAGATGTTTTCTCTTCATCTCTTTCAGTCACTTCTGACACCATGTATTGATTTCTTTGTGGGTTCAATGATGAGATATTTATGAAAGAGAATGAGTTTTAATCTAAAGTCTGTTCAACTCTTTTATACAGCTTTTACAGGAGACACGATGCTGTGATGCATCTAGAACGAAACCGAAACTAAACTAAACTGCCTTGCTTGTCTCGGTCACATGACCTCAGCTGGTAAGGCACAAGCAATCAATACATGCAATCATGCTGGTAGGCATCATAATCGAACAGGCAAATAACATCACTATTTGCTGATATCATTACATTTGTCAATCGCAAGGGCTTCCACTCCCTTAACGTCCAGCTGGTGTGTAACCACAGGAAGATCATAATGCATGTTAGCAACAAGTTCCCAGGCAGTTGCCATGACTCGTTCATCCTTTGGCAGTCTACTGTGCCTCAGTTCTTCAATCCATCAACCTAACTTTCCGGATGGCTTCTTGGAGACAAGGGCTATCCCCTGAAGATGTGGCTAATGACACTGATGAGGAGGCCATCAAACAAAGCTGAAGAGCGCTACAATGAGAGCCACATTTCAACTAGAAGCATCATAGAGCAAACCATCAGATTGCTCAAAATGTGATTCAGATGCCTCGACAGATCTGGTGGAGCCCTACAGTACGCACCAGCTAGGATGTCCAGAATCATCGTGGTCTGCTGTGCCCTGCACAATATCGCACAACAGCATGGCTCACTGCTGCCTGAGGAACAAGTGGCACAGCGCACAGCCTCCTCCTCAGAAGAGGAGGAGCCGACTGAGGCGGCAGGTGAGGAGGACTGCGGAGGCGGCTGTGCCAGTGCCACCAGCACGTGAGCACATTGTTGGCCGTGAGGCAAGGGATGCACTAAACTATGCCACATTCGCGTAACTTTACGCTTTATGTGCTTTTACGTGGTGCTTCCCCTGTGGCTTCAGCAGATGTAGAGACAATTCTCATAACAGGGAGGTCTGTGTACCTCAGGTTCCTCTCCATGATAGATGCCCATCTATCCTCCATAGCTGACCATCTATTTAGAAGAGTCACCATGTTCATTTGAGTCTGGCAATTTATGTCCTCCATGGAGGTTGCCATCCTTTCCATGGCGGCACCTACATTCGCCATTGAGTGCTCCATGGCATTGCTCATGTTTGACATGAACTCCTCCATTCTCTGCACACTCACAGTTACCGTGGATACAAACCCAGTCAGAGCCTGCTGCACTTGTTCCTGAAGCTCCAGCACCGCACTCTTTCTGGATTGCCCCAGAGGCACAGCATCTACTTGCTGCTGAGCAGAGATAGGAGCATCCAGCACCCTCTGATGAGGACTCTCTACTTGTGAGTTGTGATGCACCAGGTGACAACACTACTCTATCTCGCAAAGGACCCACCGAGGTAAGCGTCTCTCTGCTGATGCTGGGTGCACTCACTTCTGCTAATGCTGCTTCCTCAGAGCCTACAGCTTCCTCTGAGGAGTCATCCGGCTCATCCGCCTGGACAATGGGGAGGGGGGCTCGCGATGGTCCTGTGGGGAAGTAAAAGCATGAGTTAGACATGTAATATTTAGGTAGCAGACACATTCCATTGTGCAGATGATCTGAACTCAATTTGTATGAACATCAGATGCCATATCAGTCACTCATGAAATCTAAATGAGAGGGTTGAAAATCTATTATGTCACCAGCTTGCTCTACTGTACCTGTCTCTCCGTCCCCCACTTCCAGCTCCTCTGCACCTCCAATGATCTCGATAGCAGCCTCCTCAGTGTTAGTTAAATGCGCCATCAAAGGTGGGGCTCCTCCTGTCCTCCCCCTCTCCCTCTTATTGTGGGCTCTCTTTTCCTGCAATGAGGGACACAAGTGGAGTTTCAGCGAGATTGATTGAATGAGTGTAGAGAATCGATAGCATAGATCACTCTCAAGTTAGCAGGAGTCCAGGTAAAGATAGAATTGGACACAGGATCAGCCCTAACAGTCATAAACCGACGGGACTACGAGCGGCTATTCTCACACATAACCTTGAGAGACACAAAAATTATTTTGAAGATGTATACGGGGCAAAAAGTCTACCCCAAAGGAAAAATAAGGGTGACCGTTATATATAACGGTAAGGAAACACCAAAACTAGACCTGTATGTATTGCAAGATGGAGGACCACCATTACTGGGACGTGAATGGATCCGGAAAGTACAACTGGATTGGCATTCCATACAGGCACTGACTGTGGCTGACAAAAAGGATGACGACGTCACACCTGGGCAACTGTCAAAGATCCTAACTGACGTGAAAGAAGTGTTCCAGCAAGGACTCGGAACACTAAAAGGCATGACGGCGACGATTAAAATTGATGAAAACGCAAGCCCAAAATGTTTTAAGGCTAGACCGATACCTTATACGATCCGCCCAGCCTTCGAAGCAGAGCTGGAGAGCCTGGAACGTTCAGGTGTACTGTCCAAGGTAGACTGGAGCGAGTGGGCTACACCCATCGTCCCTGTGATGAAAAAGTCGTTGAGCAGCACGCCTTGGGAACCAAGGAAGGTTCGCATCTGTGCGGACTTTAAGGTAACAGTGAACCTGGTCCTTCACACCGTACAATAGCCACTTCCGCGGATTGAAGATATTTTCGCCTCGCTATCTGGAGGGAAACGCTTCACTAAGATTGATCTGGCCCAGGCGTATCTGCAAATGGAGGTAGAAGAAGCATCAAAAAAATACCTCACAATCAACACCCATAAAGGTCTCTACAAATACAACCCGCTGGTATTTGGGGTAGCATTAGCTCCGGCTATTTGGCAGAGGGCAATGGAACAAGTCCTGCAAGGGATCCCAGGGACCCAGTGTTATTTGGACGACATCCTGGTCACGGGCGTAAATGACAGTGATCACCTTGCCAACCTGGAGCAGGTGCTCACTAGATTGCAGGAATATGGGCTCCGAGCTAACCGCCCCAAATGCGAGTTTTTTAGAAAACAGTTCTCGTATTCGTAGTGTATGTAACTGTTCTACCTTTAAGAGAACTATTGTATGTAACCATCCACCTTTAAGAGAACTATTTTAGGTGTGGCACTACTTTATCCTGGCTGCTGTATACTGTAATACCGACGGTGACCACACCGGTATATAAGTGCTGTGGCAGAATTTATTGGGCAGATTCGCCCTGACCTTCGAATAGTAAAGTCCTGTTTAAGTTACTCTTGTAGTCTGTGTATTACTTCGTTATACAACCCACAGACTTTACAGTGGCGACGAGTTCGATCTTACCCTGCGGCAACAATACTTCTGAAGAAGTAAATGAGCGTCGAAAAGAGGCACCCGCCCTCGTCGTTTTGCTGAGAGAAAACTCGAGTCTGCAGACCAAGAAAGGAGGAAGATTCAAACACGAAGTCTTCCATCAGCAACAGGCACGGATTGTCCCTTCTGCCATGGTGGTGAGTGAGCCGACCAACACGAGAAGCAAGTCGGCCACGGTGACTGTGAGTAAAGGGAAAATAGAAACAAATAAACGGAGGATAAGGGCGGTGCACTCGACCACGGTCAAGGGGGAAAGGAGCCGGACAGAAGTCGGTCCCAGAGGCGCTGAGACTGGGGCAGCGTGGAGCAGAAGCCGCGGTACAAGCGGGCTGGGGAGTGTCGTGAGACGACTAGACCGCGACGGCGAAAAAGGCCGGACAAATACCGCGACCACGAGGCGCTGCGACCGGGATTGTTAGGCGCGGGAAGATATAAACATAAATAAGCCACGGAGAACTCAGCCGCAGCCGGGGAGGAAAGCACCGGACTGCGAGAGGGCTGGGAGGCGCGATTGGAGCGAAAAAGGCCAGGCACCTACCGAGGCCGCGAGGCGCTGCGACCGGGATCATAAGGCGCGGAGGCAATAAATAAATAAATAACTATATAACCCGCGAAGAATCAGCCGCAGCTGGGGAGGAAAGGACCGGACTGCGGGAGGTCTGGGAGAGGCATTTAAAGCCGCTGAGGGAGAGCCGCGCGAGCGGGAGAGACAGAGCCCGAGAGAGAGAGAGCGAGCGAGCGGGAGAGACAGAGCCCGAGAGAGAGCGAGCGAGAGAGACAGAGCCCGAGAGAGAGACCGAGCGAGGTTCCGGCCAGCGGCTTGCAGCAGCTGCCATGAAGGACCAGGAGCTGGATCTGTCCGACGCCAACTGGTTGTCCCCAGCGCCGGTTGCCCCTGCCGAAAAGAAGAAGGGGGGGGAACAAGGAACGCGATCGGCTTTTCTAGCGCGCGCTTCAGAATAAACTGAAGCCGGCGCACAGGCTACAAACCCCGTAAACCAGCGGTCGCCGCCCGAGGGCAAAGCTTACCCCTCCCACCAGAGGAAGAAGTCAGGAGCGGGAAACCGCCATTTTGCCAGTAGGGGGGAAGAAGACAAGCGCGGGAAACCGCCATTTTTGGAAAAAAAAAGAAAAAGTTAAAAAGTTAAAGAGAAATCCTGTTGTTTCGCAGAAAGATAGTGAGAGATAGTGAAGATGCCTAAGCATGGTAACATCAACAACTTCGATGCCGAGGTGGAAGATTGGGCCACGTACGTAGAACGTATCGAGATATATTGTGAGGCCAATAAAATATAAGATGATGATAAAGCTATAACCTTGCTAAACTCGATGGGCGCGAAGACATATGGGTTATTGAAGCACCTTCTATCACCAGCTAAACCGGCGGATCAGACTTTCGATAATATTGTTGCTGTTCTGAAGGATCACTTGAACCCCACACCGCTGATGTTGGCGGAACGATTCAAATTTTATGTGAGAACGCAACGGAAAGAGGAAAGCAATGCGGAATACTTGGTCGAACTGCGTAGACTAGCGAAATACTGCCAGTTTGGAGGAAATCTGACAGAGGCATTGCGAGACAAGTTCGTGTGCGGGTTGTCGAAGGAAGGAACGCAAAAGCGACTACTCGAAGAGAACGACCTTACACTTGAGAGGGCTGTCCTTATTGCAGCATCGCACGAAGCCGCAGCGAAAGGAACTGCGGAAATGCAACTAAAGGCAGCGGTACTCAGTGTGGATCAAATGACTTCGGGTACAACGAAATGTTATCGTTGTGGGAAGACAACACACGACCAGAACCAATGCTGGTTTAAAAACCAGGAATGTAGAAAATGTGGCAAACTGGGTCACATAGCTAAAGTATGCCGGTCAGGAAAGAAGACCAACAACCAAAAAAAGCCATCACAGGGAAAGTACAACAAAGTACACAAGGTGGCTGAGAAGAGTTCAGACGAACAGAATTCGGATTCAGACCCAAACGGCCAGGAACTGGGTAGTCTGAGAATTCACAATGTGAGTAAGAAAGCTGACCTACAAACTATCTGGGTCATGCTAAAAATAGCCGGAGTCCAAGTGAAAATGGAGTTGGACACTGGATCAGCCCTATCAGTCATAAATCGAAGGGATTACAACCGGCTATTCTCACACATACCCTTGAGAGATACCAAGTTCGTATTGCAGACATACATGGGGCATAAAGTATACCCCATGGGGAAGATAAGAGTCAAGGTGAGAGACAGGGGCAAAGAACACCCAGGAATGGACTTATATGTACTACCTGAGGGAGGACCACCACTTCTAGGACGGGAGTGGATCAAGAAAATAGACATGGAATGGCACTACCTAAAAGCAACAACGAGTGAGGACTCGGTGCAGACAATCAGCTCAGACTCTGAAACGGATGACGATAAGACCAGCCCAAGTATGAAAGACAAGGCTAAAATGGACTTGCTGACTGAGGTTGGAAAAACAAAGGCGTGCATAAAGGCTTATGCGCCAGAGGAGAACAAAGTTTCAGAACAGAATTCCACTGAACAACAACAACATAGTTTGACAGAGAATTCTGAGTCTGTCCAGTTTACAGACATATACATTACTGAGGAACACCGGGCTCAAACTCAACTTTATTTCAAATTACAACAGCAATTAGAACAATTGAGTCGCCGTCTTGAGCAAGAGACAACAGCAATGAAAAAGTTCTTGGACACAGAGTGGGAGAATCTGGAAAGACAACAGAAGCAGCTGAGGGAGAAAATGGAGCAGGAGCACACAAACCATCTGCGCGAAGAGGCCAAACGAATCAAAGCTGATTCGGTCTCTGAAGGTGCGTGCTCTAATCTGGTGGAGCAAGATGTTCAGCAACTGAAGGCGCTTGTTAGCAGATTGCAGGCAGAAAAGGCTGATTTGGTCGCCATGAATTCCGAGCTCCTACTGAAGTCGGGTGCAGCATCACCGGACGATTCAATTGTGGAAATTCGAATGGCGGGGGCTGCGGATGATGGCGAAGTACAAACAGCAAAGCAGCCCCAGGGCAAGGTTCTAAACAGCCCTGCAGCTTATGGGAAATGGATGATGGCAGAAGAGTTAACAGTCAGCCAACTCCTTCATATGCTGAGGGACAAGACTCTGAAATGGGAAAAACTTGAACACGAGCCTCAATCTTCAAAGAAAAGGGGTTCGGAGCTCTCAAAAGTTATTGAAATAGCTGAAGTGGCAACACAGACGGAGAAGACGGCAGCAGAGCAGCCCTTGGATGCCAAAAGTACGCTGACTCACATCAATGTAGAACAACAGAATGCTGAAACAGCTACTTCAGTAGAGGGATTGAATAGTCCGATCAATCAATCTCCGAAGGAAGTTGAAGTATTGAAATCACAAATGAGGTCATTAGTAAAAGACTTGCTGAAAGCCCAGAAAAAGCTGGATGAAGCGGAACACATGAAGAAGTCTCTTCAGGAAAGATGTCTGGATTTGGAACAAAAGCTGGCTAACGTCCAGCTGGGTAAGGAGGAAATAGAAGACCCTCTCGCTGGCCTAGCTCAGGACAACACCGAATATTACCATGATCTGTTGAGTGACACTGAATATTACGAGGACCTGGTCTGCCCAGCTTGTGCCGAGAACTCCCAAAGTGCCGAAATCAGGATGAATCACTTAAAGTCTAAGGAACATAGGGAGATGGTGGCGTTACAGCTGGCAGCTGACAATGGAGCCCTGAGAGTCTCCAAGAAGCAAAAAAGGAAAAGACGAAGCAGAAGATGATAACCATCTGAACCATTATTACCTCTACCCGATCACACACGTGGTCCCCCGAACGGAGCCAAATCAGTTGGAAAGTAGGAAAATTTCCCAAGGCAATCCAACTGTTTTTTGTTTGTTTTAAAAAAGTCAGCAATGCTGGTTCAGAAGTGATGGAAGTAAAGCTGTTAAGTCTAGGGAAGGACTATGGGAGGAGTCCCTCTAGCAAGGTGACCCGACTACACCACGGAGGCGTGGTCCGGACCGAGTCAAGAAGATCAGAGACTGAATCTGTGAACTGTTTCCCGCAGAGACTGAATCTGTGAACTGTTTCCGCAGAGACTACCTCTGTGAACTGTTGTAACATGAAGTTGGATATGTTATGATGTTATGTTAATGGGGAATAAGTATGTTGTAAGCTAAAAAGGGAGGATTGTAGTGTATGTAACTGTTCTACCTTTAAGAGAACTATTGTATGTAACCGTCCACCTTTAAGAGAACTATTTTAGGTGTGGCACTACTTTATCCTGGCTGCTGTATACTGTAATACCGATGGTGACCACACCGGTATATAAGTGCTGTGGCAGAATTTATTGGGCAGATTCGCCCTGACCTTCGAATAGTAAAGTCCTGTTAAAGTTACTCTTGTAGTCTGTGTATTACTTCGCTATACAACCCACAGACTTTACAGTATTGTGGACACATTATCAATAAAGAGGGGTTACATAAGTCCCCAGAGAAGATTGAGGCAGTAGTCAAGGCTCCAGCACCAGAAAATGTGTCACAACTGAGGTCGTTCCTCGGGCTGGTAAACTACTACCATAAGTTCTTGCCAAATTTGTCTACAATACTACACCCACTGAACACCCTACTGCAAACTGGGGTGCCATGGAAGTGGAGTGACGAATGTAGACGGGCTTTCCAGAAGAGCAAAACACTAATCACATCAAAAGAGGTATTGGCCCATTACAACCCGGCATTACCAATTCGGTTGGCATGTGATGTGTCACCCTACGGCATTGGAGCGGTGCTAGCGCACAATTCTCGGACGGCTCAGGGAGGCCAATAGCCTTTGCGTCACGATCACTAACCTCAGCTGAGCGTAACTACGCCCAGATTGACAGGGAGGCCCTCAGCCTAGTGTGGGGAGTGAAAATGTTCAATCACTATCTGCACGGGCAGAAATTCACCTTGCTGACTGATCACCAGCCTCTTGTCTCCATTTTTAATCCGAAGAAGGGCGTTCCGGTGATGACTGCGCAACGACTACAAAGATGGTCACTTTTTCTAGGGGCGCACCACTATGAGATTGAATATAAGGGCACGAAACAGCATGGAAATGCTGATGGGCTATCATACCTGCCACTGCCTACTGCGGAGGAAGCACCAGCAGTGGATCCTGTTGAAATATTCCATTCGACTATAGTTGAATACCTACCGGTAACTAACGCTTGTATCGAAAAGGAAACCTGAAATGACACGACACTGTCTCGGGTATATGATTTGACGGTGAATGGATGGCCAGCACATGGCGACTCACTGTTGCCAGCATTCTCGACAAGGAGAGAACAGCTGTCAGTGTGCCAGGGGACCTTGATGTGTGGATCCCGAGTGGTAATTCCACCCATGTTAAGGGATAGAGTGCTCAATGAGCTTCATGAGGGTCATCTGGGAGGGGTAAAAATGAAAAGCCTAGCCAGGGCTTATGTGTGGTGGCCGGGAATCGATAATCAAATCGAGGACCTGACCAAGAGCTGCTCAGGATGCCAGAAAGTCTAAAATGCACCACCACAGGCCCCTCTACACCCATGGGAGTGGCCCTCATCTCCATGGCAACGGGTGTATATTGATTTTGCTGGTCCATTCATGGACTCAATGTTTTTAATAGCGGTGGATGCGCACTCGAAATGGCCTGAGGTCATCAAAATGTCCTCCACCACCACGGAGAAAACTATTGCAGTCCTACGGACCATTTTTGCCAGGAATGGTTTGCCAGAACAGATTTGCTCCGACAACGGACCACAGTTTGTGTCCGAAGAGTTCCGGAGGTTCTTGAAAAAGAATGGGGTAAGGCATTAAACATCCGCCCCATATCATCCAGCCACAAATGGATTGGCTGAAAGGTTCGAACAAACCTTTAAGGAGGCAATAAAGGCTATGTACAATGACAACATTCCGCTGCAGCACAAGGTGGACAATTTCCTGTTCGCCTACCGGAATGCGACACATGCAGTCACCAACCAGGCCCCAGCCATGATGTTCTTTAACTGAAGGTTAAGATCTCGCCTGGATTTGCTCAGACCAAACATACGAAGAGATGTTGAGAGTAAGCAATTCCAGCACATTCATGAGAATCCAACAAGGAGCTTCAAGATAGGGCAACCAGTCTTGGCCCGCGGCTACCAAAAAGATAAATGGCAGCCAGGAACGATATGCACACGGCAGGGTCCACTAATGTACACAGTGGACGTTGGGGAGAGCATCGTGAGATGCCATGCTGACCAGATCCTAGAGTCAGAGGAACAAGTCAACCCCATGCCTTGCCCCTACGTACCTGGTGATGAACCCGACGTACAGGTCGCATCTACCCCAGAAACAATAGCATCGGAAGCTGATGAACCAACCGACGACAGGGGGCCAGAATCGCCTCCGCACCAAGAGCAAGACACTCGGGAAAGGCGCTATCCAGAAAGGCTCAGGAAGCCTCCCCAAAGACTGAATATATAAATAGACTATTTTCAGCTAATGTTGCATGTTAAAAGTGTTAATTGTAATTAGTTTGATATTTAATTGTTAAATGAGTGTTATGGTACTGTTAATCTAAAAGGGAAGGAATTGTAATGTATATACCTTTAAGGGGGGAACTATCTTTTACAGCTCATGTATACTGTAGTACCGGCAGTGACCACACCTGTATATAGCACTGAGTAGTAATCTGTACAGATCAGTTCCCGTGTGAGCCACGTTGAGTAAACACCTGTTGTACTGTTCTCCTGCAGTCTGTGGCTTATTATACGCAGACACAACAACTACAAGGATGTGAGAGGCTATCCTAATCCAAGAAGGGACTCCTATATTAGTGAACAGGTCCCACCACGGTGGGGTTACTATATCCAATATGCTTGTCCCTATCTCTAAAGTCTTCTGCTCCAGTGTGTAAAAATGTTTCTGTGAAACGACAACGGCTTTGAATATCTTGGTGAGGTGTTCAGGGAGAGGGGGAATGATATATCCAAAATGTGCAACGAATTGTTGCAGATCGGTGAAATTCTCTTTAACAGTGATGTGAACAGTGGAAGGTTCAGGAATGGGGACAATTCGCTCTTGGGCCACTTGAACTTCTGCCTTGGGCTTGAAGCAGAAACTGCTGTCACTTACCGGACACCAGCCGTGCTGTCCATGTTGGTAGTGGGGCGCTGCAGTGGTGACACAGTATGTCCCACTTCCTATATATGCCACCTGCGGGGGCACATGGCCTTGTGCCATTGCCTCCATGGTGCAATTTATAGGCTTCGCGCCAGCAGTTCTGAACCCACACTGTGGTTTCGAATAGGCATTCAAATGCTGGGGACACAGGATGATGTGTGCTCCCTGGCTCCGGCACCCCGAGAGGTCGGTACCCGTCATTGCATGCTCCCATCGAATGACGTAAGGTGGGACCGCTGTATAGCAAATGTGTGCACCCCCCTGAATGACTCCAATGTTCTCCACCCTGTATACCGGGGCGGGTTTAGCTGTCTTTCCCATCACCGGCATTCTTACCACTATACCCATAATGGTGTGATTAGACCGCCCACAGTCCACTGGGACTGGGTAGGCTTCTGAAGCTAGTCTGAGCTGGCACGGACTTAATGCATTCTCAAAAGGGTGGAGGGTTGCGAGGTGCTTGTTGCTGATCCAGGAGGGGACTAAACCTTGTTTTAAATCCTCCAGATTACTGCGGCCCTCGCCCAGTAACCACGCCCCGTACAGCACGCAAGCTTCATTCTGCGCAGCCTGACCGGACGTATTCCGATCCTCCCTGATGAGAGCATTTACCGTTTTTGCGTGTTTCTCCAGCTCAGCTATAATTTCTTTTAAGTGTAGTGTCATGGCCTGGTCCTCATGTAACTCAGAACCCACTACCTTATTCTCATCCATCAGTATCTTTCGTAACTGTTTTTAAACCATTAATCTGGGTCTGCAGCTTCACGTCATCCAGAGTGTTGATGACGGAAGTCCCTGTGTTAAAAGCAGTGAAAATATCATTTACTGCAGCCCTTCTTTATCTCCCTATCCTGTCCAAGACCTCATGTGGTGTGGTGTACAATTCGGCTCTGTCTACATCAGAAAAGTCAAATTCGTAAAACTGCATGAACATGTTTGTTAACAGGACCTGGTACAATTGCTCCGTTTCCTTGGGGCACCACTCTGGCAATCGCACCTCGGTGAGGTTTAAAATCACCGAGGCCACCGCGTAGTGCACCCCTTGGTACAGCACCTGACCTGTGGGTACTAATACCAATCCGTTCCTGGGTCCCTGGTAGTGGTGGGGCACCCTTCCTTGCGGGCTTTGGCTACCGGAATCGTGGGCAGGGTCTTGCGGGGGCGGGTGATGAGCTCAGTGACGTTTACTGGGATCTGAGATTATGGGACTCCGCATGCCCGTGTGCTGACGTCCCACCTCATCCCTTTCCCAGCATCTTGCCACTGCCTTTGGAAATAGATGGAGACGCCTGTGGGGCAGGCGCATTCTGAACCCCACATACAGATGTAGATCCCCTCATCTGGTTCCCACCATTTGTCCCAACAGACACTCAACCCCCCTTGAGTCCTCGTAATAGTCCGATGGGTATTGTTACCCAGTCTCTCCCACTCGACCGTGGAGTTCTTCATGGTCTTACTCAGCTTCCAAAGCCACCACCAGCAGTCCAAAAGAACATGTCCATTACAAACCAGGCAAACCTTCTTCCCGATGGTGACGCTGACTCTGGGTGCGATGACCCTCACTCGGGGGCACATCAAGGAAGTCTCTCGGTACGCAAACCCAGAGTGGCTGGAGTATTCCGTAGAGTTCAACCCCAGCCATCCTGGCCACCTCCCTTCGTGGAAATAGGTGGCTGTCTCCTCAACATCCCGCGTGCCCGACCCATCGGTCGCGGTGGGGGCTGTGTTCCCCGAGCACCCGTAGATCATGGAGTCCTTGGTGAGGCCCCGATAGGCCCAGCTACACCCGATCACTGCGAACGCGACGAGAATTCCTCTCGTCATCTCTTTGGTCCCTGTAACAAATTAAACGATACAGCCAGGCTCCCGAGAGATTCTGGCCTAGGTGAAGGCATGATCGGGTCTTTCGACCTCGATCCCAAACAACACACATACTGGGCAGATTCCAAAACTACTTATAACACTAATCACTTTAATATTTACACACCTTAAACTTAATTAAACTTAAACTTAACTTATGTACAGCGCCGCCCGTCCCCGGGCGGCTTACCTAATCCCTGATTGGACTGCAGCTTGCCGCTCCTTGTGGCGGGACTGCACTGACCTGTGGTTTGGGTCCCCCGCAGCCTTTTGCCATCACTTGGGGACTGCGTTTTGCCAGGGATTTCCCAAGTCGGCGTTTACTGAAATCGGGGAAATCGGGCCAAGGTTTTACTGGCTGAGGCATTCGAGCCGACCTGCGAAGAGGCACTTTGGGCGTGGCTTCCTTAGCGAGTGGACCTTCGGTTGGGACTTTAGCCCTCACAGCCCGTGGCACCTCCACGGCTGCCGGCTTCGGCACCCTTCCCTCAGGCTCCGCCCCTTTGGGATTTGGGTCTGTGGCAGGTGACTCCTCCTCACCTGTCCCTACAGGTGGAGGATCTCCGCCCCCAATTTCTACCTCCCCTAAGCTTGAGTCGAGGGCGGGACCTCCGTCCTCCGACTCCACCTCCTCCAGAATCGTGTCGAGGGCGGGGCCTTGCTGTTCGGGCTCCCCCCGATGGCGTTCGGATCAGGAGGAGGGCCTTGGTCTTCGGGCTCCTCCTCGTCCGAGTCCCAGGCCAGTGGGGAAACCTCCCAGGTGGGCGGGACAGTTTCTCCCTCCAGGCAGGCTGCGGTTCCAGCCTGTGTGGTCTGTGACTTATTGCACGCCTCAGGCTGAGGATTTTCACCTTCAGACCTGGCCTCAGTTGTTGGCTCCTTTGCACCCGGCTTAAACAGTTTGCACTGACTGATGTGAAACCATTTAGTGCGCCGGGGCAGCTTCACTGCGTAAACCATGGGGCTGGCTTTGTCTACAATACTGTAGGGCCCCATGTACAGTGGTTCTAAACTCCCCACTCGGGCATAGTTTCTCACCATGACCTGATCTCCAATTTCCCACTCCTGTGTCTTACGGGGTTCGAGCAGCAGTCGGTTGCCCTGATGCTGTTTTCCCATGTTCCCAGCCGCTTGCCCATAAACCTGTTTTAGGCGCTCCAAAAGGGTCCGGGCAAACTTGTCTCGGAGCTGACCCTCAGTGAGCACCGGGGCTAGTACATGGATGGGGGTTCGCATGACTCTCCCAGTCATTAATTCATGCGGGGAGTACCCCGTACTTTTAGACTGGCTAGCCGCGGGGTCATAAACTACACACCCTGTGAGTCGTTCGCCAGCAGATACCGTGCTGGAACCGTCTACGTAGATCTCGCAGCCCGTGGGATGTATCCCGGCCCGTAATCCTACGTTTACTTCCCATACCCCCTCTACAGAACACCGATGGGCTGTTCCGGGATATACCATGTTGGCCGTGAGCTTGGGCTCGCAGAGACCCTTTACCTTCAGCTCCATCTGTGAAAGGAGGAGGGTCCAGCCCGCAATGCGGGCACTGCTTACTGTCCCATCCTTAATCCTTCCATCCAGAAGCATCCGAGTGGGTGTGTGATGGGTGAGGAGAGTGATGGGAGAGGTGCCTGTGAAGATCAGAGACCATTTCACAGCCCAATGCGTGGCCAAGAGATGCCGCTCGCAATTGGAAAAGTTCCTTTCCACATCGGTGAGCACCCTGGAGGAGTAAACCACCAGCCTTAGCTTGCCGTGTCGCTCTTGAAGCAGTACAACGCTCAAGCTATCCCCGCTAGCCGCTGCCTCCAGGAAGAACTCCTCCCCCCCTTCTGTGGCCCCCAGAGCTGGCGCGGTCAGCAAGTCCCTCTTGAGTTTTTCAAATGCTGCCTGGCAACCCTCATCCCAGGACCACTCCACTCCCTTGTGTAGGGGTCGGAGCAGCGGGGCTGCTGTGGCTGCATAGTCCTCAATGAAGTTTCTGCAGTACCCGGTCAGTCCCAGAAAGGACCTCACACCCGTTACGGTGGTGGGGATCGGTAGATCTTGTACCGATTCCCGCCTGGCCTTATCTATGGCTCTTTCACCGGCGCGGATGGTCAGACCCAGGAATTTTACTTCCTGCTGGCCAATCCGTGCCTTCTTCGGGTTCACCTTGAAACCCTTCCTTCCTAACAGCTTCAATAACTCGGCCAATAGTGGGCCATGCTCCTCTCTGGAATCTGTGAACAGGAGCAGGTCGTCCACATACTGCACTAGCTGATTGGGCTGGCTGAACTCATTTAAACTCCATGCCATGCATTGATGGAAAATGCTGGGGCTGTTGTGGAAACCCTGTGACAAGCAGTTCCAGGTGTACTGTTGCCCTTTAAAGGTAAAGGCAAACTTGTACTGATCCTCCCTCCTTAAAGGGATGGACCAAAACCCGTTGGAAATATCCAGCACCTTGAACGTGGTCGCGGAGGCTGGAATACTCCCTATCAGGTCGGCAACTGCTGCTACCGTCGGCGCGCAGGTTGGGATGTTGCTGTTGAGGACTCTGTAGTCCACCGTGGCTCTCCAGGAATCGTCCGGCTTCCTCACCGGCCACAAAGGAGAGTTTACATGGGTGACTATCGGCCTCAACACGCCCTGCTGCACCAATGAAGACATTGCCGTCTCCATGTCGGGCTCCGCTTCCCGGGGGAAGTTGTACTGTTTTTGGGGTCGGGCCATGGGGTCTCCGTCTACTCTGACCTCAAACCCGGTGACCCTCCCGCAATCATGTTTGTGAGTGGCAAACGTAGTCAGGTGGTCTGACACGAATGCCTGTAGATCTTGTGGGATGCCTGCGACCATGAGCTCGAGGTCATAGCCCTCTTTTGGCTTCATGGTGCACAGGGTCCCTCTTTCTCCTTTCTCTGGGATGACGACTACTTCGCCCTGTTTACCCTTACGCGCTCCCCAAAGACAATGATTTCTTAGATCCACGAGAATCCCGTGTTCTGCCAAGAAATCGGACCCGAGGATCCCCTTTCCACCCTCCACCTCCCACTTCATCAGTATACACTTCCACTTGGTGCGGAGTGGTCCTAAATGAACGGAGAGGGGAATGGAAAATGCACCAGCCTGTTCCTTGCCTGTGAAGCCCGACAGAATATATGGAACCCCGGTGGACAGAGGTGAGGTGGCAGGGTCATCTGTGTGGATCACGGTGCATGATGCCCCCGTATCCAGCAAATAGATCCCTTTCATCTCCTCCACCTCCATCTCCACGAGGGGTCGCCTCCATACATCATATCGCAGCACACACAAGTAAACGGGCTGCGCCGGCTCTAGTCATTTGGGCACAGGGGTCGGGGTTTCGGGAACGACAAGACCAGTGGTGACAGCTATCTTCCCCTGCGCGATCATGAGAGACCGCATTGTCTCTAAAATTGATTCTATCGCAGCGGGATACATTGCCGCACCGGCTCCCTTAGCTGGGACATGAGCTGTGGCTTGGGTTTGTGCTGGTGCTGGGGCGGTGGTCTGGGCTTGGGCTTGGACTGCGGGAGATTTCCCTTTATTATCCTTCCACGGATTTTTACAGTCCTTGCGCCAATATCCATCCTTCCCACACCCGTAGCAATTGAGCTTGGCTTGGGCAGGGCGGTTCCCCTCCTGACGCCACTCTTTCTTACTTGGGGCTGCGGGTTTTGCCTCATGCACTTTTCCCTTAGAGGGAGGCGTCTCCTGACTTCTACAATTCTTGTATGCCACGGTGAGCTGGCGGAGCACCGTTTCCTCCGTGACACCGGGACCTTGGGGGTCAAAGCAAGATTTGGCTAGGGCCTGTATCTGTGGCAAGCTGTTGGCAACCAAGCAACGGAACCAATGAACCCGCTGTTCGGCGTTCATTGCAACCCATTCAGGCATGCCCGGACAACTGCGTCGATACACTGGCCACAGCCTTTCTGCGAAAACCCGTGGGGGTTCTCCAGTTAGCTGCACAGTCCCTTCCACCCATTGGAACGGATTACCGTCGTCCACTCCCATAACTTCCAAGACCTCATCCCTGAGAACCGTATACCCTTTTCGCCCCCTCTTACTCTCGTCTGAGAGGCGCTGAAGGATTGTGCTATCCAGGGAGAAGAGCAGCATATTTGCCTGTTCAAGATCATCACAATCATTGATGGCGGCTGTCTCCTCTATCTCCCTGAAATAAACTGAGGGATCTCCCTTTACCGTGAGTCTTGTGAGGTGACTCACCATGGATCTTAGTTGTGGGGCAGCGTAGGGCACCACGATCTGGTTCACGTGGGGTCCATTTCTGCCATCTGTGGAGTTGGGACCGAACCTCTGGTGCCGAGTCGGACACATTGGTGCCGGCTCCGGCTGTACTACCAGGGGCTGTTCCTCCTCCTGTACCATCTCGGCTACCCTTTCTTCCACCACCCCCTTTTCGGGCCAAGCCTCACTATAGCTTGGCGGGGCTGAGGGTTCAGTGGCTGGTGCTGCAACTACTTCGCATGGAACCAGCTGTTTGGATTCCTGCAAAAAGTCGATCTGACTTGCTTTTGGGCTTACGAGGCATACCGTGCCTTTTGCCTTAACCAGGGCCGTTCTCAGGTCCTCTATGGTCTTTTGGCAGGGGCCATGGTCTGCGCTCTCAAACCCATGTTCAAGGGATAGCTTGTAAGCTGCCTTAACTTCCACTACTCTCTCCTCCTGCGCTCTTATCTGTTGCGCGAGGCGGGCATTTTTCTCCCGTATTCTCGCTTCATGGATCTTTGCCTCAGTAACCTGGCATTCCAGATACTCTATTCTAGCCTGATGTTGGCTGGCTACAACTTGGCATTCCTGATTCAGCGCATGAAGCGCTGTGATGAGTTTTTCCCCACCCATGGCCTTTTCCTCTATCTCTGCTGCCTGGGTTGTGATTCTGGCTGCCTGTGCTGCAACGACCCAGTTCAAAATCTGGACCTGTTTCTTGTAGCACATCAGCCACACTGCCTTTTCCACTGACTTCTTATGCTCTTTGCTCTCTGTCCACCTGATAGCTGGGTCTACCAGACGCCCATCCAGTAAGAGATCGGAAATCCACTGCTTAGTGAGATTTACCTTACCAAAGACATAATCCGCTATCCTCTCATCCATTGCATTTTGACCATTCAAACTTGGGTCTAATAGATTGCAATCCTGCTGCCAGTGTCCTGCCGTGGTCGCCATTTTCTGTATGGGGTTTTCCTCTCTGAGATCGCAGAGGTTCCTCTCGCCAGAGGCCTCTCTCTCTCTCTTGCACAGTAAAACCTTGAGTGGTTCGACCCACTCGCCCCTTAGATTCTAGACACTGGACTTAGGTGCAGGAACTACAATGCAGAGAAGACTCTGATAGACCAAGTTTAATGAATCAAAATGGAATTTTATTGCATATGGAAAAACAAATCAAGTGCAAGCAAATGAGAGGGTACATGGGAGGGAAAAACAAATCAAAACAATACATTACTGACTAAAATAGGTACAGGCATATTATACTTTACAAAAGTCATCATGAAATGGGGAAACACACGGAACATCGAAGGACAACAACTCATGTTAATTATACCCAAATTGACCACCCTCTTTAACCTATCTAGATCCGATTATGAAGGGCCAGAAACATGCTCACCAATCCAGTTGGAAAAGTATAGAGTTTTGAAACAGGTCTGTGTTTTGATCCCCTCAGGTGTCCTGTTTCGTCATGGTCAGTGGAGCCACAGCAGGCTGTGCCACACCTCTCACTCTGTCTCTCGAGGTGAAGGTCACGGACAGGCTGGACACTGACGGGCCTGGATGTCAGTGGAGATCATCTGCTTGACCACGGTTGGAAGCCCCTAGCCGGCTTTCATGTAGGTTTCTTCAGTAGTTTTTCTACCCTCCCATTTCGTCAACAGCCCGGGGTTGGTCGATGATCTTCCGATGTTTTACCCCGGGGCGGGACGCCGATTCGAACCGTCTTCTTCTCCGAACTCCAGCTGCTATTGAAGGTAACGGTTATTACCGAAGATCTCACGAAGATGATGAAGAAAGGGACATTTTGTTTTCCCGCCCTCCCCTCACCACAACTCTACCCTTGTGCCTTCCTCATTTCACACACCTAAGAAATGCAGCCTGCCCAGCCAGTGGGTGACCAAAAAGAAGGAGAGGAGAGTGCAGAAGAAGAAGAAGAAGAAGGTGACGACGATTGATTTGACACTCCCAGCTACCAGCTCCTCAAGGTCAACCAGCAAGGCCATTTGCAGTGTCCCCGACCGAAAGTCAGCAGCCTTCCACCAGCCATGCTGCAGCCACTGGGGTAGCACTGCATGACATCAGTAGGATAGGCAAAGGCACACATCAGACAGTCACGAAGGGACTGCATAAGGATGATGTGTTGTTTTCTTGATGTCATATTAGATGGATAGATGGATAAAGTTGGATTGGAAAGTTTGTTTTATGGTGGCTTTTAGTTCAGCATCATAGCCAAGAGGACGCTGTGATGGTCAGTAACAGAGGGAAGGGAAGATGTGGGAGGAATGCTGAAAGGGGGAATTGAGGTTGTGGTCACTGGTACCACAGGCGGTCATTCCATCCCAGATATCCCAGCCAGAAAGGGGCTGCCTGGGTTGCATCCTTTCTTATGCTTCCTCCTCTTCTGCGTCTTCCTCTTCGGATGCTGTAAATCTGAAATAAAAGCATAAAATGCTGGAAATACTCAACCGGTCAGGCCGCATCTCGACCTGAGATGTGAACTCTGTTTCTCGCTCCATGGATGTTGCCTGACCTGCTGAATATTTGCAGCATTTTCTGTCTTCTCGGAGACCTTCCTTTACCATCCGAGGCCTTGCAAGCTTCCAGCAGCACTCCCTGTCCACTTAAAAACTTTTAACATGTATTGCAGCAGCCCACTACTTTAATAAAATAAATAAAAATCCAGTCCAAAAACTTAAATGCAAACTTAGCTAAAAGCTGTGTGTGCCCCTTTAAGAGGTGCTGACAGCGCTCTGAGTCTGCTGAATGCTGGGTTTTCATGGTGAGCTTTGGACCCAGTGCTGAGCTCAGCACTAATGTCCAAATTTCCCACTCTTAAATATATCAAGGAATACTTTTAAAGCAAAATTTTTTTTTTTAAGTTCTAAAATGCTGCCCGATTGCACTGGTTTATGGCAGATTTTACGTTCGGCGGTCTGCAAATGTGTTTGAATAAAAACTTGAAAAAAAAAACACTTTGCAACACTAGTGCAATTTTGGGCTCAATTTGCACCCAGACCAGCGATTGCCCAAAGCGGAAACTCCAGGCCCATATACCTTACCAGTTCTTGGGTTATATAGTGGCACAGCAAGACAGAAAAATACTCAAACTACCCAGACTACTAGTCTTGCTTAAATGTTTCGCTACCCTTTGAAACCCAAGCTGTGACAAAGGTAGATCAAACGATACCTTCACAATTAAACAAAATTGTCAATAGATTTCAAAGGGATAACAACTGCCTGACAGGTTTCCTGATTCAAATTTTTAAACCTGTAGAACTAAGCAGCACTGCCACTATGGTGAGAGTCTCCCGCACTCTCCCTGCTCTCCCCATCCCCAACAATTTCCCTCCATGTGCTTCACCCAAGCAAACCTTTACCCCCAGTGCAATAAAAGGAAAATCTACACCCAATCCACAACTGCAATACAGAGAAAGAATCAGAAACGCTTTTGGTAGCAACAAAGAATCATTTTCTAATATGACATGAACCATTTGCCCCTAAATAGAACTAACTTTAGGCATGCCAGAGATTACAAATAAGGTAGTTAAATTTCCATTATCTTCAAATTTGGCACTTAACCTTGAAGTAATATACGCACTTAGAAAAATATCCATCTGAAATGTTCATATTTAAAATATTCTCTAAATGACAAAAATGCATGAAATTCCAACAAAATTGATCATTTAAACTATAAATACTTGATTAAACTTTAAATAAAGTAACACGCCATTAAACTCACCTCAATCTTAGTTGTTAGCACGTGCAGCGGGATGTACTAAGTTTATCATTTAACCAATTTAATTGTACTCTTTTTTAATGAGTGATTTTGTGAATTGCTTACACGTGTGCAAGCTTGTGGCCATAAACAGATAACCTGAACTTGTTTTGCAGGAACTAGATCATTTAGCAAAATAAATTTTGCAAGATAAGGAATGCCTATAAACTAAGCAAATTTCAATGGCAGTCATGGACCCCACTGCCATGTCACATCAAATATTCTGATAGCTCAATGAATAGTTAAGAAATGCAGCCTGCGAAAGGTCCCTGGCCTGACTTACCAGTGAAGACAACAGTATAGATTGTGCACTTAGGGCGCGATCTTGCTAGCCCTGGGGAGGCGGGTTTGGAGGCGGGACTGCAGGAAAAATGGCAGAATTTGGGGGCGGGTTGGGCACCCGCCCCCATGCCATCTTGCCAAGAGACGGGTAGCCGACCCGTGCCGGGTCCCGTCTCCTTGGAGGCGGGAAGTGATTGCATCCACTTAACTGCCTGTTAACAGGTAGTTAACAGGCAGAAAATAGGATTATCCCCTTTTTTCCTACACAAGTGCGGGCTTCCCGAAGGCTCCGAACCCCGCCAGGTCACCGAGGCAAGTAATGGGTCGGCGGGGTCCAAAAGTGTGCTGTGGAGGTGAGTGATGGGTGCAAGTGTGGAGAGGTGAGTATGTGAGCTAAGTGCAAAGTGTTAGTAAAAGTGTCCTTACCTTTGTTTCTTCCTGCAGGCTTCAGCCGGTGTGTATGCAGAGAGTCTCGCACATCCACGGTAGAGATGACAGATGGCCGTTGCATTCTCCAATGCAACAACCATTTGATTTCTGCAAAAGAAAGAGGTTTGATGAGGTCTTGATTTAAAGACCTCATCAAACTACAGAGAATGTCACTGTTTGACAGCTTCACAGAGCTGTCAAACGATGATATTTCATCTATCAAAAAATTTTGACAGATGAAACATCATACGTTGACGTTCTCTGTAACCGGCTTTCCCTTAATTGGCCTGCTAAGCCTGCTGGGCGTGATTGACTTATTGAACACTTTAAAATGGTTCCTGCAGTCCCCAGACAGCCTTTGTGGATTCAACCTACAGTAAGTTCTGGAAGCCCTGGATTAGTGGATTGGCGGTTAGGATCAGATCAGCCATGATCTTATTGAATGGCGGAGCAGGCTCGAGGGGCCGATTGGCCTACTCCTGCTCCTATTTCTTATGTTCCTATGTTCTTATAAGCCGTTTCTGAGAGAACGAAACCAGACACCCACACATACATAACGACTGGATGCAGATCCAGTCAGTTCGACCTGTAGATAAAGGCCATCTAAAGGTTTACCCAGACAAAGGGGACAGTTCCATATTCATAAAGAACACATCAAGGACCCGTTAAAGACATCAAGAAGACATTAAAACATTACCAGGTCATTCCAGACCAGAGATGGCCATCACCGGCCATCCCGAAAGCAGTTTAAATATAATAACTACTCCGCTGTGCCATAAGCCCGCCAAAAGTTAAACAACGACTAACCTTGATTTGGCGGGAGATAGAGGCTTCTTCTGAGAAGTATAATTGGAGACACCGGGGGTAGCGAAAGAGAATGCTCCATCTTAGATATTGGGCATGCGAGAAGGAGGATAACGTAGGAGGATACCAGCATCTTGTATTCTTTCAGCCCCGCTGCTGGCCAAGTGCTCAGCCATGCTCCTGCCAAGAATGGCCCAAGGGAGTGAGGTGAAGCTAGGAATGGGAGGTGTGCCTCGTGATTGGTACAGATTATTGATAGGTGAGTGATGGGGGTGGGGGGAGTCCTGCATTCAGAAGTGTGTGAGGCTATTGCTACAGTTGGTAGGTGACGCTTTTGAAGATGCATTCACTGACCTTGACCAGTGGTCTGAGGTCATGAAGCATCTTCGGGCACTGGAGCCAGGCGGTGGGAGTGACGCTATTGGCAGTGATGGCCTCGGTGATCTGGTCCCACATCGTTCTTTCTGGAGGGCCTCCTGGCCCCCGTGGGTGGAGGACCTCTCTTGCAGTGTTGACCCCCTGCACAATGCTGGAGTGCTGTGTGCAAGACCCTGGGTGCCCTTTCCCTGGCCTGTTGAGCCATTTGTGTTTGTGCTGAAGCACTTTTTTCATTTTTTGAGGTGTGGAAGGGAATTTGGCTTTAAGAACTGAAGACTCCCATTTGGGAATATTTTTTCAAATGTTAATTTTTTTTTAAAAATGCAGCAGAGCTGTAAGGGCTGAAAACTGCATTTTTTTTTTACATCATTTATATTTTTATCAGTTCAGAATGCATTGCCCTTTTAAAGAAACAACAATGCAATGCCCTTTTAATATCCTACAATGCCTAGCAAAATCATAGCCTTGCTTCCAGAGACTGTTGGAAGATGCAACGTCGCTTCTGGATGCCACATTCGGGACTGATGCCGGGACGAACGCCACCAGGCGGGCATTACACAGTCAGTTTAGGGCTGGGCTAATAATCTTTCGTCCCCAGCATGAATTTTTCACCCCTACCAGTGCCTCCATTTTCAGCGGCCGTTAACCTGCTGCCGCAGTGGCACCGGCAACTTTCGTGTCACAGCCGAATTTCTAGGCCTGAGAGTTTTAACCGAATAATCAATAGAAAATTTACTTTTACTGACTCACCATCCCAAATGATCCTTATAAGTATTCTACCAGATTAAGGGTCACCAACCATCCCTCTAAGCAAACCCTGCATCATCTATGAACTGGAGTGTGTCTTTAGCTGCTCCATATTTAGATAAAAAGTAATGAGGTCCAGGATTGAAACAGCGAACACTTGTAACTGGGAATGTATTATCTGCCATTGTATGATTTTCCTTATCTTTAGTAGGTGGATGAACATGCATTCTATCAAGCCATAAAGTAACAGACAATTTATTTAACATTAAGCAGGTAAATAAACAGCATTCAGTACAAACAGTATATTTCTAATAGTGTGTTGTGTATGTAACCTGTTCCACCTTAAGAGAGCTTAAGCCTGTTCCACCTTAAGAGATGTACTACTTTCTCAGGCTGCTGTAGACGTAATACCGGGGGTGAACACACCGGTATATAAGCACTGTGCAGTAATCTTGTATTCAGTATAGTCCCTACCTCCAACCAGTAAAGACCTGTTTTTATTGTTACTCATTAGTCTGTTTTAATTAACTAAATAATTCACAGACTTAACACTGGCGACGAGTCAGGTTCTTACCCTGTGGCAGTTATTCCACGGCGGTTGAAGAGAGGTTTCAAACCTCACCACTCACCACCCCACTGGAAGTGACAGGCATTAGGACCCTGAAGCCTCCATCAGCTTGTGAACCGGAGTAGAAGACAGGACTGGGGAAGAGAGAGGTATAGGGCGATAGCGATCGGCAGATAAGGGCCGGGCCGCTTTCAAGTGCGAGGCGCAGCCGGGCCATCGATCGCATCCGCTGATAAGGGCCGCACTCGGGGCTGAAGGGAGACGGCGTCGGGGGACGGGTGAAGACCGCCAAGCGCGGGAAAACCGCCATTTTGTGGGCTGAGGACGACGGCAAGAGCGGGAAGCCGCCATCTTTGATAACAAGTAAAGAAAAGAAAATCTGAGAAATTGCAAATCTACAATGCCTAAACACGGGAATATTAGCACCTTTGATAGTGACCTCGAAGATTGGGCCATATATGTTGAAAGAGTAAAAAATTATTGTAAGGCCAATAAAATTCGTGACCAAGATAAAGCTCTAACATTATTAAATTTAATGGGTGCGAAGACATACGGGCAATTGAAACACCTGTTATCACCAGATGAACCGGCGGATAAGACGTTCGATGAGATTGTTACTGTCCTGAAAGATCATCTAAACCCCACGCCGCTGATGCTAGCGGAACGATTTAAATTTTATGACAGAAGGCAGCTACAGCATGAAAGCAATGCTGAATATTTGCTGGAATTGCGTAAATTAGCGAAATATTGCCAGTTTGGAACGGGACTGACAGAGGCACTTCGAGACAAATTTCTGTGTGGTTTATTTAAACAGGATACACACAAGCGACTGCTCGAGGAGAATGAGCTGACGCTTGAGAAGGCGGTCACTATGGCAGCAGCACACGAAGCCGCAGCGAGAGGCACGGCAGTAATGCAGCTACGGTCACCGGAGCTCAGTGCACACAAATTGGGTGTGAGTTCTGGCAAATGTTATCGTTGTGGAGAGACAACGCATGATCAGAACCAGTGTTGGTTTAAAAACCAAGAATGTAGAACTTGTGGTAGGCTTGGACATATAGCTAGAGTATGCAGGTCAGCGAAGAAGACCAGCAACAAGAAGTCACCGCAAGGGAAATACGCAAAGGTACACAAGGTGGCCGAACAGGAGTCCGATTCAGACGCAAGCAGTATTGAACTGGCTAGCTTAAGGGTACTCAACGTTGGTAAGGGTGCAGACCTCCAGACAATTTGGGTTACTCTTCAGATAGAAGGAGTCCAAGTAAAAATGGAATTGGACACTGGATCGGCATTGTCGGTCATGAATAAGAAAGATTACAGAAGGTTATTCCAACATATTCCCCTACAGGATACGGAGATTATATTGACAACCTACACGGGGCAGAGAGTGTACCCCATCGGGACAATAAAGGTTGCAGTGGCCAACAAGGGCGAAGGAAGTCAAATAATGGACTTATATGTGCTACCGGAGGGAGGTCCACCACTACTAGGCTGGGAGTGGTTTAGAAACATAAATATGGACTGGCATTCGCTAAAAGCCATAAAGAGTGAGAACTCGGTGCAGATAATCAGCCCAGACTCTAGAACTGATGATGGTAAGACCAACCCATGTGCAAAAGACAAAGTTTCAGCACAGAATTCCACTGAGCAACAACAACATAGTTTAACAGAGAATTCTGAGTCTGTCAAGTCTACTGATATGCACATTTTTGAGGGACACTGGGCTCGAACTCAACTCCATTTCAAACTACAACAGCAATTAGAACAAATGATTCGCCGTTTTGAGCAAGAGATGAATGAAATAAAAAAGTTCTTTGTTACAGAGTGGGAGAATCTGGAAAGTCAACAGGAGCAACTGATGGAGAAAATGGAGCAGGAGCACACCAACCATCTGCGCGAGGAGGCCGAACGAATCAAAGCTGATTCAGGTTCTGAAGGTGCGTGCCATAATCTGGTGTCAGAAGAGTTAACGGTCAGCCAACTCCTTCATATGCTGAGGGACAAGACTCTGAAATGGGAAAAACTTGAACACGAGCTGCGATCTTCAAAGGAAAAGGGTTCGGAGCTCTCAAAAGTCATTGAGATGGCTGATGTGATGACACAGACTGAAACGACTGCAACAGAGCAGCCATTGGATGCCAAAAGTACGCTGACTCACGTCAATGTAGAACAACAGACCGCTGAAACAGCTGCTCCGGTAGAGGGATTGCATAGTTCGATCAATCAATCTCCAAAGGAAGTTGAAGTATTAAAATCATAAATGAGGTCACTAGTAAACGACTTGCTGAAAGCCCAGAAAAAGCTGGATGCAGAGGTACACATGAAGAAGTCTCTTCAGGAAAGATGTCTGGATTTGGAACAAGAGCTGGCTAACGTCCAGCTGGGTATGGAGGAAATAGACGACCCTCTCACTGGTCTAGCTCAGGACGACACCGAATATTACCATGACCTGGTGGACGACACCAAATATTACGATGTCCTGTCCTGCCCAGCTTGTAACTTCGACTCCCAAAGTGCAGAAATCATGGAGGAGCACCAAAAGTCTACGGAACATCGGGAGAAGCTGGCTCTACGACGGAAACAGGAGGAAGAGAAGGAGGAACTGCGCATGCAGCTGGCAGCTGTGGCAGCTGACAATGGAGCCCAGAGAGTCTCCAAGAAGCAGAAAAGGAAAAGTAAAAACAGAAGATGACCCATCTGAACCATTATCACCTCTATCAGATCACACACGTGGTCCCTCCGAACGGAGCCAAATCAGTTCGGAAGTTCAAGCTGTTAAATCCATAAAAGGACTATTGAATGAGTAACGTGAACCGACTACACCACAGAGATTGAATCTGTGAACTGTTTTCCGCAGAGACTGAATCTGTGATATGTTACGTTAAACATGAAGTTATATATGTATATATGTTATTACGTTATGTTAAATGGGGGGATGACTATAAAGCTAAGAAGGGAGGAGTGTTGTGTATGTAACCTGTTCCACCTTAAGAGAGCTTAAGCCTGTTCCACCTTAAGAGATGTACTACTTTCTCAGGCTGCTGTAGACGTAATACCGGGGGTGAACACACCGGTATATAAGCACTGTGCAGTAATCTTGTATTCAGTATAGTCCCTACCTCCAACCAGTAAAGACCTGTTTTTATTGTTACTCATTAGTCTGTTTTAATTAACTAAATAATTCACAGACTTAACATAGTGTACAAATGTTGTTATACTCTTCAAAATGCCAAAGCAATAAAGACACGTCTCCTGCCTTCAATATAATATTAAATCTTGGAATCAGTTGTTTACTGCTTACGTGATGAAACACTACTACAGAATGGGTTCAGTGCAGTTTTTCTGCTGGCCTCAGACTGACTGATTAGGTTGGGCACCGGCAGCCCAGGTATGTCAGCACTGGGAAGCTCAGTGCTGTACATGAAAGGAACTATGAAGAATCATTGGTGCTATCCCTTTCTCATAGGTCTGACCCATGCTCTTACTCCATCAGTCAGGAATCAATATCGCAGGATAGCTTGACTCATTGCTTTGTGCTGGATAACTCAGATAACCTGCTCAAACCCCCATGAAGATATGTCAGAACAAAAGGCGTTAACAAACTGTAGCTCCCATAACAATACTAGATCAATAGTCATTCAAATAATACTTTAAAACTGATTCACAGGATACTGGTCTAAGGTGTATTGATTGTCCCACCCCCAACTGTTGCTGCTGTAACATCTCAATTGTCGCCTGTTTGAAACCGCTGTTGAAACTCAATGGACCAGGCCATCCATCAGAGAATTAGTAATTACTTATTCACATGCCTTTGAGCCATGTGCAGGTTCTGATGTTTTTATAAGACTGTGTGATATCAATGTGGCCCAATGTGATACAAAGTTCATTGCTATTCAGCACTTGTTATTTTGCTGAAAGTTCAGTTCTAATATAATTTTTATCGTACAGCTGTATTCCTGAGAAGTGTGAATTAATCCCTTGATTGGCAGGTGAGGGTGTTGATCTGTCTGGTGACGATTTGATTTAATCTTTACAACTTGGATGTAAACTATTCACCACCATCACTTCAGAGAATCATAGATGTTTACGGCACAGAAGGAGGTCATATTGCAGATGACACAAAGCTGGGTGGGCGTGTGTGCTGTGAGGAGGATACCGAGAAACTCCAGGATGATTTGGACAGGTTGGGTGATTGGGCAGATGCAATATAACGTGGATAAGTGCGAAGTTATCCACTTTGGTGTCAAAAACAGGAAGACAGATTATTATCTGAATGGCAATAGATTGGGAGAAGGGGAAGTGCAATGAGACCTGGGTGTCCTTGTGCACCAGTCGCTGAAGTTAAGCAGGCAGGTGCAGCAGGCGTTTAAGAAGGCAAATGGTATGTTGGCCTTCGTAGCGAGAGGGTTTGAGTACAGGAACAAGGATGTCTTGCTGCAGTTGTACAGGGCCTTGGTGAGACCACATCTTAAGTATTGTGTGCAGTTTTGGTCGCTTTATCTGAGGAAGGATGTTCTTGCCGTGGCGGGAGTTCAGCGAAGATTCACCAGGCTGATACCTGGGATGGCAGGAATAACGTATGAGGAGAGATTGGGTCAATTGGGCTTATACTCGCTGGAGTTTAGAAGAATGAGAGGGGATCTCATTGAAACTTATAAAATTCTGACAGGACTGGACAGACTAGATGCAGGAAGGATGTTCCCGATGGTCGAGGAGTCCAGAACCAGGGGTCACAGTCTAAGGATAAGGGGTAAGCCATTTAGGACAGAAATGAGGAATTTCTTCACCCAGAGAGTGGTGAACCTGTGGAATTTTCTACCACAGAAGGCAGCAGAGGCCAATTCATTAAATATATTCAAGAAAGAGTTGGATATATTTCTTAAGTCTAAATGGATCAAGGGATATGGGGAGAAAGCAGGGACCGGGTACTGAATTTGGATGATCTGCCATGATCGCATTGAATGGTGGAGCAGGCTCGAGAGGCCGAATGGCCTACTCCTGCTCCTATCTTCTATGTTTCTATGGCCCATCGTGCCTGTGGTGGCCAAAAAAGAGCTAGCCAGCCTAATCCCACTTTCCAGCTCTTGATCCGTAGCCTTGTAATTTACGACACTTCAGGTGCATATCCAAGTACTTTTTAAATGTGATGAGGGTTTCTGCCTCTACCACGCTTATAGGCAGTGAGTTCCAGACCCCCACCACCCTCTGGGTGAACAATTTCTCCTCAACTCCCCTCTAATTCTTCTGCCAATTACTTTAAATCTATGCCCCCTGGTTGTTGGCCTCTCTGCTAAGGGAAATAGGTCCTTCCTGTCCACTCTATCTAGGACCCTCATAATTTTATGCCCCTCAATTAAATCACCCCTCAGCCTCCCCTGTTCCAAAGAAAACAACCCCAGCCTATGCAATCTTTTCTCATAGCTAAAATTCTCCAGTCCTGGCAACATCCTCGTAAATCTCCCCTGTACCCTCTCCTATAGTGCAATCACATCTTTTCTGTAATGTGGTGATCAGAACTGTATGCAGTTTATGTTTTCATGTTCTTTTATTGCAATGTCACTTTGAACAGTACTGTCATAAATCGCAACGTCTACAAGAAGTACTACTGAACGGCCAGCTGAGGGCGCCGCCCGAGTAGTATAAATACTCGGGCATGGGCCCACCTTGGCCAGAGACAGTCTGGAAACAGGAAGCTAGTGACTACTAACTAGGCCTCCATGCTTGTTACAAGTCGATTAATGCCTTGCTTTATGTACAACCAAGTGCGTAGTGAGACTTTATTACGTCAAGTACCACAAACTGAAATCAGAATTGCCAGATCGGGAGAAAAAAGTGAGACACTGGGTATAAAAATCAAGCACAAACTTTAGAAGAAATACTTCAGGAAAATAATTCCTGGGTCGCCACCTCAAAGTTACTCGGATTAAAATTAAAACGAATCCCATACTCCACAGAAAAATGTTGGCTGCAATACAAGAGTCATACTTTAGTGCATGCGGAAGTTTACAATTGAAAAAAAAAACCTATCAAACAAAGCAAAAGAGAGAAAAAAATCTAGAGTATGTTCTCTTAATGAGCACTTGCTTGGATCCTGCTGCTTAAGAAGTCATCAATAACCTGCCAATTTTTTGAACTTTTTTTGAAAACCTACTGACCTCCTACAATCAATCCTCCTTTTCAGTCTTGTTAAAATCACTTCCCACGTTTACCAAATTAGCTGATGTATCTTTCCAAGGGTAACTATTCTGCCAAGATTGTCCTCTCACAGAAGTTCAAGGCAGGACACCTGTAGTGTATGTAACCGTTCCACCTTTAAGAGAACTATTGTATGTAACCGTTCCACCTTTAAGAGAACTATTTTAAGAGTTGCACTACTTTATCTTGGCTGCTGTATACTGTAATACCGGCGGTGACCACACCGGTATATAAGTGCTGTGTAATGATTTATTGGGCAGTTCCGCCCTGACCTTCAACCAGTAAAGTCCTGTTAAAGTTTACTCTTGTGGCCTGTGTAGTAATTCGCAATATAACACACAGACTTAACAGTGGCGACGAGTTTGATCTTACCCTGCGGCAGAGATACATCCAAGGCAGTTTAACGGGCGTCGAGAAGAGGCATCCGCCCTCGTCATTCTGCTGAGAGAAGACTCGAGTCTGCAGAGCAAAGGAAGAAGGAAGAATTCTGACACGAAGCCTTCCATCAGCAACAGGCAGTGATCGTCCCTTCTATCATGGTGGTGGGTGAGCCGATCAGCGACGAGAAGCAAGTCGGCCACGTTGACTGTGAGTAGGGGAGAAAATAAAAAAAACGGAGGATATAAGGGCGGAGAACTCGACCACAGCCGGGGAAAGGAGCCGGACAGAAGTCGGGGCCAGAGGTGCTGAGACTGGGGCAGCATAGGGCACGGAAGCCGCGGTGAAGGCAAATGCAGCCGGTGTGAGAGACCGGGCTACAAGCGGGAACGCAGCCGGTGTGAGAGACCGGGCTACAAGCGGGAACGCAGCCGGTGTGAGAGACCGGGCTACAAGCGGGCTGGGAGACGCAACAGCGTCGAGAGACAGCTCGACCGCGACCGGTGAAAAAGGCCGGGCAGCTACCGAGGCCGCGAGGCGCGGGAGAAAATTAAAAAAAAACCACGGAGAACTCAGCCGCAGCCGGGGGGGAAAGGACCGGACTGCAAGAGGGGCTGGGAGGCACGATTGAAAACCGCTGAGGGGAGAACGAGACCGAGCGAGCGAGGGAGAATGAGACCGAGCGAGCGAGGGAGACCGTGCGAGCGAGGGAGACCGAGCGAGCAAGGGAGAACGGGACCGAGCGAGGGAGACCGAGCGAGATTTCCGCCCAGCGGCTTACAGCAGCTTTCCGCAAAGGACCAAGAGCTGGAACTGTCCGCCGCCAACTGGTTGTCCCCAGCGCCCGGTTGCCCCTGTCGGGAAAGGGAACAAGGAACTCAATCAGCTGTTCTCGCGATTTCAGAATAAACTGAAGCCGGCGCACAGGCTGCGAACCCCGAAAGCCAGTGGTCGTCGCCCGAGGGCAAAGCTTACCCCTCCCGCCAGAGGAAGAAACGCGGGAAGCCGCCATTTAGGCGGGGAAGAAGACAAGCGCGGGAAACCGCCATTCTCGGAGGCGGGGAAGAAGATAAGAGCGGGAAACCGCCATTTTTGAAAAAAAAAGTTAAAGAAAAATTTCGTTGTTGTTTCTCAAAAAGATTGCGAAGATGCCTAAGCGTGGTAACATCAACGATTTCGATCCTGATGTGGAAGATTGGGCCACGTATGTAGAACGCATAGAGATATATTGTAAGGCAAATAAAATATCAAATGATGATAAAGCACTAACCTTACTAAACTCAATGGGTGCGAAGACATATGGGCTATTGAAGCATCTTCTATCACCAGCTAAACCGGTGGATCAGACTTTCGCTAATATTGTTGCTGTCCTGAAGGATCATTTGAACCCCACACCGCTGATGTTAGCGGAACAATTTAAATTTTATGCGAGAACGCAACTGAAAGAGGAAAGCAACGCGGAGTACTTGGTTGAACTGCGTAGGCTAGCGAAATACTGTCAGTTTGGGGAAAATCTGACAGAGGCACTGAGAGACAAGTTCGTGTGTGGGTTGTCAAAGGAAGGAACACAAAAGCGACTGCTCGAAGAGAATGATCTTACACTTGATAAGGCTGTCTCTATTGCAGCATCGCACGAAGCCGCAGCGAGAGGCATGGCGGAAATGCAGCTGAAGGCAGCGGTACTCGGCGTAGATCAAATGGCTTTGGGTACAACGAAATGTTATCGTTGTGGAAAGACAACACACGATCAGAACCAATGCTGGTTTAAAAACCAGGAATGTAGAAAATGTGGCAAGCTTGGTCACATAGCTAACGTATGCCGGTCAGGTAAGAAGACCAGCAACAAAAAGTCACCGCAGGAAAAGTGCAGAAAGGTACATAAGGTGGCTGAGAAGAGTTCGGATGAACAGAATTCGGATTCAGACTCCAACAGCCAGGAATTGGGTAGTCTGAGAATTCACAATGTGAGTAAGGAAGCTGACCTACAAACTATCTGGGTCACGCTCAAGATAGCCGGAGTCCAAGTGAAAATGGAATTGGACACAGGATCAGCCCTAACAGTCGTAAACCGAAGGGACTACAAGCGGCTATTCTCACATATACCCTTGAGAGATACCAAGAATGTATTGCAGACATACACGGGGCAAAGAGTATACCCCATCGGAAAGATAAAAGTCAAGGTGAGACACAAGGGCAAAGAACACCAAGGAATGGACTTATATGTACTACCTGAGGGAGGTCCACCACTTCTGGGATGGGAGTGGATCAGGAAAATAAATATGGACTGGCACTCCCTAAAAGCAATAAAGAGTGAGAACTCGGTGAAGATAATCAGCTCAGACTCTGGAACTGATGATGGTAAGACCAGCCCATGTGCAAAAGACAAGTCTAAAATGGACTTGCAGACTAATGATGGAAAAACAAAGGAGTGCATAAATGCTTATGCTTCAGAGGAGAACAAAGTATCAGAACAGAATTCCACTGAACAACAACAACATAGTTTGACAGAGAATTCTGAGTCTGTCCAGTCTACAGACATGCACATTTCTGAGGAACACCGGGCTCGAACTCAACTCCATTTCAAACTACAACAGCAATTAGAACAAATGATTCACCGTTTTGAGCAAGAGATGAATGCAACGAAAAAGTTCTTTGACACAGAGTGGGAGAATCTGGAAAGACAGCAGAAGCAGCCGATGGAGAAAATGGAGCAGGAACACACAAATCGTCTGCGCGAGGAGGCCAAACGAATCAAAGCTGATTCGGTTTCTGAAGGTGCGTGCTCTAATCTGGTGGAGCAAGATGTTCAACAACTGAAGGCGCTTGTTAGCAGGTTGCAGGCAGAAAAGGCTGATTTGGTTGCCATGAATTCCGAGCTCCTACTGAAGTTGGGTGCAGCATCACCGGACGATTCATTTGTTGAAATTCGAATGGTGGAGGCTGTGGATGATGGCGAATTAAAAGCAGCAAAGGAGCCCCAGTGCAAGGTTACAAACAGCCCTGCAGCCTATACGTCAAAAACACATGACGACGATACTGGGAAACGTCTGATGTCAGAAGAGTTAACGGTCAGCCAACTCCTTCATATGCTGAGGAACAAGACTCTGAAATGGGAAAAACTTGAACACGAGCTTCAATCTTCAAAGGAAAGGGGTTCAGAGCTCTCAAAAGTTATTGCAATAGCTGAGGTTGCAACACAGACTGAGAAGATTGCAGCAGAGCAGCCCTTGGATGCCAAGAGTACGCTGACTCACGTCAATGTAGAACAACAGAATGCTGAAACAGCTGCTCCAGTAGAGGGATTGAATAGTCCGATCAATCGATCTCCGAATGAAGTTGAAGTATTGAAATCACAAATGATGTCATTAGTAAAAGACTTGCAGGAAGCCCAGAAAAAGCTGGATGAAGCTGAACACATGAAGAAGTCTCTTCAGGAGAGATGTCTGGATTTGGAACAAAAGCTGGCTAACGTCCAGCTGGGCATGGAGGAAATAGAAGACCCTCTCGCTGGCCTAGCTCAGGACGACACCGAATATTACCACGACCTGTTCTGCCCAGCTTGTGGGGAAATCTTCCAAAGTGCAAAAACCATGAAGAATCACGAAAAGTCTAAGAAACACTGGGAGATGGTGGCGCTACTACGGCAACAGGAGGAAGAGGAGGAGGAACTGTGCATGCAGCTGGGAGCGGAGCCCAGAGAGTCTCCAAGAAGCAGAAAAGGAAAAGACGAAGCAGAAGATGATGACCCGTCTGAACCATTATCACCCCTACCAGGTCACGCACGTGGTCCCTTGAGTCAAATCAGTTTGGAAGTAGAAAAACTTCCCAAGGTACTCGAGCTTTTAGAAGTCAGCAATGCTGGTTCTGAAGTTACGGAAGTTCAAGCTGGTTCTGAAGCTACGGAAGTTCAAGCTGTTAAGTCCAGTGAAGGACTATTAGATGAGTCACCCCAGCAACAAGAACCTACTACACCATCAAAAACTACTACACCACCGAGGCGTTATCCGGACCGAATCAGGAAGCGCAGGAGGCGCCACCGCAGAGACTGAATCTGTGAACTGTTTTCCGCAGAGACTGAATCTGTGAACTGTTTACATGAAGTTGTGTATCTATGTTATGATGTTATGTTTAATGGGGAATATATATATTGTAAGCTAAAAAGGGAGGATTGTAGTGTATGTAACCGTTCCACCTTTAAGAGAACTATTGTATGTAACCGTTCCACCTTTAAGAGAACTATTTTAAGAGTTGCACTACTTTATCTTGGCTGCTGTATACTGTAATACCAGCGGTGACCACACCGGTATATAAGTGCTGTGTAATTATTTATTGGGCAGTTCCGCCCTGACCTTCAACCAGTAAAGTCCTGTTAAAGTTTACTCTTGTGGTCTGTGTAGTAATTCGCAATATAACACACAGACTTAACAACACCCAAGCTCTAAATGATGATGCTGTATGACAAGAAAAGCAGGACACCATGCCACAGACATCAAATATACAAATCTACAGAGCAACTTGGCTATTGCTGCTTAATTACCTGATTGCTTTAGTTATGAATTTAAGTCTTTCATAGATGTCTTCTCAGTTCAGTAGCATCAGGAGCTTAAGTGGTCTGAGAGTCTGCCTTCAATGAGAGTTGACTCAAACTGCCCTGTATCTACTTGTACAATTGCATAATCTGGAGGAGTAACTGGAGGAGTAACAATAGCATCGCCTTATAATCTGGACTGGATAATCATGTCTTACGCCCTTGTATCGCTACAAAGACGGACTGAGTCAACACTAGATGAGGCGAAATTTGTTTGAAACATAAGCTGCTTTATTCCATGGAAAAATTAAATGTACAGCGCAATAGGTATGATTAGCATCACTTAGCTTAATCAATACAATTTGGCTTCACATAATGATATGAATAATTATGAATGTGTAACCCTATCCCACTAAACAGTTAATTTTATCTCCCTGTATACATATTTTTTTGGTTTTCTGCTACTATTCCACTTGCTTAAAACTTAGCCAGTTGGTTTTCCAGTGATCTTCTGTCCCAACACTGTGTTTTAGGGCTTCTTTACTCTAGATATTTTTGGTCCCATGTTTTAGACCACTCTCAGATGTGACCCCAGAAGAAGCGTTTTCACTTGTCCAGATAAATAGATAAATTCATAACATAACTATGGCTAGAACAGAGAACCATCTGAAATTTATTCCAGCTACTGGTTTGTACTCTGCTGTGCTCCTCATCTTCAGAAGAAGACAAAATTAATGTTACACTAGACTTTCATTTTGTCTTTAACTAACAAAAATGTCTATTAAACAATAAGAGAACAAGTTAAAACATAGCAGTAACATGACATTATTAGAGGAATAGTTCAGCTTAGCCAGCTCTTTGTGTAGTAAAATAAAATAGTTTGCCCATGCTGTGCTAAATTAGAAGTAATATTCTTACGGAGCAGTTCTTTTTCATTTTCTCACCATTTACTGACCTCATCTCCTCTGGAGATCTTCTGTCCAAAGCCTCCAACCTCATAGAATTATAGAATGGTTACAGCACAGAAGGAGGCCATTTGGCCCATCGAGCCCGTGCCAGCTCTCTGCAAGAGCACTTCAGCTAGTCCCACTCTCCTACCCTTTCCCCGTAGCCCTGCAAATTCTTTTCCTTCAGGTACTTATCCAATTCCCTTTTGAAAGCCACGATTGAATCTGCCTCCACCACCCTTTCAGGCAGTGCATTCCAGATCCTAACCACTCGCTGCATAAAAAAGATTTTCCTCATGTCGCCTTTGGTTCTTCCGCCAATCACCTTAAATCTGCGTCCTCTGGTTCTTGACCCTTCTGCCAATGGGTACAGTTTCTCTCTATCTACTCTGTCCAGACCCCTCATGATTTTGAACACCTCTATCAAATCTCCTTTCAATATTCTCTGCTCTAAGGGGAACAACCTCAGCTTCTCCAGTCTATCCATGTAATTGTAGTCCCTCATCCTTTGAACCATTCTCGTAAATCTTTTCTGCACCATCTCTAAGGCCTTCACATCCTTCCTAAAGTGCGGTGCCCAGAATTGGACACAATAATCTAGTTGAGGTCGAAACAGTATTTTACAAAGGTTCACCATAACTTCCTTGCTTTTGTACTCTATGCCTCCATTTATGAAGCCCAGGATTCCATATGCTTTTTTAACCACTTTCTCAACCTTCCTGCCACCTTCAACGATTTGTGCACATATACCCCCGGGGTCTCTGTTCATGCACCCCCTTTAGGACTGTACCCTTTAGTTTATATTGCCTCTCCTCATTCTTCCTACCAAAATGTATCACTTTGCACTTTTCTGCGTTAAATTTCATCTGCCACGTGTCCGCCCATTCCTCCAGCCTGTCTATGTCCTCTTGAAGTCTATCACTATCCTCCTCACTGTTCACCTTACTTCTAAGTTTTTTATCATCTGCAAATTTTGAAATTGTGCCATGTACGCCCAAGTCCAAGTCACTCATATATATCAAGAAAAGCAATGGCCCTAGTACTGACCCCTGGGGAACACCACTGTGTACCTTCCTCCAGTCCGAAAAACAACCGTTCACCACTACTCTGTTTCCTGTCACTTAGCCAATTTTGTATCCATGCTGCCACTGTCCCTTTTATTCCATGGGCTTCAACTTTGCTGGCAAGCCTATTATGTGGCACTTTATCAAATGCCTTTTGGAAGTCCATGTACACCACATCAACCGCATTGCTCTTATCAACCCTCTCTGTTACCTCATCAAAGACTCAATCAAGTTACTTAAACACGATTTGCCTTTGACAATTCCGTGCTGGCTTTCCTTAATTAATCCATACATGTCCAAGTGACTGTAACTCTGCAGCGAAGTACTGCTCTCCGGCATGGCTATCAAGTCCGCATGGCAAATCCGTTGATGTACAGCTGAATTCTACTATGAGAATTATCGACACCAACACCTTGGCTGCCCATGTTTGCAAACATCGCACCACCACACCTACGCCGCGAATATGCAGTCTCCAGAGAATACAACCGCTACACCAGCAAAGACATGCCGATCCAGGTCGACTTGAACAACCTACCACCAACCCATCTCAAATCTAAAAGGCCATTTTGGACTTTCGCCGAAGCCCTTCAGCGATCTCCCCTCAGCCTTGATGACTGATGGCGAAATGCTTGAAAGAACTGTGACATACGGAATGGATTCCTTAAGAGGACCACGCAGTACAACCTGAAGGATCAAACCTTCCTCGCAAACCTTCCAGCTTTTGCCTGGATATCCAACTTCGATATTAACATTTGATTTGCTGTTGGTATTGATTCTGCTATTGGCATTTAGATCTCCTTTTGTTTCTTTACCCATTACTATCCCCCTTTGCCTTGCACCATCATCCCTTTTGTCATTTAATCTCTCCTGCCTTCCACCCTATCACAGGCCTTCCCTTTTGATCTTTCCTCCCCCCTTTCCCTGCCTCTGCATTTGCATAAAACCTGTTACACCTCTAATTATATTACTTGGTTTTACAGGGCATAATTTCAAAGTTTTCAGGTGACTTGAAACTCGGAAATGCCGTAAACAGTGAGGAGGATAGTAACAGACTTCAGGAGGACAGAGATAGACTGGTGAAATGGACAGGCACATGGCAGATGAAATTTAACACCGAGAAGTGTGAAGTGATTAATTCTGCTGGGAAGAATGCGGAGAGGCAATATAAAGTAAATGGTACAATTTTAATGGGGTGCAGGAAAAATGATACCTTAGGGTGTATGTACACAAGTCTTTGAAGGTGGCAGGACAAACTGAGAAGGCTGTTAAAAAGGCATAGACGTTCTCGGGCCCCGGAAAAGTTAGCGCCCCCTCGCTGGAAATTGAGTGGTAGTTCCCCAAGAGGGAGGCGGGGCACTACTGGAAGCACCCTGCCTCCCTCTTGGGGCGCTTCGAGGAAATATCGCAGCACTTTGTGCCGTGGTATTGCAGGCCTTCCTTCTCTTCTTAAAGGGGAAGGGCCTTGCGCAGCATGTCCTGGTGCCCAGCTGGACCCCCGGGGATCGGGAATGCGGGCAAAAGAGCCCGGCACTCGAGAAGTGCCGGGCTCTTTGAGCGCAGCCGGCACTCCCGGGACGGGGGTGGACCGTTCAGGAGGCCAGGGACGGCAGCACAGGCAGGTGTTGGCAGGCGGCCAGCAACAAAAATAGCTGCCCCGCACCTCGCCTTTAAATTGTGCCTCCCCGGCCGCAGGTAGGCCCCCCTGACCCCATCTGACATAGCGTCCGGCGGTAAGTCAGGAGGCGCTCCCGAAGATCGCGGCCGTGGTGCGAGCGGGGCGCTGTGTACAGTGATGACGTCATTGCTGGAGGCGCAGCGCCGCAGGGTGCTACCAGTTAGCAACGTCGCTAACCTCCTGCTGAATTTCGTGAGAGGCATGGGTGGCACCACGCCTGGGCGCTAGTTGCTTTGTGCCCCATTAGTGCCCTCTTATGGTGCTAACGGGAGACGCAAAGCAACCAAATTTTTACCCCCTTGGTTTTATAAATAGAGGCATAGAGTACAAAGGCAAGGAAGTTACGCTAAATCTTAATTATAAAACATTGGTTAGGCCTCAATTGTGTGCAATTGTGGGCACCACATTTTAGGAAGGATATCAAGACCTTAGAGAAGATGCAGAGGAGATTTACAAGAATGGTTCCACGGATGAGGAACTTTAGTTATGTGGATAGACTGGAGAAACTGGGGTTGTTCTCCCTAGAGCAGAGAAAGTTAAGGATAGATTTGACAGAGGTGTTCAAAATCATGAAGGGTTTTAAAAGAGTAAATAAGGAGAAACTGTTCCAGTGGCAAGAGGGTCGGTAACCAGAGGACATGGATTTAAGGTAATTGGTAAAAGAACTAGAGGCAACAAGAGGAAAAGAAATTTACACAGCGATTTGTAGTGATCTGGAATGCACTGCCTGAAAAGGTGGTGGAAACAGATTCAATAATAGCATTCAAAAGGGAATTGGATAAATAAATTGCAGAGCTATGGAGAAAGAGCAGGGGAGTGGGACTAATTGGATAGCTCCTTCTAAAAGCCGGCACAGGCACGATGGGCTGAATGGCCTCCTTCTGTGCTGTATTATTCTATGATTCTATGCCACACCTGCCAGATTGGAAATAATACATTTCTCTATTTGCAGTTGCAAGTCAGAACTGGGAAGGTGCCAGAAATAAATGTCATATTGTCTATTTAATAATTAGACGCTAACTGTAAGAATCAGAAACAATCAGCTCAATGGAACAGGCTCAGTAATACGTGTTTCAAAAGTATAGATTTCTGGAAACAGATACAATGAAAACAAAAAGGACTTACGTTCATGTAACACTTTATCACATCTCTCAGGAATGTCTCAAAAGATTGGTCATACAGTGAATTATTTAGACGTGCAATGGCGGTTGTTATGTATTTGAGTGCAGCAGCTATTTTGAATATAAGGTCCCATAAACAACAATGAGAAGAGTGACCAATCAATCTGTGTCTTTGAGGTTTGGATTGAAAGTCAAATGTTGGCCAGGACACAGATTGACTCCTTGCTTTTCTTCAAATAGCGCAATGGGATCTTCATCATCCACCTATGCCAGCAGAACAGGCAGATGAGCCTTGGTTTAACATCTCATCCATAGGGGAGCCCCTCAAACAATACAGCACTCCCTCAGTACTGCACCAAATTGTCAGTTTAGATTATATGCTCAACTTCTGGAGTGAGACTTGAACCAGTAGCCTTCTGACCCTCTGGCAAAGGAACTGCCAGCTGAGGTAGTGATCCAAAGAATCGCCTTATAAATAGAAAACTCTGCCCATTGATCTCATTTGTTGTGAAATGTATAAAAGTCTGTATAAGAGAGTGAGTAATTTAAAAGTAGTTGGAAGTATTGATTCTAATATTACGTAAAGACACTCTCCCATGATTACAGTTTCATTACTTAAATGACTTGTTATTTGCTTTCTGCTTATCAGGACCTTCCATTCCCAGTGATTGAAACATTCCCATTTTATGCACCATCCAGACTATTCCCTCTGGGAATCACTGACGATTCTTGTTGCTCCACAAGTTTCTCCAATAGCTTCATGTGTTAGACAACATTTCAAGCTGAGTGATGGAAACAGCCAGTGCAAAACTCTTTGCCTTAACCGTCTCTCCATAGATTGTCGTCCTTTTTTAATGAACACTTTTTCCCTGCAGTTCTTTCTCTTTTTAATTCATTACATCCCAAATCATTTTACCTCCCCACCCCACCCCCTGTTTTTCCTTTTAACTTCTGAAAATGTAACCATGGCAAACGTAGACTGCAACAACACTCCCCACATCTCTGTGCAGAAGTTGGTAAACACCAGACTGTGAAGAATTACTCATTTTTCAGTTTGAATACATAATGTAAAGGATGAGGTCTACCTTTCTGACTAGCTTGCACAATATTGTATTGTGATTCTATTTCTGTCAACGCAATCCCAAACTGCATTTTGGTAGCTAAAGCAGAGCAGAAAAAAAGCTTATGGTGTTTAGAAGCTGTCTATAATAGGTGTTACTTCAGTCATAGTGCTTGTCTATTTTTATACAAGGTGTTGATAGGTTGTCTTCCTGGTCGTCAGTGTTCTTTCACAAAAGTACTTTTCTGTATTTGACATTGGAAGTCTTATGTTTCTTTATAAATAAGTTAGCAGCCTGAAAAATCTACTGTCAGTATTAACCAGCTGAGAAGTCTACTGTCAGATATGATGAAAGCTGACAACTTTAACCTATATTATCAGAAACGCATTGTTTGTGTTTACAAAACTGAGTGGAAAGCCAAAGGTGATCTGTGAGGATTGGGGTGATATGTAGGTGGAACTTAGTACAGGATAGGATTTGGTAGTCAAGTTTTGGATCAGTTGGAGTTTATGTTAAGTGGAGATCAGGAGGTTGGTGATGACAGCATTGGAGAAATTGAGCCTGGAGGTAACAAAGCCATGGATGAGGATTTCAGCAACGAGAAGGAGTAAGGTTGGGGTGAAGGCAGGTGACATTGCAGAGATGGAAATGGCAATCTTGGTGATGGACTGGCTTTGAGCTTTGAAGCTCACCTCAGTGTTGAACAAGACACTGACATGTACATTGTTAGGTTTAGGCTGACCAAGCAGCCAGGGATGGAGATGGAATCAGGGCTAGGGTGTAGAGTTTCTGGCAAGAAAAAAACAAAAGGGTTTTGGACATGCAAATGTTTAGTTGGAGGAAGTTCTGCCTTATCCATGACTTGCTGACACACAGGCAGTTGGATAGTGCAGCATCAAGTGGGACTTGAGATTACTGGCAGAATATTAAATGGTATGGATTAGGTATGCAGATAATGGGAAGAACTCCTTTACTCGCCTTGTTAAGATAACGGATAAAGGTGTTTCAACTGAATAGGTTAATGCACAGTGTGATTATAGCTTGTTGAAGTCTGTTGAGAGAATGAAGAATTTGATCCTTGGGTTTAATGCATAGAAAGGCCCTGAAATCTCTTGGGTCTCAATTAAGCAGATATGCTGGGATGGCCTGATGGTGCCCTCCAGCATTCGCCCCTTTTGAATTTGTGGGGCCAGTAGGAGGGCACCTCGTTAGCACAGCACAGGCAGGTGCAAGCAGCACTACATCCACATTTTTTGTACCTGTCTTCCCCATGTCCACAGAATATGGGCCGTTTGGCTGCCCTGGGGGAGGAGTTACCCAAACGCCCCTCACCTCTTCGCCCCCCCCCCCAAGCCTTGATGCATTCTCCCCTCAGAGTAAAAGAAAGGTTCTGAAGTCATCAGGGGTGCAGGCTGCTTGGTTGTACTGGATACACCGGTATGGCCCTCACACGCACTTGTGGAGGGCGGCGTTCTTCTGCTCACGTCGTGTATTGGTTGTAAAAAGAAAGACTTGCATTTATACAGCGCCTTTCACAACCTTCAGTTGTCCCAAAGTGCTTTACAGCCAATGAAGTACTTTTGAAGTGTAGCCACTGTTGTATCGTAGGAAACACGGTGGCCAATTTATGCACAATATAATACATTTGAAGTCCCTTTGGACTGTCTGTTCAACAGATCGAAGCTGACTTCATATTGTTAACAGCTATGATTTTTATTTAAGCATAATTGAGACTTAATACATTACAGTATTTGAGCAGCAGTTTACAAAGTACAATTGAAAAATATATTATCCGTTATTGTCCTTTGGGTAGAAGGTGTGACTCATTCCTCATACCTTCTACTCACATATGCGTCTACACCTGTCCGGTGTCCCCCTTGGCCCTTCTACATTGAGAATGATCCAAACCCCCTATAGGATATAGCCCAAAAACCGGGACTGCGGGAAAATCCATCCAATCATAGGCACGGCAAGTTCTGTCTTGGGCCTCCCTTATCTGTTTATGGACTTAGCATAAGCTTTTTCTGTTTTCACAGTTGATGACGCAACCCATGAACCTTGATGACAACAAGAGTTCTAACCGTGAATAAAACTTAGATTTAACAGCTTTTCCCTAATTCTATCAGAGGAGAAATAAAACTAAAGTAATAAAACAATAGACTAGCAACCTTAATATTAAACTGTAACCTAGCAAAGCTTAATACTCAATAATAGTAAAAGGGGATTATATTTGATTATATTTCAACAAATATCAAAAGTTTTCAGTGCATTCCCCCAGACATAAGGGATAAGAGATATCTCGCTGTAGATAGCTAGTTTTTGCAATAACAAGGACACTTAGTCAGAAGGTTGTGGGTTCAAGTCCCACTCCAGGGACTTCAGCATATAAAGGTTGGCTGACACTCCAGTACTGTGCTGAGGGAGTGCTACACTGTCGGAGGTGTCGTCTTTCGGATGAGACATTAAACCGAGGCCCCGTCTGCTCTCCCAGGTTGGCGTAAAAGAAGAAGAGCAGGGGAGTTATCCCCGGTGTCCTGGCCAATATTTATTCTTCAACCAACATAACAAAAAAACAGATTATCTGGTCATTATCACATTGCTGTTTGTGGGAGCTTGCTGTGCGCAAATTGGCTGCCGTGTTTCCCACATTACAACAGTGACTCCACTCCAAAAAGTACTTCATTGGCTGTAAAGCACTTTAAGACGTCCGGTGGTCTGTCTGTCTGTCTGTCTGTATGTCTGTCTGTCTGTCTTTCTTTCTTTCTATCTTTCTTTCTTTCTTTCTTTCTTTCTTTCTTTCTTTCTTTCTCATCATCCTGAGTGTATGAAAACAGAGAATTTTGCAGAATAGCAGTTCTAGCAAAAAGCTTAGGGTTATTTGACTCTTGCATTACTTTATCCCTCTAAATAAGCCTATATTCTTACAACAGCAAGGTCCAACAAACAGCAATTTGATAATGACCATATAACCTGATTTTGTTATGTTGGTTGAGGGATAAATATTGACCAGAACACTGGGGAGAACGTCTCTACTCTTCTTTGAAATACTGCCATGGGATCTTTTACATTCACCTGAAAGGGCAGATGGGGCCTCGATTTAACACCTCAGCTCCCCCAGTACTGCAGTGGAGTGTCAGCTTAGATTTTTGTGCTCAGGAGTGGGAAGACACTGCCCAAATCTATGCACTTCCATCAAGCTTTAATTTGCCTTACAAAGGGCACATGGAGGTCCCACCCTTTACAAGAAAGTCAGGAAAGCCCTGGATAGAGAAGAGACTGGGTCTCCACTGTGGGTTTTGCTGGTTTCCCACTGTACTCTGGTGGGAGGCTGGGAGAAACCCTGAAGAATTTCAGCACCAATGTGTTTCAAACACAATTATTGTGTAGCATTTTCAAAAATTAAATGAACTGTTTTTATTTGTAAAATTCTCTCCCCCAGGGCAGCCAAATGACCCACATTCTGTTTTTTTATAATTATAATTTGTGATAATATTTTCAATTGCAATATTCAAAATAAACATCTAGTAAGCACTCTTTGAAATCTGGATGATATTTAATCAGAGCATTCATACATTTTAAGATATCTTTCAATTTAACTAATCTATTCACATCTAGTTTAATGTTATGTAATGGCATGTCCATTGGACCTCCTGCGAACGTCATAGACTTATTTTGTAATGTAGAAGAAAGCAGACACTGAAGGCTGCATTCTCCTAATATTAAGGAATGAGATGCCCAGACTGTAGAGCTTGTTATTCAGCTAAACACAAGGTGCAGTTGGCAGTATGACTGCTGTCTGTAGAGTACCTGCAGTGCCATCAGAGTTCTATAGTTTGATGCACAGTTTAGCAGACACAAGCTCTTCAGTGTTTAATGGGTTTGTGCTGAGCTGTACAGGTCAGGAGAGTCCCAGGCACAAAACCTGGTCTGCTGAGTTTGCTATTACTTTCCTCAGCTAGGGGAAAAGAAAAATCTCGAGTGATCTTGCTTCTGATTGCTGTTGAGTGATCCCTGCTGTTGAGGACAGATTCATACTCAGCTGTGGCATTCTCCAAGATCAAATAACTTGCTAATACTAAGGGGGAAAAAATCAGTACCGACCATTTTGGGGCATTAACATCCCCTGGATGCTAACTTTAGCGCCCGGCGCTAATTAGCACCGGCGACTGCGAAATTGAGTTTTAGCGCCCCAAGAGGGAACTGGAGCGCTAAATCAAGCGCTAAACACTTCACTTAGGGCTCTAACGTCGGAAAGCGGGATGCTACCTTCAGAGCACTAATCAAGTTCTGGTGCTGTCTATTAGAAAGTAGTCAGACAGCCTGGCGCCTTCCAGTTCTTAAGTGGAAGGTTCAGTCATGCTGCACAGCCTCACCCTGATCATTGCTGCTTGTGACCTGGGCCTGCAAGGAGCTGCAAACCATCAACCACAAATCTCATGGCTGCTCAGAGGCCCAGGGAGAGAGCTCGCCGGTTCAGCGACCACACCTTGGAGACTCTGATTACGGCCGTGGAATGCCGACGGGCAGTGTTCTTCCCGAACACTGGCAGGAGGCCATTGCCACAGGTGTTTAGGATGTGGAGGGAGATCGCCCAGGATGTGTTGGCCAGAAGTGTGGTCCACAGAATTCTCACCAGTGCCGGAAGAAATTCAACAACCTCACTCGGGTGGTCAGGGTGAGTAGATGCTTCAAAATCCTCTGCATGCCACCATCTCAACCTCACTCTGTGCGCACACTGTATAAACCATCACATCCCTAACACTCAGCCACCAACTATGCCCACCTAATAAAAGTCACATCCACATCTCACGCCTTGCATACATTAACAGCTATTCAACAATGGTAGGCTGCACACTCACGCTTTCCTTTTACTTGCAGGCCAAACTTGCTCACACCAGGAGGGAGTAGCAACGAATGGAAGGAGGTGAGGCGGACCTGCAACCCCTTACAGACCTAGAGGAGCCAGTGGGCAGCATCATTGGGGCCCAGATCGTGGGCGCTGCAGCTGTCAGAGACATTGACCCCCTTGGGGACAACAACAGTATGTTCATCACCTCTCCCTCTTCTCTCATATCACTTCCCCCTCACACCACTTTCCATCTAAATATACTGGCCCAGAAATTCGGGTCGGAGGCTTCCTGCGGGTGCAAGCCTCCGACCTGCACTTACCTTGCGCGCCGGCCGTTGAGCTGTGGGCCCCCGTGGAATTCCGATCCTGGGCCTGCTCCAACTGCCAGCATGCAGTGCTTGCGTATCCCAGGGGCGCTGTTAGTTTGAAGCGTCCCCTGGGATCACGTGGGCCATGGAGAGACAATGGTAGTAGGGAATGCTTCATTCATAAGTTTGACAGGAAGACCTGTCAAACCTATAAATACTATAAGACCCAAAACATCACTAAATTTTCAAATAAATTAAAAAAATACATCACATTTTTTAAATAAACTATAAATTACATGAAATAACTATTTTAAACAATAATTTAAATTTTTGAAAAAAATAATTTTATTTTATAACGGGGCTAAAAATAAACTTACCTTGTTTTAAAGTATTTACAAATAATAAACCTGTGGAAAAAATGTTTTAATTTTAATTAATTCATCACTTACCTTGTAAAAAGCAGGCCTTGTGACTGCTTTTTAAATGTGTAAATTCTGGAGACTTACCCTCCCTCTAAATAACCTGCAAAAAAAATGTAAGTTTGATGCGCACGCGCAGCCTCTCCTGTGCACACGTTCGAACTCTGAACCCATCTTTCAGGGGAACGGAAGAGCCGGTTACCCACGCATGCGCAGTGCATGCAAGAAACCGGCACTTCCATTGGGCCTACGGGTGAGTACCCCGTGCGTACTCACCCGTGGAGACCCGAAGTTCTGGGCCATTGGCCTAGAAATTCAGTATAGCCACTTTTGGGGCGGTAAAGTCGGGCGGCCGCTAAAGTTTGCGCCCGCCGGAAAGTGGAGGCCACTTCGCCGATATTCAGTAGCTTTGGCCAAGGAGTTTGCTCGAGCGCTAAAACTGGCGTTGCACGCCTATCTTTAGGCGCTAAGCCGGCGGTGCAGACTGATACCGCCGAGGCCGGGCGCAGCGCAGGTGCGGTCATGTTTTGATTGACAGCAGACACCCTGGCGCCGGCCAGCTCTTAAAGGGGGAAGGGTCGACTTGGTCTGCTGCCACGTCCTGGATACTGCAGCCCTCCAGCTAGGCCTAAACACTGCTACTGGAGAGAAATAGCACCAGGAAGGATGCAGAGGGCCCGTGAGCGAGCGCAGCGCTTCTCTGCCCATGATTTAAAGGTGCTGGTTAGGGCTTTGGAGAAGAGAAGCCATATCTTGTTCCCGGACAGTGGCAAGAAGCCTCCCAAGAGGGTGTACAGGAGAGCCTGGAGGGAAATCGCCCAGAGGGTCACAGCCAACAGCGATGTCCCCAGGACTGGTGTCCAATGCCGGAAAAAGTTTAACGACCTCACTCGGATTGTCAGGGTGAGTACACTTTCCAGTGTCCTCCTCATCCTTGCATGTGCACCTCACATTATGGGCAAAGGGACCTCAAAGGCCTAATGGCCAACCCTCATCCAGCAGCTATGGCACTGGCATGAACATCAATTGCACTTTCTGCACTTTACACACTGGCCAAGCTATTCCACCATGGGAGGCAGTGCACACAACAACAGGGCACCACACTGGCCAAGCTATTCGACCATGGGAGGCAGTGCACACAACAACAGGGCACCACACTGTACTTAGAGGCCGTCCTTTCTCTTGCAGGCCAAGCTGGCCCAGAATCTGAAGAGCCGGACTGTCACCAGGGGAGGCCGTGCCCAGTTCCAGCAGCTCAGTGACCTGGAGGAGCGCGTGGGTCGAGTCATGGGTGCCCGGGTGATTGGCCCCGTTGCAATTGGAGATGCCGACCCTGTGCTGGGCCCCAATGGTAAGGACATGACCGTTTGGACCTCTCTCATTCCCCTTGCGCTTCAGATCTACATCCTTTGCCACTGTCCGACCAATGCGCAGAATGCCACCACTCATGCCTCCCTCGCTGATGCCCTGTCCTCACTCTAAAGCTACTCTTGTGCCTTCCTGCTTTCAGCTGGTGAGGAGGAGGTCCCTGAAGCTGCGAGTGTCAGTCCCTCGGAAGAGGAGGACGAGGAGGAGCAAGAGGAAGGCGGCACATCGGGGGAACCCTCATCCGCGCCAGGGGATGGCAATGGAGGGGACACGTCTTCCCTGGAGGAGAGCCAGGGGGAAGTGTTGCAGGGGGGTGTAGCTCCTGTGCCCAGTGGCGTCCAGCCACGCGGGAAGGGTCGGGCAGCTCGGCTGCCTTCTCCCCAGAGGGGGGAAGTGTTGCAGGGGAGTGTAGCTCCTGTGCCCAGTGGCGTCCAGCCACGCGGGAAGGGTCGGGCAGCTCGGCGGCCTTCTCCCCAGAGGGAGAGTCCGGCCTCCAGTCCGGAGACGGTCCTCGCCCAGGAGGTGCGCCTCCTTGATCAAATGTCCGCGGACTCGGATCGTCGGCACACAGAGCTCATGGGGGTTGTGGCACGGTTGCCTGAGGCCATTGAGTCCCTGGCTCATAGTGTGTCCGATTTCGGGGCCTCACAGGCCAGGGGTTTCGAACAACTCGCGGCAGCACAGGCCAGGGGTCTCGAACAATTCGGGGCATCACAGGACGCGAGTCGGGCTGAATTCGGGGCATCACAGGACGCGAGTCGGGCCGAATTCAGGGCAGCACAGGACGCGAGTCGGGACGACTTCAGGGCGGCACAGGCAGCGAGTGGACAGTTGATCAGTGGTGCCGTGCAGTCACTGGCTGGTCTGATGCGGGCACAGACCAGGGCAGTACGGGCACTCACTGCTGCCACACTCGCTGTGTCACGCATGCATCGCCCGGGCACCTGCCGCGCTGCTGCAGCACAGCGGTCTGGCCTTCACCAGATTGCTGCACTTGCTGCAGTGCCAACCCGGCCGAGTGCCAGTGTCTCTGGTGACCAGCGAGCGCCTGGCATCAGCCAGCTTGCCCCCATTGTTGCAGCCGCCACTGCCACTCCCCCAGCAAAGCTGCGACGAGCTGCTGGAGAGACTGATGCTGCCCAGCCACAGCTGCAGCAGTCAGCAGCCGGCCCCTCGAGGGCCAGAGCTTGTCTAGGCCGACCCACATGGGCATCTGCCGTCACGCAATGTGCCCCTCAGGAGCCTTCCCCCAGCCTTGCAACACCCACAGGGCCCAGGTTGAGGCGGAGCAGCAGGTCGGCCAGGGGCCGGAAAAGGCTGGACAAGGACTCGCCCTCTCGGCACACAAAGTAGAGTGTGTTGGCAAATGTTTTTTTATATGGGGGTGCTTGTGCTGTCTATGGGGGGGGTTCTTTTGGTAAGGCCGAGGATGAAGGCAAATGTTTTTTTATATGGGGGTGCTTGTGCTGTCTATGGGGGGGGTTCTTTTGGTAAGGCCGAGGATGAAGGCCATTTGGATGGACAAGTTTTGTTATTCCTCCCCAGGTTGTGGGAGTGAGATATGTTTTTGACTGTTTTTTGGGGGTGTTGTGTGTTTTTGGGTTTCATGTGGGAAGGGCCCTGAGTTTGTTCAATAAAGCTTTTTCTTTATTCAGCTTGTCCATGTGTGATGTTTCAAGTGGTTGTTGCGTTAACCGGCTGAGGGCTTGCGGAGCGGCTGCATTCATGTGCCTTCATTGCCACAAGCCATTCCCTGACAGGGGGCCTAGAAGTGTCGTTCAATAAGCAGCCGACGGACGGCCATTGGACCTTGAGGCTCCCTCCTGGGCTGGTACTCCTCCTCCTCCTCCTCCTCCTCCTCATGGTCCTCCTGCTCGTCCTCCTGAGGTGGTGGTCCAACGTGAGGTGGCAGTGCCTGAGTCCTGCGGATAGCCAGGTTGTGCAGCATGCAGCAAACGACGACGAACTGGGAGACTCTATCCGGCGAATACTGCAGAGATCCGCCGGAGCGATCCAGGCAGCGGAACCGTTGCTTGAGGATGCCAATCGTTTGCTCTATGATGTTCCTTGTGGCTTGATGGCTTTCGTTGTATGCCTCCTCAGCAGGGGTCCTGGGCGCGCGGAGCGGGGTCATGAGCCATGTACACAAAGGATAGCCTTTGTCCCCGATAAGCCATCCTCTTGGGGGAGGCTGTGCCTGGAACATGTCAGCCACAGTAGTCTGGCGCAGGATAAATGCATCGTGGCTGCTGCCTGGAAAGCGGGCATTGACAGCTAGGATGCGCTGCCTGTGGTCACACACTAGCTGTACATTGAGGGAATGGTAGCCCTTCCGGTTGCGGTAATCCTCGGCATTGTCGATAGGTGCCCGCAAAGCCACATGCGTGCAGTCAATGGCGCCCTGCACCATGGGGAAGTTGGCGATCCTCACAAATCCGACTGCACGCTGCTCCTGCCTCTCTAGGGTCATGGGGAAGGAGATGAATTGGTGTCTCCTTGTGAAAAGGGCATCGGTGACCTGCTGGATGCAGCGATGCACGGCGAACTGGGAGATGTTAGCTATGTCCCCAGCAGCGGCTTGGAAGGAGCCGCTTGCATAAAAGTTCAGAGCCACCGTGACCTTCACTTCCACCGACAGAGACGTCCTGCACATCAGCTGTGGACGCAGATCTCTGTGAAGCAGCTGGCAGATCTCTGCAACCACCTCCCTTCTGAAGCGCAGCCTCTTAACACACTGCGCGGCAGTCATGGTGAGATAGGACACCTGCTGGCGGTATTCCCTGAGTGGGTAAGGCCTACGTTACCGACGCCTGATGGCCCCTCTGCGTCTAGGCATGGCTGCCCCTCTCACACAGCGTCTGCGAGCCCTTCGCACATAATGCTGGAACTGAGGGTTGGAACCCCATGCAGCCCCCATAATATACTTGCAAACAGTGAAATCACAATGAGTCAAATTTCCAAGCTCTGGCCAGAAGCCAAAAATACCTCTCCTATGTTGGCCCAAATCAGTAAGGTCTCTTCCTTGGTCTCTGTCCAGAAATCCGTTGCACTAAAGTCATTGCAGCAAAATGGCTGGCCTTTATAGTTCAGTCTAAGTGCCCTTTAATTAGCGCTCCCCGAGGCCCGCAGGGCCTCTGCTGCGTTCCACTTCACAGTTCTTAACAGCGCCACGCCCACATTGGGCGGGCGCCACTGAAGTTCCGGTTTGGGGCGCACAAAGGGCGTTGCACGACGAAATGACGTCATAAGTTGCGCGCGCAGCTGAGCGCACGCAAACACTTTGCGCCGGCGCTAAATGTCTACTGAAGTTGGGCGTAGGCGCAGATCGTTCTGTGCCCGGCCGCTAAGTGCCTAGCGCTCGAGATCTACTCCTCTTATGGCGCTAACGGCTGGTGAACGCAACTGAATTTCTAGGCCATTGTCTTCATTCCTTGCTCCAATCCTGCCCCCCTCCCCTGACCTTAACCCCACTCATGTGCCTTTATGCTTTCAGATGATCAGCCACCATATGACCAGCCTGTCCCTCAGCCTTCCAGTGGCAGCGATGTGGGAGAAGAGGAGGAAGAACATGCCAGAGCCTCATTGCCTGTGTCTCCCGAAGGCTCTAGCTCCGATAATGAGGCGAAGCGGTCGCTGGAGGGGAGCCTAGTACAAGGGTCTGATGTGGGTGAATCCCCGGGGCCCAGCGGCCTGCATCAACGCCACAGGGAAAGGGAAGCTCCGGGGGCCATCTCCCCGGAGGGTGAGTTCACGCGCGAGTTCTGCTGCACAGGACTCAGATGAGGAACTTGATGTGGAGGCGATGACCAGACGGTCGATGGGCATGCACACCGAAGTCATGGGTGCAACGGGAAGGGTGCCCGAGTGCATGGATGCACTGGCTAGGAGCGTGGAGGAGTCCGCCTCCAGCATTGCACTCACCTCTGCACACACCATCGAGCCCATCCTTGGCACTTTGCAGAGGATGGTCGACTCACAGAGAGACCGTGGAGACCCAGGCCTCGTGCCGCACGTCATGGATGAGGTGGCAGCAGCTATTGCAGCACAGGCCGAAGCAACGCAATAGTTTAGTGCTGTAATGGAGTCAGTGGTTGCTGGCATCCGGTCTCAGATTGCCCTCATGCAGTCTCAGATTGATGCCACGCAAGCGTTGACTGCTGCTATCTTCCCTGGGTCGCCCACAGTCCACCGGGGATCTCACAGCGCTGCAGCAGGCCAACAATCTGTGCTCGAGCAGATTGCTCCGGATGCTGTGGTTCTGCCCCAGGGGAGTGGCAGTGTGTCAGTCGAGCAGGAAGGTGCTGTCCTCTCTCAGGAGGACAGCATTCCTGCTCCCACCACTGCCGCTTTGCCATTCCACTTGTCGCAGCCTGTAACCCAGCCATCCCAGACTGCTGCTGTCCATGCTGCGGTGGTGCAACCTGCAGCCAGGCCCTCCAGGCCCAAAGCTAGTCGAGGGCATCCTGCAAGGCCATCTGCAGTCTCTGGCTCCCAGAGTCAGCAGCCTTCTACCAACCTTGTTGCAGCCACTGGGGCCACATTATGGAGAAGCAGTAGGGTTGGGAGGGGGGAATTCAAAAGGGGGGGAAATCATTGAAGAAGGGGGAGTAAAAAATACTTTAGTAGAAAATGGGGGTAGTGTGTGTTAATAAATTGATGTGCTTGTAAATATAATGGCCCTGAAATTAGGATCGGGCGCTTGCCGCGCGTGCAAGCCCCCGATCTGCACTCACCCTGCGCGCCGGCCTGCTTGCATTTCCTGCCACTGGCCTGGTTCAGATGTCGGCGCGATGTGCTTACCTTATCCAGCGGTGTAGTTAGTGCGATGTGCCGGCTGGGATCAGGTGAACACTGTGCAGCCAATCAGGGGAGGGGAAACTCATTCATGAGTTTGACAGAAAGAGCTGTCAAACTCATGAAAACTCCTGGCCCCAAAACACTACTTAAACCTGAAAGAAAATTTAAAAAAACATTGCACTACTTAAATGAACAATAAAGAACTCTGAAAAACTATTTTAAACAATAATTTTAAAATTTGAAAAAAATTTTTTTTTTTTAAATCGGGGCTAAAACTAAACTTACCTTACTGTAAATTCTTTAAAAATAACAAACCTGTGGAAAAAAAAATTCTCAATTGTACTAAAAGCCCACTTACCTGAAAAACTAAGGGCTAGATTTTCAGTAGCTTGCGCCAGCAGTTAGCGCCTTAAGAGAAGTGATTTCCGGGCGCTATGCGTGTAGCGCCCGGGCGCAGCGCAGTTTGCGCTCCGCCCCAAATTAAGTTGCCCGTTAGCGCCGGCGCAAAGTTTAGCGCCCGCCCGGATGCGCGCGCAGAAAATGACGTCACATCCTCGTGCAACGCCCTTTGGCCGCCCCGATTGCAAACTTCAGTCGGACCGCCCCATTGTGCGGCGGGCGGCCGGAGCGTTTGGAAAAAGGAACGCAACACAACCAGCGCGGGCCCCGGGGGGCGCTAATTAAAGGGAACGTCCTCTCCAGTATAAAGGCCATCCTTTTTTCAGAAAACAGTCTTGTGCAACGCATTTCTGGAGACACAACAAGGAGGATAGCTAACTGGTTTCAAGCAGCAAGAGCCAGGTATTTTTGGACTCAGGCAACAGCGCTGCAAGTGGCCATTTGGAAATTAGAGTGTTTGCCAGGATTTGATGGGGGTTGCATGGGGTGCCAATGCGGAGCTGCAGCTCCATGTCCGTAGGGCTCGCAGACGTATTGTGAGAGGGGCAGCCCTGGCTAGAGGCAGAGGGGGCTACAGGCGTCGGCCACGTAGGCCTTACCCAGTCAGGCTATACCGCCAGCAGCGCTCCTACCTAAACATGAGTGCCGCGCGATGTGTTAAAAGGCTCCGATTCCGAAAGGGGGTGATTGCAGAGATATGCCACCTGCTTCGCCGAGATCTGCGGCCAAAGCTCAGGTGCAGGACGTCTCTGTCGGTGGAAGTGAAGGTGACAGTGGCATTGAACTTCTATGCCACCGGCTCCTTCCAATACGCTGCTGGGGACATAGCAAACATCTCCCAGTACGGCGCGCATCGCTGCATCCGCCAGGTGACCGAAGCACTGTTCAGAAGGAGAAGCCAATTCATCTCCTTCCCCATGGCCCTGGAGAGCCAGCATCAGCGCGCATTGGGATTTTCCAGACTCGGGGAATTCCCCTTGGTGCAGGGCGCCATTGACTGTACGCATGTGGCTTTGCGGGCCCCTCTGGAGCATGGCGAGCAGTATCGCAACAGGAAGGGCTACCATTCTCTGAATGTGCAGCTGGTCTGTGACCACAAGCAGCGCATCATGGCAGTCAATGCCAGCTTCCCAGGCAGCAGCCACGATGCCTTTATCCTGCGGCAGAGTACTGTGCATGACATGTTCCAGGCACAGCCTCCCCCAAGAGGATGGCTACTCGGGGACAAAGGCTATCCTTTGTGCACCTGGCTCATGACCCCGCTCCGCGCGCCCAGGACCGCTGCTGAAGAGGCCTACAACGAGAGCCATCAAACCACCCGCAACATCATCGAGCTAACTATTGGGGTCCTCAAGCAGCGGTTCCGCTGCCTTGATCGCTCCGGAGGAGCTCTCCAGTATTCGCCGGACCGGGTCTCCCAATTTGTGGTGGTTTGCTGCATGCTACACAACCTGGCTATCCGCAGGACTCAGGCACTGCCACCTGACGTTGGACCAGCACCTCAGGAGGAGGAGCAGGAGGAGCATGAGGAGGAGGAGGAGGAGGAGGAGCAGGAGTACGTTCCCAGGAGGGAGCGACCAGGGCCAAGGGCCGCACGACGCCACCTTATTACACGGTACTTCTAAGCCCCCTGTCAGGGAATGGCCAGGGGCCATGAGGGAAGATGAATGCAGCCGCTCTGCAAGCCCTCAGCCGGCGAAGCCAACAAACACTAAGAAGAACAACCATGGAGACTGCATGAATAAAGATAATTTTTTATTACACAAAAATGAAAAGCCCTTCCCACATGAATCCCCAAAAACAATAAACGGGCCCCACAAAAAGCCCAACAAACGACTCACTCCCACAAACTGGGGAGGAGCCACTCCACCTTTATTGAAACCGGGCCTCAACGTCGGCCTAACGCAAAAAAAAAGCCCTCCAAAAGCACAACCATGGGCAAAATAAAGATGGCCACCGCCATATTAAAGGAAAGCTGGCCACACCCTCTACTGAGTGGCCCGCGAGGGCGAGACCTTGGCCAGCATTTTGCCTCCCCTGCCCTGCCTGCTGCTCCTTCGCAAGCTCTGCCCAGTGGCTGCTGCGAGGCTGGGGGAAGGCGCCTGAGGCTCAGATGCCCTTCCGCCAGATGCCGCTGGGGGGCGGCCTACACGGCGTTTGGGCCTCGAGGGGCCGTCTGCTGAGTGGCGCACCTGAGCCTGGCCACCATCAGCTGCAGCCGCTTGCCGTCGACGCCCCAGAGGGGGAATGGCGGCGACGGATGGCGCAATGTGGGCCAGCTGGCGTCTGGGATGCGCTGGCTGGTGCTGTGGCGCGGTGGCACTCGGTCGGGCCCGCACTGCAGGATCCGCAGCAATCAGCCGACGGCCGGCTTGCTGGGATGGTCCAGCGCGGCGCCTGCCCTGGCGATGCCTGCCTGAGACAGCGCGTGTGGCAGCAGTGAGTGGCCCTGTGGTCCTGGTGTGCGCGCGCATCACATCCGCCAGGGTCTTGACGGCACCAGTTAGCATGCGGCCAGTCGCGGCAGTTGCTGCCCCGAACTCGCGCACACTGGTCGCCAGCGACTCGATGGCCTCAGGCATGCGCCCCACCACGCTCATGAGCTCCGTGTGGCGCCGGTCCGAGTCGTCGGCCATCTGATCGAGCTTCCGCTCCTCCTCCGAAGTGAAGGTGTCCGGACTGGAGTCGCGACTCTCCCGCTGGGGAGGAGGGGGCCGAACTAGGGGACCCTTGCCGCGTTGGTGACGGCGAGTGTGCCGAGCAGCAGCACTCCCCTCTGATCCTTCCCCCCTTTGGGGGGAAGGCCGCGGGCCACGCGCACGGCTGCTGGGTGGCTGGACGCCACTGGTCCCAGAAGCTGCATTGCCCTGCGACAGTTCCTCCAGGCACTCGTCCAGTGAGGAGGTGTCAAGCATTTCCTCCTCTCCTGCGGGACGTGACTGTTCCCCCGAAGGTCCGGCTTGCTCCTCCTCCTCCTCCTGGTTGGAGGTGCTGTCACTGGCAGCCTCAGGGTCCTGGTCGTCACCAGCTGAAAGCAGGAATGCACAAGAGTAGCTTCAGAGTGAGGAGACGGCGTCAGCGAGGGAGTTAGGACTGGTGGGATTCAGCGCATTGGTGGGACAGTGGCAAAGGAGGTAGCTCGGATGGGCCAGTGCGACGCGAGAGGGCCAAAAGGCGAGGTCCTTACCATTGCCGGGCAGTGGAGGGTCGGATACACCGCACGCTGTGGGGACAATCACACGGGCTCCCATGAGCACACACACGCGCTCCTCCAGCCGAGTGAGCTTCTGCAGCTTGGCGCGGCCACCCCTGGCATGGGCCTGGCGATTAAACGCTACTTTAGCCTGCAAGAGAAAGGACGGGCTGTAAGTGCGCAGTGAAGCCCTGATGTAGTGTGCACTGCCTCCCATGGTGGAATAGCTTGGACAGAGTGAAGCCCTGATGTAGTGTGCACTGCCTCCCATGGTGGAATAGCTTGGACAGAGTGAAGCCCTGATGTAGTGTGCACTGCCTCCCATGGTGGAATAGCTTGGCCAAAGTGTAGAGTGCCGAATGGCCATTTGATGCTCATGACTGTCCCAATGCTGCTGGCTGAGGGCTGGCCAATAGGACTTTCAGGTCCCTTTGCCCATCATGTCAGGTGTACATGCAAGAATGAGGAGGAGACTGGAAAGGCTACTCACCCTCACAATCCTGGTCAGATCGTTGTATTTCTTACGGCATTGTTTGTGGGTCCTGGGGGCCTCGCCGGTGAACGTCACCCTCTGGGCGATCTGCTTCCAGGCTTTGGTGTAGTCGTGGTGGGTTGGATTCCTCCCACTCTCTGGAAACAAGATCTTGCGCCTCACCTCCAGAGCTGTGACCATTATGTCCAGATCACCCTCTGAGAAGCGCAGGGCACGCTGACGGGCCTTCTCTGGCGTTGCCATGACTCCCTGGGGCTGAGCAGTAGTGTTGAGGCCTCTTTGCAAGGCTGCAGTGTGCAGGGCGTGGCAGCAGACCAATTCGTCCCTTCCCCCTTTAAGAGCTGGTCGGCACCACGGGGTCTGCTGTCAGTGCAAAAATGACCGCACCCGTGCTGCGCCCCGCCTGGGCGCTATCCCTCTGGACCGCCGGCTTAGCGCCTAAAGAGAGTAGTGGAACGCCTCTTTTAGCGCTCCACCAACCTCTTAGGGCGAAGCCACTGAATTCCCGGCAACGGGGCGCTACTTTGGGGCGGGCGCTAACTTCGGGCGGGCGCTAAAGCTAGCGCCCCAAAACTGCCTATACTGAAAATCTAGCCCTAAGTACTTACGTGTGGTTTTTCAATGCGTAAAGACCGGAGGCCTTTACACATGCGCAACTCTGAAAAAAAAAAGGAATTTCACTGCGCACGCGCTGCCTGTGCAGTCGCGCGCATTCTGCCTCTTAACTCTTGGGTCAGAGGACAGGAAATGCCGGTTTTCAGCGCATGCGCTGTGCATGCTGAAAACCGGCAATTCCTCCGGGCACACGCGTGAGTACCCCGTCCGTACTCACGTGTTGTGACCGGAATTACTGGGCCATTGTGTTTGTCGACAAATAGTGCTTGTACATGAATATTTGTGTGTGGTAACAAATTGTTCAGTTTTATAAAGAGTTGTGTTTGTTGATAAATGGTTGTATTTGTTTATGAATAGTTGTGTTTCATAAGAGAGAGTTGTGTTTGATAATAAATTGTTCATTTGACATTGCACATTTTGTGATGTTTCTCATTTGACCTTTGCCCGGTGATAGGGGCTGCGAGCTGAATGTAATGATGTGGTTGTGCTGCGCAAACACCATATGATTCATCATTTATTGTAAACAGTGTCTAATGAGGTGCTCACGCATGGCCCTTACAGAAGCAAGATTGAGTGCCCCCCTCCTCCGTTGCTGCTGCTCTTCCTCCTCTTCATCCTCCTCCTCCTCCTCTCCCTCTTCCTCCTCCTGAGGTGGACCTGCAATCCCTGGTGACAATGGCTGGGCCCTCAGAATGGCCAGGTTGTGCAACGTGCAACACACAACAATGAAAAGGGAGACTCGATCAGGGGAGTACTGCAAGGCTCCTCCAGAGTGGATAAGGCAGCGGAACCGTTGCTTTAGCACCCCAATAAGGTGTTCGATCAGGTTCCTGGAGGCACTATTGCTGTCATTGTATGCGTGCTGAGCAGGAGTGTTGGGGCTGTGGAAGGGTGTCATCAGCCAGGTGGCGAGTGGAAAACCCTTGTCTCTGAGCAGCCAGCCGAGAGCTTCATGTGGTGGATGGAACAGTGCTGGGACACCAGTCTGTCGCAGGATGAATATATCGTGGCTGCTGTCAGGATAGCGGGCATTGACGGCGAGGATGAGCTGTCTGTGATCGCACACCAACTGAGCATTCAGAGATTGGTAGCCTTTGCGATTACGGAACACCTCTGCATTGTGATGAGGTGCCCGCAATGCCATGTTGGTGCAGTCAATGGCGCCTTGAACCATGAGGAAGCCTGCTATCCTTGCAAAGCCACATGAGCATTATTCCTGTTTCTCTCTGGTCATGGGGAATGAGATGTACTCCCTTCTCCTTCTGTAGAGCGCGTCTGTTACCTCCCGGATGCAGCAATGGACGGAAAACTGGGAAATGTTTGCAATATCTCCTGTTAAAGCCTGGAAGGAGCCGCTGGCATAGAAATTGAGAGTGACTGTGACCTTAACTGCCACTGAGAGAGATGTCCTGGTCCTGAGCTGAGGCTGGAGTTCTGGCTGCAGGAGGTGGCCGAGCTCTGTGACCACCTCCTTGCTGAAGCGAAGCCTTTTAAGGCACTGCTCCTCTGAGAGATGAATGTAGGAGAAGTGCTCTCGGAAAACCCTGGGAGGGTAAGGCCTCCTGTTGCGAGGTCTGTCGGCCCTCCTCCTACCTCTGGCCACATTTGGCAATCTCTGTCTCTGCAGCCGCTGCCTCTGATGTAGTTGCTGGGGGGCAAGGTAGAGTGCCAGTACAGCCCCCATAAATGAGAGAAAAGAGCAGTTGGAAATGTTCAGAGCAATACAAGTGAAGAAACTGTTAGAGCAGCAACAAAGCAAAGGTGGAGAAAATGTGATTGCAGCCAAAACTCTATCTGACAAGCCAGCAATGAATCTGACCTCCCAATGACTCGATAGCTGATCCCTTTAAATAGCACCCCAGGAGCGGCAATCCTAGGTATCAACGCCTGCTATTTCTGTCATTCTCAGCGCCAGGCGGTAAGTCGGGGGAAGCGACTGAATTTCGCATCTGGGGCACTAACAGGGCATTGCACATTCATTGACGTCACAGTCTGAGCCACAAGGCCAGGCGGTAAGTGTTAGCGCCGGCGCTAAATGCCGACTGAATTCTGTGGGTGTCATTGCAAAAAGCTACCAAATTTCTAGCCCAAGGGAGAAAAATTCGGTATCGCCCTGTTTGGGGTGCAATTATCGGCCGGGCTCAAAGTTTAGCGCCTGGTGCTAATTATCACCTTCGACTGCAAACTTGGCTTCTATCGCCCCTGGAGGTGATTGGAGCACTAAATCAGGCGCTACACACCTCTCTTAAGGCGCTAACTCCGAGGAGCGAGGCGCTACGTCAGAGCGCTGGTGAAGCTTATGTGAGGTCAGTCAGCAATGGAACACAGACACACTGGCGCCGGCCAGTTCTTAAAGGGAAGGGTCGATCTTGCTCTCCATCCACACCCTGCTCATTGCAGCCTTGAATCTTGGCCTGGAGAGACCTGTACATCAATTCTGCTGGAAAGAACAATGGAGAGGCCCAGGGAAAGAGCTCAGAGTGCAGACCCCACAGTCTCTTCTAAATCGATACAAGAAAGGTCAAATCAAAATGAACCTGCAAAGTGCAGCTCAGTACCCAAAACTCCTTCACACAGCATTGAATCTCTCCAGAAGTCTCTCTCAGTTCAGTTCAGTTCAAATGCTTTATTGGCATGAAAGTTTACAGAGAACCATATTGCCAAAGCTTACATAGCAAAAAGGTACAGTTTTCCAACATTCTGTAGGTGTCAATCGATTTGACATTTGTTGGGTATATACAATATTACTTTTAAACAATATTAATTTTAAACAGTCTTTCTACTTCATTTGGTACGTTCAATATTAATTTTAAACAGTCTTACTTTTAAACAGTCCTCAGGTTGTGACATGTTGTTACATATTTAGCCCCAAGGTATGGTCTGTCTCCTTCTCCTAGGACTAATCTCAATTTTGACAGATCATCCAATTCCTTGAAATCTGGGGTTGTTTGGCTTAGCTTGTTGAATAATATGTTTCTTGATGTGTTGAATTTTTCGCATTTTAGGAGGAAATGCATTTCTGTTTCAACCTCGCCAGCCAGACATTGATCGCATATTCTATTCTCTCTAGGCTGCCAGGATTTCTTGTATCTGCCTTTTTCAATTTCCAGTTGGTGGTCGCTTAGTCTGTACCTGGTGAGGGTCTGTCTCTGTTTTGTGTCTCTGATGGTCGTGAGGTAGTCTGCCAGTTTATATTCTCTTTTTAGGGCCCGGTAACATTCTAATCTGCTTTGGCTTTTGGTTATTTTGTTCCAATGTTCCAGGTAGGTTTCTTTGCATTTTTTAATGATTTGGTTCACTCGGATTGGTGTTTGGACGGCTGTGTTGGTCTGGGGCTGGTCAGGGTCCGGCTGAGTACTTAGTTTCAGTAGCAGCTGACTCAGGGGACTCTTTTCTGGGTTTAGCTCTTGGGTCTGAAAGGCTTTGAAATGAAGGGTGTCTGGGGAGCTAGATTTGAGGTGATTTAGGAAGTTTAGTGCTCGTTTTTGGATGTTTATTATCAGTGGGTATCTGCCTAGTTCGGCTCTGCATGCATTTGTTGGCGTTTTTCTTTGGGTGCGAAGGATGCTTCGGCAGAATTCTGCATGTAGGGCTCTCTCAGAATGCGTGGTGCAAAAATGTCGCCGACAAAAAACGTCAGGAAGCGGTCATCTTTAAATAGTGCTCGCCCAGTCCCTTCCCGACTGCAAAACGTTCCCCTCAACCTGTTGTTGCTAGCAGCAGGTGGTAAGGCAGGGGGCGCCACTCAATATCTGGTTGGGGGTGTTGCACGCTCGACTGACATCACAATCTGCGGGCGCAGGAGATCGTGGCGGTAGTATTTAGCGCCGCCGCAAAATGTCTGGTCAATTTCGCTAGTGGCGCAAACATCGCCACACCCGGGTGCTAGTTGCTTTCTGACCTGTTAGCGCCGGAGGAGCAAAGCAACCGAATTTTTCCCCCATAGTCCTCACCACTTATAGCGCCCATGCTTATGCTGGGCAATCGTTTATACCAGGCAATACTCACCATTTGCCATCAGCATAGAAACCAATTTCAAAGGTGCCACTTACAACGAATTAAGCGCACCTCCTAGTTTGGACAATTCATTAAACTCTCGCACCTTTGTTACTGATGGGCATTTGAAATTCTCTAAAGTGTCCTGACATTTTAGTGGCCAAATGAATTATTTTCAAAGTTACCTAACCGCTGCTGCTGCGTTTGTGCATGCGTTTCAAAAATTAACATTTAATAATAAATACAATCAAATCAATTTAAATGTCAGCGCTGTTTCATGTAACTTTTAATGATACAGAGGGTTTGAAGTTTAGGGTTCCTGCAATCTGTGATGGTTTTACATGTGTGGCAGGGCAGCTCACACTTGTGGAATGCACATCCTGTGCCATGTGGGAAGTCCTGGACACCTCCCGTGGTCTGGATGACCACATGTGCGGGACGTGTCGCCAGCTACAGCAGCTCGAGCACTGGGTTACGGAGTTTGAGCGGCAGCTGCAGCCACTGCTGTGCATCTGCGAGGCTGAGAGCTACGTGAATAGCCCATGTCGGGAGGTGGTCACCCCGCAGCTTAAGTGTGTGCAGGCAGAGAGGGAGTGGGTGACCATCAGACAGAAGAGGAGGACCAGGCAGGTAATGCAGGAGTCCCCTGAGCCCATCTTGCTCACCAACCAGTATTTGGTGCTGAGTACTGGTGAGGGCGATGGTTCCTCTGGGAAGTGCAGCCAGAGCCAAGTCTACAGCACCATGGAAGGCCCAGCTGCACAGGCAGGAGGGAAGAGGAGAGGGAGAGCAATAGTGATAGGGGATCAATAGTTAGGGAAGCAGACAGGCGTTTCTGCGGCCGCAAACATGACTCCAGGATGGTATGTTGCCTCCCTGGTTCCAGGGTCAAGGATATCACTGAACGGCTGCAGGGCATTCTGAGGGGGGAGGGTGAACAGCCAGAGGTCATGGTCCATATCGGTACCAACGACATAGGTAGGAAGAGGGATGAGGTCTTGCAGGCAGAGTTTAGGGTGCTAGGAAAGAGGTTAAAAAGTAGGACCTCAAAGGTAGTAATCTCCGGACTTGGGTAATGCATTTGGAAAGGGCTAACAAGGAAAGGGAATACACATTAAATGGTAGGACACTGAGTAGAGTAGAGGAACAAAGTGACCTTGGGGTGCATGTCCATGGATCCCTGAAGGTAGCAGGTCAGGTAGATAAGGTGATTAAGGAGGCATACAGAATGCTTGCCTTTATTAGCCGTGGAATAGAATACAAGAGCAGGGGGATTATGCTTCAACTGTATAAAACACTAGTTAGGCCTCAGCTAGAGTACTGCGTGCAGTTCTGGTCACCACATTACAGGAAAGATGTGATTGCACTAGAGAGGGTACAGATGTGGCGACACGCCACCACTGGACATAATCCGCTCACGGCGGCACGAACAGTTTAAGCAGACGCCCCCAGCCGGGGGCCCTTTCCTCCAGCAACTTGTTTCCCACAGGGACAGGCTGCCGGGAGCACTTCCTGTCTGGGGAGTATTTAAGTGGTTGCGCGGGCTTTTCCAGTTTCTCTTTGCCATGAGGTTGATTAAAGCAGTTGTGTTTCACCAACTCTGGTCTCGACTCCCACGTTTGCCGCGGTATCTCAACACTGGTGACACTGATGCTCAGGACGAATCCTAAGCTAGCATGGCGGATACAAATGCAGTCACGGTTAAACTACCGGACTTTTGGGAGAACCTGGCCGAGGCCTGGTTCATTCAAGCCGAGTCCAGATTCCGGCTGAAAAACATTACAGTCGACGCCACGAAGTACGACTACCTCGTCGCCTCTCTCACCTACGCCACTGTCCCCAAGGTTTGGGCAGCGCTGCAGGATCCACCAGTGGAAGGCAATTACGAACATCTGAAGGCCGCGCTCCTTAAAAAATTTCAAGCGTCCTCTTAACAGCGCAACTGCCAACTCCTCGACCTCCCCGGCCTTGGTGACGCTTCACCATCGGATCTGCTTTCCCACCTGCTGTCCCTCTCGGACGACAAAAACCCCGGCGCCCTCTTTCGCACGCTTTTCATTCGGCAGCTCCCCTCCAGCATCCGCCCGCTCATTGTGGAGTCTGGCTCCACGGACCTGAATGAGATAGCCGAAAAGGCCGACTGGCTGCTCTCTGCGCAGACCGCCCGCGACGTCGCGCCCGACCTCACGGCAACGACCACGCGGTCTCCCCGGCCCACTAGGCCCAACCACCCTACCACTCCGGGTCACTGCTACTACCACACCCGTTTTGGCACTAGGGCCCAACGCTGCACGCCACCATGCACTTTCAAACCCCCCCCCGCACCGGCCCCCATGATGGCCGCGGGGCAAAAGGGGCCTCTACTGTACGTCACCAACGACAGCACCAACCGCCGATTTCTGTGCGACACAGGGGCCCAGCACAGCATCACCCCCGCCTCCGCCCTCGAAATCCAACGTGGCGCATGGGGTATCACGCTGGCCGCAGCCAATGGCTCTGACATCCGCACATACGGCACCTGCATGGTCACGCTTGACCTCGCAGGCCGCCGCTACCGCTGGGAGTTCCTCACAGCCAGGGTCCTCTGCCCACTCATCGGCGCCGACTTCCTACGCGCCCACGGCCTCCTTGTCGACATTCTGAGGCACTGCCTCGTCGACATCAATACTATGGCCCCCATCCCTGGCGCATTCACCCCGGCCCGTTCGGCCGGCCTGACGACCTACTGCCTCGCCAGAGCCACGGACGACTACTCGGCACTTCTAGCCGAGTTTCCCGCCCTCACTAACCCGACCTTTTCGGCCAAAGCCGCCAAACACGGTGTGGAGCACTATATCCCCACCACCAGCCCCTTGGTTTCTGCCCACGCCCGCAGACTCAACCCGGCCAAGCTGGAAATCGCGCGGGCCGAGTTCACCACCATGGAGCAACTCGGCATCATCCGCCGCTCCAGCAGCCCTTGGGCCTCGCCCCTCCACATCGCCCCCAAGCCCGGCGGAGGCTGGCGCCCCTGCGGGGACTACCGCCGCCTCAACGACGCCACCACCCCCGACCTCCAACTAGAGGCCGTCCCGCCAGCAAGCCAGCACAGCCGGTGGCGAACCGCCCGGCCCCACCAACTAGACCGGCGACCACTCAGAGCCGCTCCGGCAGAACCATTAGACCATCATCACGACTCGTCCACTCCTCCTAAGCGGATTCTGGGGGGAGCTCTGTGGCGACACGCCACCACTGGAAATAATCCACTCACAGCGGCACGGACAGTTTAAGCAGACGCCCCCAGCCGGGGGCCCTTTCCTCCAGCAACTTGTTTCCCGCAGGGACAGGCTGCCGGGAGCACTTCCTGTCTGGGGAGTATTTAAGTGGTTGCGCGGGCTTTTCCAGTTTCTCTTTGCCATGAGGTTGATTAAAGCAGTTGTGTTTCACCAACTCTGGTCTCGACTCCCACGTTTGCCGCGGTATCTCAACACAGAGGAGATTTACAAGGACGTTGCCGGGAGTAGAGAATCTTAGCTATGAGGAAAGACTGGATAGGCTGGGTCTGTTTTCCTTGGAACAGAGGAGGCTGAGGGGAGACCTTATTGAGTTGTATAAAATTACGAGGGGCATAGATAAAGTGGATAGAAAAGACCTATTTCCCTTAGCAGAGGGGTCAAAAACCAGGGGGCACAGGTTTAAAGTAATTGGTGGAAGGTTTAGAGGGGATTTAAGGGGAAATTTCTTCACCCAGAGGTTTGCGGGGGTCTGGAACTCACTGCCTGGAAATGTGGTAGAGGCAGGAACCCTAACCACATTTAAAAAGTACTTGGATGTGCACTTGGGATGCTGTAACCTGCAGGGCTATGGACCAAGAGCTGGGAAGTGGGATTAGGCTGGATAGCTCTTTGTTGGCCGGCGTGGACACAATGGGCCGAAATGGCCTTCTTCCGTGCTGTAACTTTCTATGATTCAATGCTTATAGCGAGTCAATAGGGGTAACACCAGTACCACCACTGTGAGTGGTACTTGAAAAGTAAAAATTTGCTGGGCCATGGGGAAAGAATAGGGGAGTGGGACTAATTGGATAGCTCTTTCAAAGAGCCAGCACAGGCATGATGGGCTGAATGGCCTCCTTCTGCGTTGTATGATTCTATGATATTTCAAAGTGGATTCTGAATTATTCTAGCCACGACTTTAATTTTAGATAAACGTGAAGTTTATAGTATGACGTCCCTTTAAGAGAGAAACAATATTGAGTAATTGCCTTATCAGAGTGGTTGTGCCTTGATGTATCGATTGGTTAGTTAATTTGAAGCAACACTGCTATCTTCTTAAATACAGTTCAGCAGGTGACCCACCTTCATCTCACTCCCTGTTGGTGAGGTTTCATCTTCACCATCAATCAAGCTTGTTCTAACCCTGTTATTTTAGGACTTTTTTTTTAGATAACTTTTCAAATGTCTCTCATTTGGACAGTTCTCTTTCTGGCACTGTGTTTTTACACTTTTATTAATATATAAATGGCTTGGCCGACATACATGACCATTTAGTGAAAGAGCGTGGGCCATGCACATTGAAAGATAATGCTTTGATGCATTTAAAGTGAAATATTAGATCTTCTAAGAGTTGTGTGTGATACATTGAGCCCCTCATTATTTAGCATAAAGGAATGGATAGAGGGCAGCATTGCATTGTCTTGGAATTCATATCACTGCAGTCTCTTCTACAGCTTGTATAGGCTGTATGTCTCTGAAAGCTGGATTAATGGGACCTTTCTAACTAAATTTGAGGCAAGATATTTCTTTGCCTTGACAAAATAATTTGCATAAAAATGTCTTTAATACATATTGCCGAGACACTGACTTAGGCACAGCCTTTCAATGTCTTTTAAACGCATGTGTCTAAGTTATCTAATCTATTGCTTTATGTTAAATTAATATTTTTATCACTCTGGTACACCAAAAATTCAATTTACTTGCCAAATTATGCATGTTATCAGGGGAACCATTTCTCATCAAAGAAAATCAACGGATAATCAAATATTTGCCATAGTTCAAAGGACTCTCAGATTATTCCAGCAAATGTATTCAACATGGAAGATCACAATGTAAATCAACATGTAAATACCTACCCTTTTAAGGAGTTTTCTTTTGTTTGTCTCCTGGTTTCAATGTCGGATTGTATTTTTTTCCCCCAGGTTTCCACCAAATATTTGGAAGTTATCACAAGCTTTGCCTCAAAACAATTACCATAATTAGGAACAATCAATGTCATGATTATTGCATCAAAACAATTAGCTGATTAGTTGACCAGAGAAAAGCAACATTAAAAGATGATGTGCTTGAAAATCAAGCTCATTCAACAACAACAACAACAACTTGATTTTAAAAAGCACTTTTAACGTGGAAAAACATCCCAAGGTGTTTCACAGGGACTACATCAAACAAAAGTTGACATCGAGCCACACAGGAGATATTAGGACAGATGGGCAGATTTTAAGGAGCATCTTCAAGGAGGAGAGAGAGGTAGAGAGACACAGAAGTTTAGGGAGGGAATTCCAGAGCTCAGGGCCAAGGGAGCTGAAGGCACGGCCACCAATGGTAGAGCGATGCAAATCAGGGATGCGCAAAAGGCAGAATTGGAGGAGTGCAAAATTGGAGGATTCCCATGGGAATCAGACCAATGTTTCTCTGACTCAAAACTGGTCCTCTGAACACTCTGGATGACTGTAATCAATGCAAGGTTAACTGAAGCATAAAGCTAACAATTTTAATTAAACATTACAAAACCTCTTCAGTTATTTTCAGCTCAATGGCTTGGTTATCTCATCTCATCAATGCTGCATAATATAAATAATCAAGATAGCTAGAGAAGCTGAAAGTGAATGACTCAAGAAAACTTGAGCCCCACTTATTGTTGCGACTTGTTCACTTTTTCAGCAAGCTGTCAGTTTTCTTTTAACTTGTAAATAAATGTCCAGTGTTGGACTCAGTTTCCATTTCATTTTCCAGGCAATGTGATATCTCAACTGTATTCGGCCATGCTGAGCTCCTACTTTTCCCCTCACAAACATACGAACTGTGCAGCTTCAAGCAATCCTGACTGCACTTTTTATGATCCCACAGTTATCTTCACTGAAAAGAAAGCCACACAAAGTTAGCTGTCTATAACTGTAAGGGGTTTTGGATCGCAGAGGTTTCTCTCTCTAGAGGCCTCTCTCTCTTGCACAGTAAAACCTTGAGTGGTTCGACCCACTCGCCCCTTAGATTCTATACTCTGGACTTTGGGGCAGGAACTACAATGTAGAGAAAACTCTTGTAGACCAAGTTTGATGAAACAAAATGAAATTTTATTGCATAAGGAAAAAGAAATCAAATGCAAGCAGATAAGAGAGTACATGGGAGGGAACAACACAAACAAATCACAATGACACAATACTAACTAAGGCAAATACAGGCATCTTATACTCTACAAAGATCATCATGAAATAAGGAAACACACGGAACATCGAGGGACAACAACTCATGTTAATTGTACCCTTAAGTCCACTCCCTTAAACCTATCTAGATCTGATTGTGAAGGGCCAGAAATATGCTCACCAATCCAACTAGGAAGTACCAGGTTTTGAAAACAAGTCTGGGTTTTGATCTCTTCAGGCGTCCCGTCTCCTCGTGGATCGTGGAACCCCAGTGAGCTGCACCACACCTCTCTCCTGAGGTGGGGGTCGGGGCAGCTGGACACCGGCTGCTTCTGTCATTTGTTTTTGTCTCTTCTCCCGAGCCGGAGCGGGTCGATGGCCTCTCGTTTCGTCAATGGCCCGGGGTTGGTCGATGATCTCCCGAAGTTTTAACCCCGGGGCGGGACGCCGGCTTCAAACGACCTTCTTGATGGTGGCTTAGTCTTCTTCTTCTTCCTCCGATGGTGGAGAGGAGTTTGTTGATCTTCTCCCAAACCAGCTCCTCTTTACCCAGCTCAAAAGCTGGACCGGCTGCCAACGCTCCAAGGCTGAGCTCGAAAGGCTGAGGCTCACCCCACCGCTCCGAAGAAGCTCCGACTCAACTACAACTTATCTTCACTGCTCAGCTGCCGAATTCCTACCCCAGTCTTCCAATTATACTTTTCCTTCAGAAGCTTCTACTTCCCGCCCAAAATCAGGTTAGTCTTTGTTTAACTTTTGGCGGGCTGGGAGCACAGCGGGGTAGTTATTATATTCTAAAATATTTTAGAGGGCCGGTAAAGGCCCATCTCTGGTCTGGAATGACCTTCATTGTTTTAATGTCCTGCTGATCTCATTATCTAGTCCTTGGTGCTGTTCTCATGAATATGAAATTGTCCCCTTTTGTCTGGGTCAACATTTAGATGGCCTCTGTCTCCAGGCCGATCTTGACTGGATCTGCATCCAATCCATATGCATGGGTGGGTGTCTGGTTTCGTTCTCTCAGAAACAGCTTCCAGAACTTACTGTGGGTTGAATCCACAAAGCTGTCTGAGGATTCGCAGGAACCATTTTAAAATGTCCCAATAAGCCGGTCACGTGGTATGGTGGCCATTTTGTATGCCCCTTTTTCTGGGCTTCTTTTAAAACAGTCTTTAAAAATCATGGCTTCTTCTGCCATTTGACCCTTTATAATATAAAGTTCAATTTTGCAAATCCTACACTCCCCCCTGATGATACTGTAACTTGCTTGAAGTATCATAATTCTGGGTGAGCATAATTTTCTGACTTTCCACAATCAAACCATCCCCAGTATTTACCTATCTATGACCCCACGACACATGCATTTCCCATTTCAGAAAAACCTAGTGTACATTGAGCATCTACAGATGGCAATACCTTGGAGTTATAATCTGACAACTTACTTCCAGGCGTGGAGGGGGGCCTTATACCCCTACATCACCTGGTGCATACACACTATCTTTTAATAATAACAACACATCTAATAAACTTCAATAATAAAATAAAGTACACACACGAAAATTACAACGCACATGAATACATATCAAAAATAATACAGAGGAGGGAGGGAAAGTTTTAACTTTATACAAAGCAGCAAAAATCTAAACGGGTGTCTCTTCTTCTACCCGCACATAATGCTCCCTCCATTCCCCTCTATTCTCATACTTTTGCGAATGTTTGACCTTTTTACAGTGTACAAACAGTAAATAAACTACAATGATAACCTGGCACAGTACAAGAATGTGGGAGGTTATCCTAATCCAAGAAGGGACTTCTATATTAGTGAACAGGTCCCACCACGGTGGGGTCACTATATCCAATATGTTTGCCCCTATCTCTAAAGTCTTCAGCTCCAGTGTGTAGAAGTGTTTCTGTGAAACAACAATGGCTTTTAACCTCTTGGTGAGGTGTCAGGGAGAAGGGGAATGATATATCCAAAATGTGCAACGAATCGCTCCAGATCGGTGAAATTCTCTTTAACAGTGATGTGAACAGTGGAAATTTCAGGAATGGGGGCAATTCGCTCTTGGGCCACTTGAACTTCTGCCCTGGGCTTGAAACAGAAGCTGCTGTCACTAACCGGACACCAACCGTGCTGTCCATGCTGGTAGTGGGGCACTGCAGTGGTGACACAGTATGTCCCACCTCCTATATATGCCACCTGCGGTGGCACATGGCCTTGTGCCATTACCTCCATGGTGCAATTTATAGGCTTCACGCCAGCCGTTCTGAACCCGCACTGTTGGTTTGAATGGGCATTCAAGTGCTGGGGACACAGGATGATGTGTGCTCCCTGGCTCCGGCACCCCGAGAGGTCAGTACCCATCATTGCATGCTCCCATCGAATGACGTAAGGTGGGACCCCTGTGTAGCGAATATGCGCACCCCCCTGAATGACTCCAATGTTCTCCACCCTGTATACCAGGGCAGGTTTAGCTGTCTTTCCCATCACCGGCATTCTTACCACTATACCCATAATGGTGTGATTAGACCGTCCACAGTCCACTGGGACTGGGTAGGCCTCTGAAGCTAGTCTGAGCTGGCACGGACTCAATGCATTCTCAAAAGGGTGGAGGGCTGCGAGGTGCTTGTTGCTGATCCAGGAGGGGACTAAACCTTGTTTCAAATCCTCCAGGTTACTGCGGCCCTCGCCCAGTAACCACGCCCCGTATAGCACACAAGTTTCATTCTGCGCAGCCTGATCGGACGCGTTCCGATCCTCCCTGATGAGAGCATTTACTGTTCTGGCGTGTTTCTCCAGCTCAGCTATTATCTCTTTTAAGTGTAGTGTCATGGCCTGGTCCTCATGTAACTCAGAACCCACTACCTTATTCTCGTCAGTCAGTATCTTTCTCAACTGTGTTTTCAAACCATTGATCTGGGTTTGCAGCTCCACATCATCCAGTGTGTTGATGACGGAAGTTCCTGTATTAAAAGCTGTGAAAATATCATTTACTGCACCCCTTCTTTGTCTCCCTACTCTGTCCAAGACCTCATGTGGTATGGTGTATAATCCGGCTCTGTCGACATCGGCAAAGTCGAATTCGTAAAACTGTTTAAACATGTTTGTTAACAGGACCTGGTATAATTGCTCCGTTTCCCTGGGGCACCACCCTGGCAATCGTACCTCGGTGAGGTAAAATCACCGAAGCCACCACGTAGTGCACCCCTTGGTACAGCACCTGACCTGTGGGTACCAATACCAATCCATTCCTGGGTCCCTTTGTTGTGGTGGGGCACCCTTCCTTGAGGGCTTTAGCTACCGGAATTGTGGGCAGGGGCTTGCGGGGTCGGGTGATGAGCTCAGTGGCTTTTACTGGGATCTGAGAGTATGGGACTCCGCAAGCCTGTGTGCTGACGTCCCACCTCATTCCTTGTCCAGCATCCTGCCACTGCCTTTGGAAAAAGATGGAGACGCCTGTGGGGCAAGCGCATTCTGAACCCCACATACAGATGTAGATCCCCTCATCTGGTTCCCACCATTTGTCCCAACAGACACTCAACCCCCCATGAGTTCCCGTAATAGTCCGATGGGTGTTGTTACCCAGTCTCTCCCACTCCACAGTGGAGTTCTTCATGGTGCTGCTCAACTTGCTCAGCCACCACCAACGATTCAAAGGTACCCGTCCATTGCAAACAAGGCAAATCTTCCTCCCAGCGGTGGCGCTGATCCTGGGTGCGATGACCCTCACCCTGGGGCACATCAGAGACATTTCTCTGTATGCAAACCCCGTCTGGCTGGAGTATTCAGTGGAGTTCGACCCCAGCCAGCCTGGCCATCTTCCTTCATGGAAGTATACGGCAGTCTCTTCAGCGTCCCGTGGGCCGGTTCCATCAGTCGCGATGGGGCCTCTGTTGCCAGAGCACCCATATATTGTGGAGTCCTTGGTGCGGCCCCGATAGGCCCAGCTCCATCCGATCGTCATGAACGTGACGAAGATCCCTCTCATCTTTTCTGGCTCCTGTAACAGGTTAAACAATATAGCCAGGCTCCCGAGAGATTCTGGCTTAGGTGACGGCATGATCGGGTCTTTTGACCTCGATCCAAAACTACACACATACTGGGCAGATTTCAAAACTACTTAAACTCTAATCATTTTAATATTTACACACCTTAAACTTAAAACTTAAACTTAACTTACGTACAGCGCCGCCCGTCCCCGGGCGGCTTGCGTAATCCCTGATTGGACTGCAGCTCGCCGCTCCCTGTGGCGGGGCTGCAGTGACCTGTGGCCTGGGTTCCCCGCAGCCTTTTGCTGTTAATCGGGGACTGTGTTTTTTCATGGATTTCTGAAGTCGGCGTCTATTGGGAGTGGGGGACTCGGGCCAAGGTTTTACTGGCTGAGGCGTACGAGTCGACCTGCGAAAAGGTACTTTGGGCGTGGCTCCCTTAGCGAGTGGACCTTCGGGTGGGACCTTAGCTCTCACAGCCCGTGGCTCTTCCACGACTGTGGGCTTCGGCTCCCTCCCCTCAGGCTCCGCCCCTTTGGGATTTGGGTCTGTGGCAGACGACTCCTCCTCACCTGTCCCTACAGGTGGAGGATCTCCGCCCCCAATTTCTACCTCCCCCACGCTCGAGTCGAGGGCGGGACCTCCGTCCTCCGACTCCACCTCCGCTAGAATAGTGTCGAGGGTGGGACCCTGTTGTTCGGGCCCCTCCTCGTCCGAGTCCCAGGCCATAGGGGAAGCCTCCCCCCAGGTGGGCAGGACAGCTTCTCCTTCCAAGCAGGCTACAACGCCAGCTTGTGTGGTCTGTGACTCATCGCACGCCTCAGGCTGAGGATCTGTACCCTCAGACCTGGCTTCGGTTGCTGATGCTCCTGCACCCGGATTAAACTGCTTGCACTGATTGATGTGAAACCATTTACAAGCCCTTAGCTGACCCTCTAAACTGCCAGCCCTCGCTGTTAACCTAGCGTTCTCCTCCCTTAAATCCTGCTCAACTAACTTAGCCTCTGCAAACTGACACCGTAGGTATTCCTCCATTTCACAGGAGGTCTCTTCCTGTGCATGTCTTTCTAGAGGATACAGGTCGACAGGCTGCGCTGGCTCTAGTCATTTGGGCACAGCGGTCGGGGTTTCAGGAACGACAAGACCAATGGTGATGACTATCTTCCCCTGCGTGATCATCAGAGACCGCATTGTCTCTATGATTGACTCTATTGCAGCGGGATCCATAACTGCACCAGCTCCTTGTGCTGGGGCAGGAGCTACAGCTTGGGTTTGGGCGGGTGCTGGGGCGGCGGTCTGGGCTTGGGCTTGGGCTGTGGGAAATTTTCCCTTATTATCCTTCCACGGATTTCTACAGTCCTTGCGCCAATGTCCATCCTTCCCACACCCGTAGCAATTGAGCTTGGCTTGGACAGGGCGATTCCCCTCCTGATGCCACTCCTTCTTGCTTGGGGCTGCGGGTTTTGCCTCATGCACCTTTCCCTTCTGGGGAGGTGTTTCCTGACCTCTACAATTCTTGTACGCAACATTGAGCTGACGGAGCACCGTCTCCTCCGTGACACCGGGACCTTGGGGATCAAACCACGACCTGGCTAAGGCCCGTATCTCTGGCAAGCTGTTGGTAACCAAGCAACGGAGCCAATGAACCCGCTGTTCGTCGCACATTGCAGCCCGTTCAGGCATATCCGGACAGCTGCGTCGATACACTGGCCACAGCCTTTCTGTGAAAACCCGTGGGGGTTCTCCAGATAGCTGCACGGTCCCTTCTACACGGTCGAACGGACTACCGTCGTCCACTCCCATCACTTCTAAAACTTCCTCCCTGAGATCCGCATACCCGTTCCATCCCCTCTTACTCTCAACTGAGAGGCACTGAAGGATTGTGCAATCCAGGGAGAAAAGCAACAGTTTCACCTGTTCCTGTTCATCACAGTCATTAATGGCTGCTGTTTCCTCTATCTCCCTGAAATGAATCGAGGGATCTCCCTTTACTGTGAGTCGTGTGAGGTGGCTCACCATGGACCTTAATTGCGGGGCAGCGTAGGGCACCACGAGCTGGTTCTGGTGGGGTACGACATCGCCATTGCCGGCGTTGGGACCAAACCTCTGGTGCCGAGCGGGACACATTGGTGCCGGTCCCGGCTTTGCTACCAGTGGTTGTTCTTTCTCACATTCCACCTCGGCTACCTCCTCTTTTACGACCCCCTGTTTTTCCAGCCAAGTCTCACTATAGCTCGGCGGTGCTGAGGGCTCGGTGGCTGGCACCACAACTATTTCAGCTGGAATCGGCTGTTTTGATTCCTTTAAAAAGTCCATGTGACTGGCTTTCGGGCTGACGAGACACACCATGCCTTTTGCCTTAACCAGGGCTGTTCTTAGGTCCTCTATGGTCTTTTGGCAGGGGCCGTGGTCTGTGCTCTCAAACCCGTGCTCGAGGGCTAGCTTGTAAGCTGCCTTAACCTCCACTACTCTCTCCTCCTGCGCTCTTAGCTGTTGTGCGAGGCGGGCGTTTTTCTCCCGTATCCTCATTTCATTGATCTTTGCCTCAGTAACCTGGCACTCCAGGTACTCTATCCTAGCCTGATGTTGACTAGCTACCACTTGGCGTTCCTGATTTAGCGCTTGAAGCGCTGTGATGAGTTTTTCCCCACCCATGGCATTTTCCTCTATCTCTGCTGCCTGGGTTGTGATCCTGGCTGCCTGTGCTGCAACGACCCGGTCCAAGATCTGGACCTGCTTCTTGTAACACATCAGCCACACTGCCTTCTCTACTGACTTCTTATGCTTTTTGCTCTCTGTCCACCTGATGGCTGCGTCCAACAGACACCCATCCAGTAAGAGATCGGAAATCCACTGCTTAGTGAGATTTACCTTGCCAAAGACATAATCCGCTATCCTCTCATCCATTGCATTTCGACCATTCAAACTCGGATCTACTACATTGCAATACTGCTGCCAGAGTCCTGCCGTGGTCGCCATTTTCTGTAAGGGGTTTTTGATCGCAGAGGTTTCTCTCTCTAGAGGCCTCTCTCTCTCTTGCACAGTAAAACCTTGAGTGGTTCGACCCACTCACCCCTTAGATTCTATACTCTGGACTTTGGGGCAGGAACTGCAATGTAGAGAAAACTCTTGTAGACCAAGTTTGATGAAGCGAAATGAAATTTTATTGCATAAGGAAAAAGAAATCAAATGCAAACAGATAAGAGAGTACATGGGAGGGAAAAACACAAACAAATCACAACGACACAATACTAACTAAGGCAAATACAGGCATCTTATACTCTACAAAGATCATCATGAAATAAGGAAACACACGGAACATCGAGGGACAACAACTCATGTTAATTGTATCCTTAAGTCCACCCCCTTAAACCTATCTAGATCTGATTGTGAAGGGCCAGAAACATGCTCACCAATCCAACTAGGAAGTACCAGGTTTTGAAAACAAGTCTGGGTTTTGATCCCTTCAGGCGTCCCGTCTCCTCGTGGATCGTGGAACCCCAGCGAGCTGCGCCACACCTCTCTCCTGAGGTGGGGGTCGGGGGCAGCTGGACACCAGCTGCTTCTGTCATTTGTTTTTGTCTCTTCTCCCGAGCTGGAGCGGGTCGATGGCCTCTCGTTTCGTCAATGGCCCAGGGTTGGTCAATGATCTCCCGAACTTTTAACCCCGGGGCGGGACGCCAGCTTCGAACGACTTTCTTGATGGCGGCTTAGTCTTCTTCTTCTTCCTCCGATGGTGGAGTGGAGTTCGTTGATCTTCTCCCAAACCAGCTCCTCTTTACCCAGCTCAAAAGCTGGACCCGGTGCATATGCTCCAAGGCTGAGCTTGAAAGGCTGGGGCTCACCCCACCACTCCGAAGAAGCTCCGACTCAACTCCAACTTAACTCCACTGCTCAACTGCCGAATTCCTACCCCAGTCTTCCAATTATACTTTTCCTTCAGAAGCTTCTACTTCCCGCCCAAAATCAGGTTAGTCTTTGTTTAACTTTTGGCGGGCTGGGAGCACAGCGGGGTAGTTATTATATTTTAAAATATTTTAAATGGCTGGTAAAGGTCCATCTCTGGTCTGGAATGACCTTCATTGTTTTTAATGTCCTGCTGATCTCGTTATCTAGTCCTTGGTGCTGTTCTCATGAATATGAAATTGTCCCCTTTTGTCTGGGTCAACATTTAGATGGCCACTGTCTCCAGGCCGATCTTGACTGGATCTGCATCCAATCCATATGCATAGGTGGGTGTCTGGTTTCTGTAATGATCAATAATATGTCATTCTATAGTGGACATAAATTTATAACAGAAATAGACAGTTTCCTAGAAGTAAAGGGAATTAAGGGTTACGGGGAGCAGGCAGGAATTTGGACATGAGTCTAGGTTCGGATCGGTCATGGCCCTGTGGGTAGCGGAGCGGGCCCAGGGGCCATGTAGCCTGATCCTGCTCCTATTTTGTGTGTCTAATTCTGTTAGATTCAGGAGATTGTTCTGTGATAGTGGATTGGCAGTTAGGATCAGATCAGCCATGATCTTATTGAATGGCGGAGCAGGCTCGAGGGGCAGATTGGCCTATTCCTGCTCCCATTTCTTAAGTTCTTATGTTCTTATGGACACTAGGTGGAGCCGTAGAGCTGTGTAAAGCTGTATATAGCTGTATGTATAAGACTACACTACCCAGCTATATGTATATTAAGACTACATTACCCATGAGGCACTAGGCTACCCACAAGGCAGCAGTCAAGATGGAAGCCTCTACAGACACTGTACCTAGTCCACATGTGCTCAATAAAAGTGTCTAGCAAAAGCTAGCTGTGTTCATAATAAGAATGTCTATTTATTAATGAACATAAGATGGTACCAGGATGGTGAAGATCTGCTGAAAATTGTGAAAAGGGACATGGAGAATTTGAAGCCACCAGAGCGTTTGAATCTCAAGGGAAATGTCGACTACAATTGGCAGATTTTTAAACAACAATTCGAACTCTACATTGCTGCCATCGGATTCAGTAGGAAGCCAGATGCAAGAAAAATAGCGTTGCTGCTTACGGTTGCAGGCCCACAGGCGATAGAGGTATTTAATACATTTGTATTTAATCCAGAGGAGAACAGAGAAAAATTAGAAGATGTGCTAAAAAAATTTGATGCACATTGCTCTCCCAAAAAGAATGAGACGTATGAAACATACATCTTCCGTTCTCGGACACAGCAACAAAATGAGACTTTTGATAGCTTTATAACTGATCTGAAACTGAAAGCACAGACATGTAATTTCTCTGAGCTCAAAGCATCCATGATTCGTGACCAGATTGTGTTTGGTATTCATGATAAAAAAGTCAGGGAACGTCTGTTGAGAGAAACCGAACTAAATTTGGAAAATGCGGTGAAAATATGCCAAGCCAGCGAGCTAGCTCGAAAGCACGCGAAGACTTTCAGTGAAATCAATAATGATGCGATTGTAATGAGTGATAATGCTGCTGTCGGTGTTGTGTCCTAGAAGGGGAAGAAATATGGGCAGAACAGAAATGAAAAGCAATCGGAGGATGACATTTTTAATTGTAAACGCTGTGGTTACAAACACCAGTTAAAACAATGCCCAGCATTTGGAAAAATGTGCACAAAGTGTAATGGAAAGAATCACTTTGCCAAACAATGCTTTTCAAAAGTAAAAACAACGAAAGGGCAACAAGTTAATGTGATTGAGGACACTGATTTAAGTGAGACATTTTTTGTAGGAATGGTGTCATGTGACGATATCAAAAAAGATACAGAAAATGTGCAGCCCTCAGAAATGGACAATGCTGAACATAAAGTCAATGCAGTAAAAGTGGACAAATGGATGATCCCACTGCAGATAAATGGAGCATTAGTTACATTGAAACTGGACACTGGGGCAAAAGCAAACTTAATCAGTATGAGTGACATAAAAAATATGAAAGAAAAGCCCAAAATACAGAAAAAGTCAGTGCTACTGAAGAGCTATAATGGACAGAAAATAGATAGCTTAGGTGTATGCAGACTTAAAGTGACAGTCAAAGCCAAAGTGCATCATCTCATGTTTTCTGTTTTGGCTGAAGGGCTTGATTCTCTACTAGGTGACAAAGCTTGTGAAGACTTAGAACTGGTCAAGAGAGTCTACCGTATAAACTGTGCCATAAGCAGACCAGATGACTCAGGTGATGAAGCAGAGAGCCCATCAAGGATGAAAAGGCCAAAGGGTGTCCATGTCTTCAAAAAGCCTAGTTTCTCCAAGAAGAAAGAAAAAGACTTTAAGGTCAAAGAGAAGCCAAAGGAAGAAAAGCACAAAGAGGAAAAATACAAGGAGAAAAAGTCCAAAGATATAACCGCAGCAGATGTTGTTAAGCAGTGGAAAGAGAAAAAGAAAAAGAAGAAGCCTGCACCAGAGCAGGAAGCAGTTCCGGTGGATACTCCTTCTTCCCTCAGGCCAATCTTTGGTGTTCCATTAGCCGAGGCTGCTGAGAGGACTATGCTGTATGATGGGATCCAGCTGCCAGCAGTTTTTCGAGAGTGCATTGACTACATTGAGAGTTATGGCATGAAGAGTGAAGGAAACACTGAAACCCTCTCCAAGCAAAGATCGCAAGGAGACCTCGATCTATACAAGAGCAGATCGATGACAATGCCGCAACTGCATCGTGTCATTCACCGCCAGAACAATCTCATGAAGACACATCAGACTTACCCGTGTTGAGAAGATCCACACGTGAAGTAAAAAAGCCTGATAGACTTAATCTTTGATTACAATGTAAAGCTTTGAAAATGTGTTGACTGTTTTGAAAATGTTTATGTTTATAGAGCACTAACAAAAGCGTTACTGATATTATCTTTATTGTTTTCTTGAAAGTTGATTGATATTGATTTTGTTAAACCTCAAAGAAAGGGGGATGTAATGAGCAATAACATGTCATTCTATAGTGGACACTAGGTGGAGCCGTAGAGCTGTGTAAAGCTGTATATAGCTGTATGTATAAGACTACACTACCCAGCTGTATGTATATTAAGACTACATTACCCATGAGGCACTAGGCTACCCACAAGGCAACAGTCAAGATGGAAGCCTCTACAGATACTGTACCTAGTCCACATGTGCTCAATAAAAGCGTCTAGCAAAAGCTAGCTGTGTTCATAATACGAATGTTTATTTATTAATGAACATAAGAGTTTATTTCTCTCAGAAATGGCTTCCAGAACTTACTGTGGGTTGAATCCACAAAGCCGTCTGAGGATTCGCAGGAACCATTTTAAAATGTCCCAATAAGCCGGTCACGTGGTATGGTGGCCATTTTGTATGCCCCTTTTTCTGGGCTTCTTTTAAAACAGTCTTTAAAAATCATGGCCTCTTCTGCCATTTGACCCTTTATAATATAAAGTTCAATTTTGCAAATCCTACATAACATTTCCTCATTCAATACAAGTAGCAATCACTGTGCATCAGCAAGTGAGTTCAGGTTTCAATGAGTACATTTGCCATTACATATTTTCACACTTAGCTAAAGAAAGCAACTAAATGACTACCCTGCTTACTAGTATGGCAGCTGCATTTAGTGTCAACAATATCAAATTATATGTAACATCATCGTATGTGACGTGATTTACAAAACATTTTAGACCCTTTCCTGACTCATAGAACCGTTTTTTTTTCTTGTAGGGGTTGGGCGGTGGGTGGGGGGTGCGGTGGGGGAGAGGGAAAGAGGAAAACAGGGTTTTTATACGATTAACAGCAAAACTAGCTGTTCACAGAGTGCACCAGGATTTCCTATTAATAATCCCTGCCCACTATCTGGTTTGGATTTAGTGGATGGAGGCTGCCCTTGCCCCAGTCCTCATGATGGATGAATTTAATGCCTATAAAACCCATATCTGCCCAATGATCAAGTTTTAGTAGGCTGCAGACAGGACCTCCTGTACTACATTTAGACCAGAGAACTTGATGAGAGCAGCCCACTCAATCCCAAAATACACTCCCTGAAAAACCAAAGCTGTGGTCTGGTTCTTACTCCTCCGCAGTGTTATGAGAGGCGCAAACCTCAGTTACTTCCGCTTAAGCTAGATCTGCATATTTGTGCCAGAGCATAAATGTATTAGCTGTACTCAACATTCTTTATTAACCCAGAAAATCTATATAAAAAGATAGTCCCAAACAACAAGGCTTCATATAAATTTCTCCTGCCTGCTGTATCTTCTACTGTGGATGTGCATTACTTTCTTTTATCATTTTATAGTATCTGCAGATTTGTCTGTTAGTGCCATTGCCCCTGTACACAGAAGTTCAAATGTTGAGTTAATCATCACTCGCCCATACCTGAGTATAATTATCAGGGTCACATTCAAGAGCTGTTTGTCTTTATTATAATTAATCAAACTGCGACTTGTTATTATCCCACCAAATATATAAAACAAAATGAGAGTACAGTTCGTTGATAAAGCATGTCTATTCATGTGAATGCAATTTTGCAATTGTGACAATAATAGCATTGATAATTGACATTAGCTGTACTCATTGGTAATATTATTAAAAGCTGATCAGGCAGAATGACTTTTAAAAATATATATGAGAGGGGATTTCCTTTACAGAAATGTTTGGCAAAACTATCTTCAGCTCGGGGAGAGCTGAGTGCTATTTTTGTTATATTGACATTGAGGGGGTGATTTTCATTCAGAAGCCGGGAAGGAGGCGGGACTACAACTTTCGGGGTTATAATCCCGCCTCCATCGAGATGCGGCCAATCCATGTGATTTTAACTTGATTGACCTTGTTGAGCCCACCCAGCGGGCTCAGCAGGCCAATTAAGGGCCACTCAGCAACAGGTGATGTCACAGACTGAAATTTCATCTGTCAAGACGTTTTGACAGATGAAATATCAGTGTTTCAGAGTCTTACTTCTAACCTGAGTCCTTCTACACAGACACAGTTGGAAATCTCACCGGCACAGAACGCTGCAGGCTGTCACTTTTGACAATTCGCAGCCATTCTTCTTTCTGTGCCGGTTAGATGATGGACTCCTGAAACCTAGAGGAAGGAAGGCTGAAAGGTAAGTAGAGGTAATTTAAACTTCTTTACACACCAAACACACTTACCTTTGCACTCATGCACCCATCGCTCCTGAACACCGACATCTCGACCCCTCCATGTCGTTCAACCCGACGGCCCAACTCCTCTAAGTTGGCATGGTTTGGAGCCATCGGGAATCCCACACTTCAAGCTTTAAAATAGGGATTAGGCTAAAAACTGCCTGTTAACTACCTGTTAACAGGCAGTTAATTGGCACTAATCCCTTCTCGCCTCGGGTAGGCGGGTCCCAATGCAGGGTGGGTACCCACCTCCTTTGAAACTTACATAGAGGCGGGTTGGGGGCAGGATGGTGTCGGGACCCCGAATTCGGGACATTAACCCCCCGCACGCCTCCAATCCTGACTCCACGGGTCAATGAAAATCAATCACTGAGTCTCATTTACTGTCACTCCAACTGAGCAAGGCACATGCATTTTAGTTTAAAGATGTGTCGTATTTGAATAAAGATTTTGTAATTGATCTTGCTCTTTATGATAATACGACTCTCTTGATCTTGCTTGACTGGTGCCCTGCCATTTGATTCAATATGCAGTCCCTCCACTACCAGTGCACTTTGTTGCAGTGCACGATCTGCAGTATTGCAGCAACTCACAAGGCTTTCCATCCCCAAGAACTCTACCAACAAAAAAGGACAACAGTACTATCATGGGAATGCCATCACCTCCCATGTCCCACCCCCAAGTCACTCATCATCCTGATTTGGATTGTATATCACTGTTCCTTCATGGGTCAAAACCATGGAATTCGCAACCTACCACCATCATCACCAGGACAGCAGCAATTTGCTTTTTTATTTTTCCTGCCAAAGTGGATCAATAAAACAACAAATGATTATTTAAATGGAGAGAGATTACAAAATTCTACAGTTCAGAGAGACCTGGGGGTCCTTGTGCATGAAACATAAAAAGTTAGCATGCAGGTACAGCAAGTAATCAAAAATGCAAATGGAATGTTGGCCTTTATTTCAAGGGAGTTGGAGTATAAAAGCAGGGAAGTCCTGCTACAACTGCACAGGGTATTGGTGAGACCACACCTCGAGTACTGCGTACAGTTTTGGTCTCCTTATTTAAGGAAGGATATACTTGCATTGGAGGCAGTTCAGAGACGATTCACTAGGTTAATTCCAGAGATGAGGGGGTTGACTTATGAGGAAAGGTTGAGCAGGTTGGGCCTATACTCATTGGAATTTAGAAGAATGAGAGGCGATCTTATTGAAACATATGGGGCTCGATTTTCATTGAGCCGTGGAGTCGGGTTTGGAGGCGTGCAGGGGGTTAAAATCGCAAAAACTGGCGGGCGGGACCGAGCAATTTTAACTCAGGCGTGTCTGATGGTCCTGACTCCATTCCACATCCACCAGGCGGGACTGGTCTTTAAGGCCATTAATTACCACTAAATGGCCTCTATAATGCTATTTTAACAGGCCCTTGCAACTTTAACCCTTTTCCCACGTAAAACACGCCTGGTGGGAATCACGAATGTGAAACCTGACGGGAGCACTATTGGATTGCTGACTATCAACTGCAGGACAACCATTAAAGAGGAGATTTGATCAGCCATCATTTGCAGGTGGCAGGACTTACTGGTCTCAAGTCTGGGGCAACATTTACAAGGCTTAACCACACCTGTGGAAGGTTGGAGCCTCACAACCATCTCCAGTGTGGCCTCCTGGGAAACCCCTCTCGCTACCTTCACTCAGCGCTTCCTCAATGGAAGCATATACCAGAAGTATGGGAGCCATTTATTTCCTTCCCATCTGGGCATTAGAGGAGCTCGAGCACCAGCTATGGCACCAGCAGAACCAGGAACAACAGCAGCACCAGCAACAGCAGCAGCAGCAGGAGCGCCAGCCTGCTGCTCACCCACCTGAGGCTGCACAGGCCAGAAGGGGTCAGCGCCTGGAAGCCTGTCGGCGCAGGAGATACCCCCCAAACAGTGTCTACAGACGCAGGGTCATCTATCCCAACATGTCTGAGCAGCAGTACCAAAGGCGGCTCCGGCTTTCGCGAGAGGTAGTGACTGACATCTGCGCAATGCTACAGCAAGACCTGCTGCCCAGAGGACCAGGTGGACAAGCATTACCAGTGGCCGTCAAGGTCACCACCGCACTCAACTTTTTTGCCTCAGGCTCCTTTCAGGGATCAGCAGCAGACATCAGCGGCATCTCCCAGGCGGCCGCACACACTTGCATCACGCAGGTAACCGATGCCCTCTTTGCCCTCGCGCACAATCACATCCATTTCAGCAAGGATTGAACAAGTGTCACGGCGCGAGTGGTTGGATTAGCTCATCTGGCAGGCTTTCCAAGGGTGCAGGACGTCGTTGACTGCACACATGTGGCCCTTAGGGCACCCCATCGCAATCCAGGTATTTTTGTCAAACGCAAGGGCTTCCACTCCCTCAACATTCACCTGGTGTGTGACCACAAGAAGGAGATTTTGCATGTTTGTGCCATGTACCCTGGCAGTTGCCATGACTCCTTCATACTGCGCCAGTCTAGTGTGCCTCCACTATTCAGTCTGCCAGACCAACTTAACGGATGGCTACTTGGAGACAAGGGCTATCCCCTGAGGACGTGGCTAATGACGCCGTTGAGGAGATCATCCAACGAAGCTGAGGAGCGCTACAACTCCAGCCACATTTCCACCAGATCCATTATTGAACAAACCATCGGTTTGCTGGAAGATGCGCTTGAGATGCCTGGATGCAGCGACCCTAGAGACAAAACCTGCCAGAGATTCCTGCACCTGTGCCTGGAGTTCCATCATCTCTGATCTTATGGATGGACCCAGATGCAGAGGGTCGACATGGTGCTGAGCCAAGCTGGCAGAGTCCTGCACCCTCTGATTTGGACTCTCCACTGCTGTCCCTGTCTCCACAATCTGCTGATGCTCACTTGTGAGCTGTGATACACTAGGTGACAACACTACTCTATGTCCCGAAGGTCCCACCGAGGTGTGAGTGTCTGCGCTGGTGCTGGGTTGGCTGAATTCTGCTGACGCTGCGCCCTCAGAGGTTGCAGCTTCCTCTGAGGAGTTGGCTGCTTAGCCTCTTCTTCCTGGCTAGGGGGGACGGATGCTTGTGATGGTCCTGTGGGGGAGTAAAGGAAAGAGTCAGAGATGTGATGCAAAGGCTACATGCACATAGTTTTTTGCAGATGCTCATAAGCGCATCTGTTACAGCTTCACAATCATTATCAGCGACTCATGCAATGTCAAAGAGAGAGATGGGAAACTTTTCTGTCACCAGCTTGCTGTGTTGCACCCGTCTGTCCATCCCCCATGATCAAATCATCCTCAATGCCAATGATTTCCGGGGCATGCCTCCTCCCAGGGGGCCAGGTGGGCTATTGAGGGTGGCCCTCCTTCTGTACTGGCTTGCTCTCTCTTGTTGTGAGCTCTCTTTTCCTGCAATGAGGGAGACAAGTGGAGGTTGAGTGAGAATGAAGGAGTGAGTGTAGAGATTGCATAGCATAGATACTTAGAAGGAGACAAAGATGGCGTGAGGTTGCAAGACCAAGGGCCCTCCCTGTGTGTAGTCAGTTGTGTTCAAAGCATCAGAGTGATAGCGAGTGTGAGGGCTGCATGGTGGAATAGTTATGTGAATGTGAGCATAGAGAGAGAGGGCATGCGTAAGGATGCATGGATCTTAGTGTCAAGTGGAATGTGGAGGAAGAGACTGCTAAAGCTGAGTGCTGGTGAGGAAAGGCAATAGGGATCAGATTGAGGGTGATGGGAAATTCATACTCACTTTTCCAGTGTGCTGAAGGTCATGAAATATTTTCCGGCACTGAATCCAGGTTCGCCGTGTGACTCCCAAGGAGTTGACCTTCTCAGCCACCTGCATCCACACAGCCTTGGTCTGAGTGGGAGGCCTCTTCCTCCCTGATGAAGGGAACAGGACCTCCCTGTTGGCCCTAGCCCCATCCACCAATGCCTGCAGGGCCGCCTCATCAAAACGAGGAGCTGCTCTTGCCCTCCCGCTTGTCATCTTTCTTGCAGGTCCCTCTGGCACGAAATGGAGGAAGCTTGGAAGCCTGCAGAAGAAGCAAGGCTTGCTGTGGATCTTAAATGCAGCAGCAATGATGGCGTCATCGGAGGGGACTTTCAGTCATGAAAAACCCATTTGCAAAGGCTTCCCACGCGTTGGAAATCAATTGGCCACTTAAGTTAAAATTGCATCAATCTCCCACATCTATTTAGATTCATGTGGGAAATACGAAATTCGGATAACACAAAACCATCCGGCACCTGAGTTAAAATCCCCCCCATAAGATACTGAGGGGGCTCGACAAGGTAGATGCAGAGAGTATGTTTCCCCTCGTGGGGAAATCTAGAACTCGGGGGCATAGTTTCAGAATAAAGGGTCGCCCTTTTAGAACTGAGATGAAGAGGAGTTTCTTCTCTCAGAGGGTCATAAATCTGTGGAATTCTCTGCCGCAGAGAGCTGTGGAGGCTGAGTCATTAAATACATTTAAGGTGGAGATAGACAGATTTTTGCAAGATAAGGGGGTAAAGGGTTATGGGGAGCGGGCAGGGAAGTGGCTTTGAACCCACGGTCAGCCATGATCTTATTGAATGGCGGAGCAGGCTCGAGGGGCAAAGTGGCCTATTCCTGCTCCTATTTCTTATGTTCTTATGTTCTTAAGAGGAAGGTCCACCACCACCACTATATCAGGGCAGCTAAGGTAGGACAATAAATGCAGCCTTGACAGTGTCACCCACATCCCATGAAATTGAAAAAAAACTTTTAAAACTTCTCTAATGTTGAAAGCTCTGCAGATATCACACTAAAAAAGCACAATTTACTTCAACTATTTATCTCATTGTTTCTTGGTTTGGTAAAAAAGTAATGGCCTGTATTTTGTGGTCAGTGGCGAACGAACGGCACTCGCCGTTCATTGCACTTACACATGCGTACAGCCGATCAGACGACTTGTGGTAATTAGAGAACCAATACAGCGTCACACCCTCTACAGGAGATCTGGAATCTGTGTGAACAGGGCAAGTGTGGCGGTCCCATTGGTTGTCCTTTACATTGAGATACATAATTCCCTTTAACTTAACTTACTTATGTATGTATAAATTACTTAACTGTATGTATTTAACTTACTTATTTGTATAACTTACCAGTTGGGGCTGTTGCCCCTTTAACTTACCTGTTGGGCCGTTGCCCCTTTAAGAGGCGACCTAACGCGCTGACGTCACGCATCACGTGACGCATGCGCGCCGGCCGCCGGCCCGACTCGGGTTTCCTAGACGGCCGCTGGCACAGCCCGAGCTACCGCGACTTCGGCCGCATCGGCCAGCAGGCGGGGGTGAAGCGATCCTCTATTCCCGCGGCAAGTACCGGCACAGTCCAGCCTTGCAACCTCAGCCTCAAAGGCCAGCCTCCGTACCGGGGAGATGTACCGATGCAACGGTGCAGGTCACGTGACCGCCTAAGCGCACGCGAACATGCTGACGTCACGATGCGGTCACGTGACGCCCAAAGCGCGGGAATATAGAGTAGAGCGTAATGAGGTCATGACGCTCCCCACGGGACTGGGAACTCAGTCCTTGTGGAGTCCCCGCTGGGACAAGACCTACAACATGGTGCTCCTGCAGTCAGCCATCTTACCTGCTGTAATTATCCTGTTCTGGTAAATAAACAACTTATTTATAGTTCGTCGAAGTTAAACTCTTTCATTTAGTGGCGATTTACACGAACCGCTACATTGGTGACCCCACGACGTGAGTACGGGAGCGCATCAATTCCAATGCTACACAAGCAACCAATCAGATGGAAGAATCCTTACTGAGGCATGCAGAGTCTGAACCAGGAAGTGTAAGTTAGAATATTTAATTCAATGTAAAACCATGTACAGAAAGTGAAATGAAGAGAGGGAAAGATGGGAATTAAAAAAGAGAGATAAGAGACAAAGAAATAATAAAAAATTAAAAAAATACATTATTTTATTATTATTTTAAATCTCCAACAGTAATTAAAATCTGAAGGAATGAGACTCCACACTTGTGAAAGTAAATTTTCAGTGCCAGAGAGGTTGTTTGGCAGTAATTAATTTGGCTGTTAAAAATTCACTTACACGTGAACGGACAAGCCCAAACCTTTTCTGGCATGTTTAGTGGGTATGTAGTGGGTAAGTATCGCAACTTCACGCCCTTTGTGTGTTTGAATGCTGAGTATCTCAGCGAGGTGCCGGTATAGCGAAGCTTGTGGAGAAGTAGGGCAACGTCCTGATTTCTGCATCGAACTGCACTTGTGCATCCAACGGAAGTTGCTGTCCAATTTACCCTTTAATAATGATAAGTGCTAATAGCCTCACCGTTATTCTTAATGCAAATTTGGGCCATTGTACTGAAAGATGCTGGTCTCACAGATGTAATATTTATAAAACTATTTACTTTACAAAAATGATTATTTCCTTCCCAAAATCTCTCATTCTCAGTTATTTATTCTACTAAGTGTCCGGGGTAGAGTTTCTGGTTTTGGCGCAATTGCTGATTCCGGCGTAAATTGCGTTCAAAATTGCACCTGTTTTGAAAAGTGATATTTTTCTCTTGAGTTCCGCTCAAACTCACTTGCATATTGCCGAATGCAAAATCTACCTTGAACCAGCGCAATCGGGCAGTGTCTTAAAATGTAACTTCTTTTAAAATTTTGCTTTAAAAAGAAATTCCTTCATATATTTAAAAGTGGTAACTTGGGGCTGGATTTTCTCAATGGGGAGCTTTTGGAGGCGAGACTCCCACTTGTCGGGTTTTAGTCCCGCCTCCATTGACTTGTGGCCAACCCATGCTATTTTCCTTGATTGACCTTGTTAAACCTGCCCAGCGGGCTTAGCAGGTCAAATAAGGGAAAGCCGGTTACAGGTGACGTCAGCGAGTGACGTTTCATCTGTCAAGAGCTTTTGACAGATGAAATGTCAGCGTTTGATGGCTCTGTGCAGCTGTCAAACACTGACAGTCTGTCCTCTAAGTTGAGTCCTTCCACTCAGGCTCAGTTAGAGAGCTCTCCTGAGCAGAAAGCAGAGGCTGCAGCTTTTGACAGTTCAGCGGCCATTCTGCTTTCTGTGCCACTGAGCTGAGGGACTCCCGAGACCTGAAGGGAGGAAGCCTGCAGGAAGAAGTAAAGGTAAGTAAAACTTATTAAAACACTTTACACTTACCTCACACACTTACCTCTCCACACTTGTACTCATTACTCACCTGCACACCGGACATCTCGGCCCCTCTGACCCCCGCAGACCGACAGCCCGCCTCGCTGACCCTGGCGAGGTTCGGAGCCATTGGGAAGCCCACACTTCAGGGCTGAAAATAGGGATTCTCAAAATCCTGTTAGCAGGTAGTTAATTGGCATTAATCCTCTTCCCGTCTCGGGGAGGTGGCTTCCAGCGTGGGTCGGGTACCCGCCTCCTGGGAAGATGGCACGGAGGCAGGTTGGGGGTGTGATGGGTACCCGACCCCAGATTCTGCCATTTTCCCGGCAGTCCCGCCTCCTTACCCGCCTCCCCAGGGCTGGCAAAATTACCCCCTTGGTGAAGTTTAATTAAAACAGCTGAAAAGAGATTTCTCACAAGAAATAGTCACACTGTCAATCCACCACCTCTGAGTAACCCAATTTTAAAAAATTGAAATGCACTTTTAAAAAATATATTAAACTATTTTCTAGTCATATTGAGGTACATTAGTCTGTTTCTTAGTAAATTAAAACAATAATCACTTTTAAAAGCTTTTAAAAGGTGCCTATTACAGTCCTTGCACCCAAAAGAACCTGCTAAATTTTTGGAGCCTCCTCGAAGGCCTGCAAATGAGCGCAATTAGCGGAAACTTCCAATGGTGATTAATTCACCCTATGGGCATGGCCAGTTTTGTGGGCTAGTTTTCTGTTTCCAGCGCGATGTTTTTAATGCTACTGCAAAAGATCACGTCAACTCGAGTTGCGCTAAAGGCAAATTACATTTAAAATTCCGTGAACTTTTGCACGAGTTAGGCTGATTTCGGCGAAATTGCGCCCAAAAATCAGTGCAATCGAGCAGATACTCCAGGCCTTCATTTTTTTCTCTCTCTCTCTTTCACATTGGATGTGTATTATCTGTTTTTTAATTTTACACAATGGCCCAGAAATTCGGGTCGGGGTCTTCCCGCGGGTGCAAGCCCCTGACCTGCACTTACCTACCGTGCTGGCCGTTGGGCTGTGGGCCACCGTGGGATTCCAATCCTGGGCCTCCTCCAACTGCTGGCACGCAGTGCTTGCGTATCCCAGGGGCGCGGTTAGTTCAATGCGTCCCCTGGGATCACGTGGGACATGGAGAGCCAATGGTAGCAGGGAATGCTTCATTTATAAGTAAACCTATAAACACTATAAGCCCCAAAACATCACTAAATCTTCAAATAATTTTTTTTTTAATCACATTTTTTAAATAAACTATAAATTACATGAAATAACTTTTAAACAATAATTTAAATTTTTGAAAAAAATAATTTATTTTCTAACGGGGCTAAAAATAAACTTACCTTTCTTTAAAGTATTTAAAAATAATAAACCTGTGGAAAAAATGTTTTAATTTTAATTAATTCACCACTTACCTTGTAAAAAGCAGGCCCTGTGACTGCTTTTTACATGTCTAACTTCTGGAGACTTACCTTCCCGGGAAAACCTGCAAAAAAAAACAAGTTCAATGCGCACGCGCTGCCTCTCCTGCGCATGCGTTGCACCTCTTAACCCCTTCTTTGAGGGGAACGGAAGTGCCGGTTTCCCACGCATGCGCAGTGCATGCACGAAACCAGCACTTCCATTGGGCTTACGGGTGAGTAACCCATGCGTACTCACCCGTGGAGACCCGAATTTCTGGGCCAATAAGTTTATGTCTTAGGATATAGTTTCATACAGAGTGCATGTTATAGCAAAAATTTTACAACATTGTAGGAAAATGCAGTTTTACAGTTCTGTGCATTAGTGTGATGTGAGTGTGATGACAGTTACTGGTCAGCGAGGAGGATTATGGTGTTGCAAGTATTTACTTAAGCTGTGATATACCTATCAATTCCTCCAATAAAAGGCGAAGAGTTACGAAGGTGACTAAAGGTTTTTATTGACTAAATAACAGCCCACTCTCGTGGGTGATCCGATCCAAGCAGGAGGAATACCAGCCAGTCGCTCACCTTTATACCTGGCCTGGTGGGTGGAGCCAAGGCGGAGTCGGCAGTGGTCATCCCAGGTATAGCAGTGTGGCAAGAGGCGACCTCGTACCGTGATACAATAGTGGTCAGTGATACAGTTATAACGAACAGTGGTGAACAGTGCTAACGATAGTGAACGTGGTTTACCACATTCACCCCTTGTTTAGAATTAAGTCCGGCGGGGTGAAGTGTACTACCAATTCTGGTAGGTCAGTCTGTCCGGAGGCTTCGTAAGCCTCTCCGATCGCCGCAGCGGTGGTGTTGCCTTATCCGGTGCTGGTGCCTTATCCGGTGTTGATGCTGGTGTTTGCGTGGTCGGCGAGGGCTCGTGGGGTTCCGGCATGCCGTCTACCTGGACTGAGGTTGGGGGGGGTGGTGGCGGTGTTTCCGGATCGGCTGAGGGTGCGAGGTCTCGTAGGGAGACAGTGTCCTCCCGCCCGTCTGGGTACGCCACGTAGGCGTACTGGGGGTTGGCGTGCAGGAGGTTCACCCTCTCGACCAGGGGGTCCGTTTTATGGGTCCTCACGTGTTTCCGCAGCCAGACCGGCCCCGGGGCGGTCAGCCAGGTTGGTAGAGTGGTTCCCGTAGTCGACTTCCTGGGGAAAACGAACATTCGTTCATGGGGGGTGGTGTTAGTGGCCGTGCAAAGTAATGACCGGATGGAGTGCAGCGCTGTCGGGAGGACTTCTTGCCAGCGGGAGGTTGGGAGGCCCTTAGACTTTAAGGCTAAGAGGACGGCCTTCCATACCGTCGCGTTCTCTCTTTCCACCTGACCGTTACCTCTGGGGTTGTAGCTGGTGGTCCTGCTTGCTGCAATACCTCTCTCTAGGAGGAATTGCCGGAGTTCCTCGCTCATGAAGGAGGAGCCCCGGTCGCTGTGTATATAGTTCGGGAACCCGAACAAGGCGAAGAGGGCATTCAGGCACTTAATGACCGTGCTACTGGTCATGTCGGGGCAGGGGAAGGCAAAGGGGAAACGGGAGTACTCATCAACGATGTTGAGGAAGTACACATTACGGTCAGAGGACGGGAGGGGCCCCTTAAAGTCGATGCTCAGGCGCTCGAAGGGGCGGGTGGCCTTGATCAGGCTTGCTCGGTCCGGCCTATAGAAGTGCGGTTTGCACTCCGCACAGGTCTGGCAGTTCCTGGTCATGGTCCTGACCTCCTCGATGGAGTAGGTCAGGTTGCGGGCCTTAATGAAATGGTAGAGTCTGGTGACTCCGGGGTGGCAGAGCTGGTCGTGGAGGGTCTGAAGCCTATCGATATGCGCGCTGGCGCATGTCATTCGTGAAAGGGCATCAGGGGATTCGTTCAGCTTGCCTGGCCGGTACAAGATCTCATAATCGTAGGTGGAGAGCTCGATTCTCCATCTCAAAATCTTGTCATTCTTGATTTTGCCCTTCAGCTTGTTATTAAACATGAAAGCCACCGAACGCTGGTCGGTGAGGAGGGTAAATCGTTTGCCTGCCAGGTAGTGCCTCCAGCGCCGTACTGCCTCCACGATCGCCTGGGCCTCTTTCTCGACCGACGAATGTCGGATCTCGGGGCCCTGTAGGGTCCTTGAGAAGAAGGCCACTGGCCTCCCCTCCTGGTTTAGGGTGGCGGCTAAGGCGAAGTCGGAGGCGTCGCTCTCCACCTGAAAGGGGATGGACTCGTCCACTGCGTGCATCGTGGCCTTGGCTATGTCTCCCTTAATGAGGGAGAAGGCCGCGCACGCCTCCTCCGTGAGGGGGAAGGAAGTGGCTTTCAGGAGGGGTCTGGCTTTGTCCGCGTAATTGGGTACCCATTGGGCATAGTAGGCGAAAAGCCCCAGGGTTCTCCTAAGTGCTTTAGGGCAGTGGGGGAGGGGTAGCTCCATGAGGGGGCGCATTCTTTCTGGGTCGGGGCCGATGATTCCGTTCTCCACTACGCAGCCGAGGATGGCAAGGCGCGTGGTGTTAAACACGCATTTCTCCTTATTGTAGGTGAGGTTCAGCCGTTGGGCCGTACGGAGGAATTTCTCCAGATTCGCGTCATGTTCCTGCTGGTCGCGGCCGCAGATAGTGACGTTATCTAGGTAGGGGAATGTAGCCTGCAGTTCGTTCTGGTCAACCATCTGGTCCATCTCCCTTTGGAAGACCGAGACCCCATTAGTGACACCGAAGGGGACCCTAAGGAAGTGGTATAGGCGCCCATTCGCCTCGAAGGCGGTATACTGGCGGTCCTCAGGGTGGATAGGGAGTTGGTGGTAGGCCGACTTCAGGTCGATGGTCGAGAATACTTTATACTGTGCAATCTGATTGACCATGTCAGATATGCGGGGGAGGGGGTATGCGTCCAGCTGGGTATATCTGTTTATGGTCTGGCTGTAGTCGATGACCAGGCGGTTTTTATCGCCGGTCTTTACGACTACGACCTGGGCACGCCAGGGGCTGCTGCTCCCCTCGATAATGCCCTCTTTCAGGAGGCGCCGCACCTCAGAGCTAATGAAGGCTCTGTCCCCGGCGCTATACCGCCTGCTTTTGGTAGCGACGGGTTTGCAGTCAGGGGTAAGGTTAGCAAACAGAGAGGGTGGCGGGACCTTGAGGGTGGAGAGGCTGCAGGTGTTACGCGGTGGGCGGTTTAACGTTTGCTGGTTGTTGACTGTGAGTGGGGGGAGGGGTCCACCGTATGCTAGGGTTACGCTTTGGAGGTGGGATTGGAAGTCCAGCCCTAGTAGGACGGCAGCGCAGAGATGGGGGAGGACGAGGAGTTTAAAGTTTTTATACTCCGTGCCCTTAACCGACAGGGTCACGACACAGTAGCCGCTGATGTCCGTGGCGTGGGACCTCGATGCCATCGAGATTCGGCTGCGCGTTGGTAGGACAGAGAGGGAGTAGTGGCTCACCGTGTCTGGGTGGATGAAGCTCTCCGTGCTTCCGCTGTCGAACAGGCAGGTCGTGGCGTGGCCGTTCACTTTGATGTCCATCATTGACTTGGACAGATGGTGCGGGCGGGCTTGGTCCAGGGTGACGGAAGCTAGTGTGTAGCTGAGCGAGTCGTTGTCATCTGCGGGCGAGGCGGTCGGGCGTGGTGAGTAAAATGGCGTCTCCCACGAGGTAGGGCCCCATGAGGCACTATTGGGGTCGGTTGCCTTAATCAAAGATGGCCGCCCCCATGACTCATGTGTGGGGATGCTGGCCTCAGTTGCCCTAAACAAAGATGGCCGCCCCCATGACTCATGTGTGGGGATGCTGGCCTCAGTTGCCCTAAACGAAGATGGCCGCCCCCATAGTTCGCATGCGGCACTGCTGGCCTCTGAGGATCCGCTCCTGCAGGCCTTGGAGAAGTGGCCTTTCTTCAGGCAGGTTCTACATATGGAGTTCTTGGCTGGGCAGCGCGACCTCGGGTGCTTCTCCTGGCCACAAAAAAAACAGCCGGCGGCCCGATCGCGGATGCCCGATGTCGGGGCCGGTGCCGGGGGTGGCAGGGCCGGTCGGGTCCGGGACGCCGACGCAGAGGTAGGTCCCGGGGGCGGCGCTGGGAAGGGTGCTGTGGTAGGGGTCGGGCCCGAGTCCCAGGGTCGCGAGCAGTACCTGGTGAATGCTTCCTGATCTTGGTGGGCCACTTCCAGGGAGATAGCGAGGGCTTCAGCTTTTTCCATGCTGAGGTCTTTAGCTTCCAGCAGTCTTTGCCGTGAGTACTCGGACCGTAGGCCTTTCAGGAATGCGTCGCGGATATTATCTTCAGTATTTTCGGCTGCCGACACCGATTTAAAGTCACAGTTCCTGGCGAGTGCATATAGCGCCTGTGAGAATTCTGCTACTGATTCTCCTGGCTGTTGCGGCCGTGATCTTAGGAGGTGCCTAGCGTACATGTAGTTTACCGGGGTCCGGTACTTCTGTTTCAGCAGGTTGATGGCGGTCTCGTAGGTAGTCATGTCCTCGATGAGAGTGTATACTCTCGGGCTCAGTTGTGCCTGCAGGACACTTAGTTTGGATGCCTGAGGGACGCTGGATTCTCTCAGGTATGATTCGAAGCAGACCAGCCAGTGTTTAAAGTCTGCGGCTGAGTTTGCTGCTCGTGGGTTCAGGTCCAGGTACGGCGGTCTGAGGGCTCGCAGCCAAGCTGGCTGGTGTGGCTGTGCTCCTGGGAGCTGCGCTGGTGGCTCCTCCGCCGGTTGTGACTCGTTGTCGGACATCATTAAATTTAGTCAATAAAATTGATATACCTATCAATTCCTCCAATAAAAGGCGAAGAGTTACGAAGGTGACTAAAGGTTTTTATTGACTAAATAACAGCCCACTCTCGTGGGTGATCCGATCCAAGCAGGAGGAATACCAGCCAGTCGCTCACCTTTATACCTGGCCTGGTGGGTGGAGCCAAGGCGGAGTCGGCAGTGGTCATCCCAGGTATAGCAGTGTGGCAAGAGGCGACCTCGTACCGTGATACAATAGTGGTCAGTGATACAGTTATAACGAACAGTGGTGAACAGTGCTAACGATAGTGAACGTGGTTTACCACAAGCTGCAAGTACTATATTTAGTTGCTTCTCCCTTTAGAAAACGTTCTTTTTTTTTTCACAGTTCATGATAAAGGAAGGTATTTGTTTCATCCTTACTTCCTACAGTGGATTTATACTATTTGTGAAGCAAGTTCTCCAAAGACCAATTTCTGAACAGATGGTCATTTACCATTATCTGGGCCTGGCTGACTGAGCCCAACTGCAAAGTACAAGGTCATCATCAAGGCACCTCATAAACATCCCCTGTGGTCCCAATGGAAACATCAATTCCCCTCAATGGCACAAAAACAACCTTATCCTAAACAACACTAATAACTTAATTTTATTTAATCACTTATATAAAATGCAGAAAAAACACTTTTTTTGGTGCAGAGGGGCAGGGGGTGGGTGGTGTTCACCACTTGTACCCTCAGTTTAATTTTCTGCCTGGTTCTCATGTGACACTGCTTGTTGCAGTCCTCCATAAATATTGTAGTTCAACAAGAGGATAGGAACATTTACAACTCCTATGATGTATCTCTCTCATACACACTGAATTTGTTCACAGTAGCTGGAAACTTCTGGCACTCAATCCTGAGGTAGAATTTTCAACTCGGGCCTAGGTTGCAGACAGTAGGGCAGATCTATGTTGGAGGTTAATTGTTAAAGGCATTTCTAGCATCAGATAACTCATTTTACAGCTGCCTTTTTTCCTCAAATTTGTTATTTTTATATTATTTCTAGATGTCTAGATCTGAGTGAAGAAAAAATAATTGCTGAAAATAATAGGACAAGATTATTGGAATCACTTGATTTCTGGTTTTGGCATAGCTTTGGCAAAACAATCAGGAATTTGAGCACTCAGTGTCATGCTGGTTACTCAATAGTAGTTTTTGCTACTTTTGATTTGTTCACAAGTGGTCAATCAGATATTGGATAGTGAACAGCTGGACCAAGGCTGAGCGGTGACTGCAATGGTGAAGGACAGAAAAGCAAGTTAGAGCAAGGTGGGGAGAGAAGAAGGGGGAGGAAGAAGTTTAGGGGAGGAGGAAGGGGAGGGCTGTTGGAGATGGAGACAATGTGGAACAGGTGTAGGGAGAGGTGAAGGCAATGGGGCGAGCTGGGGGGAAAGAAGTGGGGAGGAAGGGGGAAGCAGAAGAAGGAGGGGAGAAAGAAGGGGAACAGGAGGAGGATGAAGAAACAGGAGAAGGAAAAAAGGAGGAAGAAGGGATGAGGAGGCAGAAGAACGGGGAAGAAAGGAGGCAAAGGAAGAAGAGTGTGACAAAAATGTGACAACAGGAAAGCAAGTGCACTTGATTTTTAATAAGTTATAGATAGGTACTTTAATATATCTATTATTGCATTGTAGTTAATAGTGACTGTGCAGTGTTAAAAGCAATAATTCAATATCAGAATTATTGTGATCTCATGAAAACCATTTGATTGAATTACATCTTTGTTACAATTCTTTGTACATTCTATACACATTTTGTTGTTTTTATTGATCTTTTCAGAATTGCTGATACGTTGACAACTATTAAAGATTGCATTTTAACATCTCGGCCTTGAAATTATGCTGTGTGAATAATTGTATGGTAATTGTTACACAGGGTCATTTCAAGCTCTGAGTTTTGACAAGGTTCTTAAAGTGTGTTTTGACCCATTCACCGACCTAATTAGTTGCTGCTAGTGTTATAATGTCAATTCTCCTCTATGATTGAACAAGAAGCAGGAAAATATATAAATTTCAGTAAAAATGGACACTTGCGTGCACAATTGAGGTAAGACGGGCAGATTTGAAGGATGAGGTCAGGCAAGTCTCCCTGTTCTCCTCCATTTCCTGCTAGAATATAAACAAGGTCAATGTTAGTTTGTAACTAAAGACTCTAGTACTGTTTGAGCCTCTACCTTGTGTTGGATCCGTGGTTCAGTGGATATGCTATTATTAAATAATCACACGGATGCTGTACATTAACAATAAACAGGTCTTTACTGGAGGAGGGTAGACTCTAGACTGGGGGTACAGAGGCATGCGCAAAGCTTATATACCGGTGTGGTCACTGCCGGTACTACAGTATACAGGAGCTGTAAAAGTAGTTCTGACTTAAAGGCACATACACTACAATCCTCCCCTTTTAGATTAGTAATACCCCTAATATTCAAATAACAATTAACATTTCAACATGTACATTAAACAACAAAAGTCCTTTTGTAGATTCAGACTTTGGGGCGGCTTCCTGACCCTTTCGGGATATCGCCTTTCCGGAGGTTCTTGTTCTTGGTGCAGAGGCGATTCTGACCCCTTTTCATCGGGTAGTTCATCGGGTTCCACTGCTACTGGGTCTGAAGTAGATGCTACCGGTATGTCGGGTTTATCCCCAGGTACTCGAGACATGGGGTTGACGCGTTCCTGTGACGCTAAGATCTGATCGACGTGGCATCTCACAATGTTCTCCCCGACGTCCACTGTGTACATTAATGGCCCCTGCCTTGTACATATCGTTCCGGGTTGCCATTTCTCTGTTCGATAGTCACGGGCCAAGACTGGTTGCCCTACATTGAAGCTCCTTGTCGGCTTCTCATTGATGTGCTGGAATTGTTTGTCCTCAAAATTTCTTCGCACATTCGGTCTGAGCAAGTCCAGACGAGATCTCAACCTTCGGTTAAAGAACATCATGGCCGGGGTCTGGTTGGTAACTGCATGTGTCGCGTTTCGGTAGGCTAATAAGAAATTGTCCATCTTATGCTGTAGTGGAATTTCATCGCCGCACATGGCCTTTATCGCCTTCTGAAAGGTTTGTACGAACCTCTCAGCCAATCCATTTGTGGCTGGATGATACGGGGCGGATGTGTAATGCCTTACCCCATTCCTTCTCATAAATTTTTGAAACTCTTCAGACACAAACTGTGGTCCATTATCAGAGCAAATCTGCTCTGGCAAACCGTTTCTGGCAAATATGGTCCGCAGGACTGCAATTGTATTCTCTGTAGTGGTTGAGGACATTTTTATCACCTCAGGCCACTTTGAATGAGCATCCACTGCTATTAAGAACATTGAGTCCATGAATGGACCAGTGAAATCAATATGCACCCATTGCCATGGAGAGGAGGGCCACTCCCATGGGTGTAGAGGGGCATGTGGTGGTGCATTTTGGACCTTCTGGCATCCTAAGCAGCTCTTAGTTAGGTCTTCGATTTGTTGATCGATTCCCGGCCACCACACATAAGCCCTAGCAAGGATTTTCATTTTCACTCCTCCCAGATGACCTTCATGTAGCTCATTTAGCACTCTCTCCCTTAACTTGGGTGGAATAACCACTCTGGATCCACACATCACTGTCCCCTGGCATACTGACAGCTGTTCTCTTCTGGATGAGAATGCTGGTAACAGTGAGTCGCCATGTGTTGGCCATCCCCTCACCGTCAATTCATATACCCACGACAGCGTCGGATCATTGCAGGTCTCCATCTCTATATCCGCGTTTGTTACTGGCAATCATTCAATTATTGACGAATAAAATATCTCGATAGGGTCCACTGCTGGTGCTTCCTCCACAGTAGGCAGTGGCAGGCGCGATAGCCCATCAGCGTTCCCATGCTGTTTCGTGCCTTTATATTCTATTTCATATTGATTCGCCCCTAGAAACAGGAACCATCTTTGTAACCGCTGTGCAGTCATCACTGGAACACCCTTCTTAGGATTAAAGATGGAGACAAGTGGTTGGTGGTCAGTCAGCAAGGTGAACTTCTGCCCATGCAGATAGTGGTTGAATTTTTTTACTCCCCATACTAGGCTGAGGGCCTCCCTGTCAATCTGGGCGTAGTTGCACTCAGCTGAGGTTAGTGACCGAGACGCAAAGGCTACTGGCCTCTCCAACCCGTCTGGGTATTTGTGCGACAGCACCGCTCCAATACCATAGGGTGATGCATCACATGCCAAACGAATTGATAGTGCTGGGTTGAAATGGGCCAACACCTCTTTTGATGTGATCAATTCTTTACACTTCTGGAAAGCTCGTCTACGTTCGTCATCCCACTTCCATGGTACCCCTGTTTGCAGTAGGGTGTTCAGCGGGTGTAATACCGTAGACAAATTTGGTAAGAACTTGTGGTAGTAGTTTACCAGCCCGAGGAACGACCTCAGTTGTGATACATTTTCCGGTGCTGGAGCCTTGACTACTGCCTCAATCTTGTCAGGGGACTTATGTAACCCCTCTTCATTGATGACATGGCCACAAACGAGATCTGTTTCTGGAAAAACTCGCACTTGTGGCGATTAGCTCGTAGCCCATGCTCCTTTAATCTGGTGAGCACCTTCTCCAAATTGGCGAGGTGATCACCGTCATTTTCGCCCGTGACCAAGATGTCATCCAAATAACACTGGGGCCTAGAAATTCAGTTGCTTGCGCCAGCCGGTAGCGCCTTAGGAGGAGGAGCTGTTGGGCGCTAGGCGGCTAGCGGCCGGGCGCAGCGCGATCTGCGCCTCTCCCCAACTTCACTAAAGATTTAGCGTCGGCACAAAGTCTTTGCGCGCGCTCAGCTGCGCGCGCAGATCCTGACGTCACTTCATCGTGCAACGCCCTTTGTGCGCCCCAAACCGGAACTTCAGTGGCGCCGCCCTTCCTTGCGCCTGGCGCCCCCAGCGACTGGTAGAGGGGAACGGTTCCCAGTCGCTGCGGGGTGCGGGGGGCGCTATTTAAAGGGGACTCCTCCTGCATTATAAGTGACAGCCATTTTGTGCCAATCCTTCTGTGTGAGAGACAAAGGCAGAGAGCTTTCTGGTTTGACTCAGCGCTCGCACAGGTACTTCTGGCTTCAGGCCAGAGCTTTGCACTTGGATTTCACTTTCAGTGCCATAGCCTTGAGTCGCCACATATATTGTAATGGGGGCTACAATGGGTGGAAATGTTGGCTTTCTGCATTGCATTCAAAGGGATCAGAGACGCCGTGAGAGAGTGCCAGTCATGGCCAGATGGAGAAGGGCCACAGGTGTTGGCACAGGAGGCCTTACCCACCCAGGGTATACCGCCAGCACTTCTCATATCTGAACATGTCTGAGGAGCAGTGTGTTCGGAGGCTGCGATTCAGAAGGGAGGTGGTCACTGAGATCTGCCACCTGCTTCGCAGAGATCTGCAGCCACAGCTGAGGAGCAGGACGTCTCTGTCGGTGGCAGTGAAGGTGACGGTGGCTCTCAAATTCTATGCCACCGGCTCCTTCCAATCCACTACTGGGGACATTGCCAACATCTCCCAGTTTGCGGTACATTGCTGCATCCGACATGTGAACAAGTCCCTTTTCAGAAGGAGACGTCAGTACATCTCCTTCCCCATGGCCCTGGACAAGCAGCAAGAGCGTACAATGGGATTTGGAAGAATAGCGGGCTTCCCCATGGCCCAGGGCGTAGAACTGATGAACCAGCATTGGTCAGGCCTTGCTTCAGGGCTGCAGTGCGCAGGGCATGGCAGCCAGACAAGTCCACCCTCCCCCTTTAAGAGCTGACCGGCGCCAGAGTGTATGCCGTCAATCAGCAAGTCGCCGCACCTGCGCTGCGCCCGCCCTCGGGGGTATCGCCCCGGACCGCCGGCTTAGCGCCTAATGATAGTCGTGCATCGCCTGTTTTAGCGCAGCAGCAACCTCTTGGGGCGATGCGACTGAATATCGGCGAAGGTGGTGCGAACTTGTGCCGGGCGCAAACTTTAGCAGCCGCCCGACTGTAGTGCCCCGAACGTGGCTATACTGAATTTCTAGGCCTGGGTCCCTGGAATCCCTTGCAGGACCTGATCCATCGCCCTTTGCCTGATAGCCGGAGCCGTGGCTACTCCAAACACCAGCCGGTTGTATTGATAGAGACCTTTATGTGTGTTGATCGTAAGGTAATGTTTTGAAGCTTCTTTGCAAGTGCGCCTGGGCTAGATCAATTTTGGTGAAGCGTTTACCTCCAGATAGCGAGGCGAAAATATCCTCAATTCGTGGAAGCGGATATTGCACCGTGTAAAGTACTGGGTTCACTGTCACCTTAAAATCCCCACAGATGCGGACATTCTTTGGTTCCCCAGGCGTATTACTCAACGACCTCTTCATTACAGGAACGATGGGTGTAGCCCACTCGCTCCAGTCCACTTTGGACAGTACTCCTGAACGTTCCAACCCTTCCAGCTCTGCTTCAACGGCTGGTCTGATCGCATAAGGCACTGGTCTGGCCTTCAGAAACTTTGGGCTTGCATTTTCCTCTATTTTAATCATTGCTGTTATTCCTTTTAGTGTTCTTAGTCCCTCCTGGAACACTTCTTTTGCGTCAGTTAGCATTTATGACAGTCGTCCAGGTGTGACGTCGTCATCCTTTTTGGACTCAACCTTCAGTGCCTGTATGGAATGCCAATCTAATTGTATCTCCCGGATCCATTCACGTCCTAGCAGTGGTGGTCCTCCATTTGGCAATACATATATATCCATTTTAGGTATTTCCTGGCCTTTATATGTCACTTTCTCCCTTATTTTTCCTTTGGGGTAGACTTTTTGCCCCATATACGTCTTCAAGACAATCTCTGTAGCTTTCAAGGGTATGTGTGAAAATAGCCATTTGTAGTCTCTTTGATTTATGACTGTTAGAGCTGACCCTGTGTCCAATTCCATTTTCACTTGGACTCCGTCTATCTTGAGTGTAACCCAGATAGTCTGGTGATCCTCCATTTCTGTTACCTTATGTAGTTTCAGGCAACCCAGCGCCTTGCTTCCGGAGTCTGTGTCACTTTTCTTTTCGTCTGAACCACTGTCCATCACCTGGTGTACCTTTTTGTACTTCTCCTGTGGAGATTTCTTACTGTTGGTTTTCTTCCCAGACCTGCAGACTCTTGCTATGTGTCCTGCTTTCCCACACTGTCTGCACACTTGGTCCTTGAACCAACAATCTTTCTGGTCATGTGTTGTTCTGCCGCAGCGATAGCACTTCCCTGTTCCATAGGACATTTCATTGGTGCCATATTCTTGCGGTCTCCATTGTATCTCTGCAGCGCCCCTTGCGGCTGCTTCATGTGATACTGCCATACTGAAAGCTTTGTCCAGCGTAAGGTCCTTTTCTGATAGAAGCCGTTTCTGGGTTCCTTCATTTTGTAACCCACACACAAACGTGTCCCTTAACGTATCTGCTAGTCCCGCTCCAAACTGGCAGTGTTTCGATAGCTTGCGCAGTTCCGTTAGGTACTCAGCATTGCTTTTGTCTTTGTGTTGGTTCCTTTTATGGAACTTAAATTGTTCTGCTATCAGCAGTGGTGTGGGGTTTAAGTGGTCCTGTAGGATTTCTACTATGCTTTCAAAATTCTTGTTTACCGGCTTCTCTGGGGTTATTAGATTTCGCAGTAACCCATAAGTTTTTGCACCCATGGAATTTAACAGAACCAGTGCTTTATTAGCATCTGGCACTTCATTCGCCCTGCAGTACACCTCAATACGTTCCACATATGTCGCCCAATCTTCAACTTCATTGTCGAACGTAGAGATACTGCCACTCTTCGGCATCCTTGGATGTGAGTTAACTGTCACAAATGGCGCCTCCCGCGCTTCCCCTTCTTCTCCGCTGGCACAAAATGGCATCTCCCGTGCTTTCCTTCCTTCCCGCGCTCGCCCTTCTTCTCCGCTGTGGCTTCTAAAAATGGCGCCTCCCACGCTCTTCCTTCTTCTCAATGGCATCTCCCCTGTTCAGCCCGTGAGCCCTGGCTGTGCTCTGCACGTTCTTCTTTTTATATTTTTCGACGCCGCTCAGTCTAGAACCCGGCTGTTTCTTTACCCTCTCTCTCTCCGGTTTGTTTTCTTTTTCTCGACGCCGCTCGGTGTTCAACCCCCGGTTGCGCCCTGCGCTCTTCACCCTCTGTCTTACCCCGTCGACGCTGCTCAGCTTTCTCTCCGCCGTCGGTCGGCTCCCGCCACCGCTGCTCGGGAAGGTTCTGCGCTGGACCTGTCGTCGGGCTCTTACTGCTCGTCATGGCTGGGGAACCAAGCCCGGCTCTCCACAGCCTCCCCTGCGAAGCTGAATCTCTGCCTGACTGCTGGATGGTTGCTCGTGGTCGACGCCCGTGTTCCTGGCCTCGACTATTTTTTTTTTTATATTGCAGGTAGATTCGAATTGACACCCGTCGCCACTGTTGGATCCGTGGTTCAGTGGATATGCTATTATTAAATAATCACACAGATGCTGTACATTTACAATAAACAGGTCTTTACTGGAGGAGGGTAGTCTCTGGACTGGGGGTACAAAGGCATGCGCAAAGCTTATATACCGGTGTGGTCACTGCCAGTACTACAGTATACAGGAGCTGTAAAAGTAGTTCTGACTTAAAGGCACATACACTACACCTTGCTTTACTGGTCCTTTTCAAATTTCAATATTGGTGCCTGAACTCAAACAATAGTGGATAACTTTCAATTGCTACTGGAATGTGGAAGACGTGATTGGTTGGCATCTGATGATTTGTTCCATCAGTAACTAGTGGTGTTCCGCAGGGGTCAGTGCTGGGTCCCCAACTCTTTACAATCTATATTAACGATTTGGAGGAGGGGACCGAGTGTAACATATCAAAGTTTGCAGATGATACTAAGATGGGGGGGAAAGTAGTGAGTGAGGAGGACATAAAAAACCTGCAAGGGGACATAGACAGGCTAAGTAAGTGGGCAGAGATTTGGCAGATGGAATACAATACTGGAGAGTGTGAGGTTATGCACTTTGGCAGGAAAAATCGTAGAGCAAGTTATTATCTTAATGGCAAGAAACTGGAAAGTACTGAAGTACAAAGGGATCTGGGGGTCCTGGTGCACGAAACTCAAAAGGTTAGTATACAGGTGCAGCAAGTGATTAAGAAGGCCAATGGAATGTTGGCTTTCATTGCTAGGGGGATAGAATATAAAAATAGGGAGGTATTGCTTCAGTTGTACAAGGTATTGGTGAGACCGCACCTGGAATACTGCGTATAGTTTTGGTGTCCATACTTAAGAAAAGACATACTTGCTCTCGAGTCAGTACAAATAAGGTTCACTCGGTTAATCCCAGGGATGAGGGGATGGACATATGAGGAGAGATTGGGACTCTACTCATTGGAGTTCAGAAGAATGAGAGGCGATCTTATTGAAACATATAAGATTGTGAAGGGGTTGGATTGGGTGGATGCGGGGAGGATGTTCCCGATGATGGGTGAAACTAGAACTAGGGGGCATAGTCTTAGAATAAGGGGCTGCTCTTTCAAAACTGAGATGAGGAGGAACTACTTCACTCAGAGGGTGGTAGGTCCATGGAATATGCTGCCCCAAAAAGCTGTAGAAGCTACATCATTACATAAATTTAAAACAGAAATAGACAGTTTCCTAGAAGTAAAGGGAATCCAGGGTTACGGGGAGCGGGCAGGAATTTGGACATGAGTCTAGGTTCGGATCGGTCATGGCCCTGTGGGTAGCGGAGCGGGCCCAGGGGCCGTGTAGCCTGATCCTGCTCCTATTTCGTGTGTCTAATTCTGCTGGATTCAGGAGATGGTTCTGTGATAGTAGATTGGCGGTTAGGATCAGATCAGCCATGATCTTATTGAATGGCGGAGCAGGCTCGAGGGGCCGATTGGCCTACTCCTGCTCCTATTTCTTATGTTCTTATGTTCTTATGAGGCTATCTGCTGTTGGAATTGATTATCCACAGGTTTTTTAAACATGGGTATAAATACATCAGCGCCTGGTTTCGGGAGCGAAGGCAGGATTGCCACAGGCCATAAAGGGTACCGCTGCATAGTGGTTATGTTACTGGACTAGTAATCCAGAGGCCTGGACTAATTGATCCGGCAGACTTGAGTTCAAATCCCAGCAGGCCTGAGTCCTGCGATATTGAATTTCGAGGGGCCCTAAAACAAGCATTACGTCTCTTATTTACATATGGAAGGGCCTAACGCCCATTTTACGTGGCAGCCAGGGATGCCTCAAAAATCGCCCGACCCAATATGGTTATTCAACGAGGTACAATATCTATCCAACAATGTTCAGTCAATGCTCCGATTTTCAAAAATAGATTTTCTGGTGCCCATAAGATTGACTGCTATTTTACCTAGAAATGTGTCACATTTCTTTGTACCAAATGTCAGCATAAATATTGCTTCCCCAACCCACATGCATTCAAAATGGCCACACTGGCAGGCACCAGGTGTAATACTCCAATTAAAGCAGATGTTTTCATAAGTAATACATGTTAATGAGCAAAATGGTGGTAGGTTTTCAATATTGGATCTTCTACCACCATCAACTCCACTCACAGTTTACAATACCAGTGAACAAATAGTTTAATTTTGTTTTTATTCCTCCCTGTTTCAATTGAAATTGATTGTTTCACCCTCCTCTCCCAAAGCTTTTGGGTCCTTGGTGAGATATGCATCAGCTTCTCCCCAGAATCTTGCCTCTTGTAGGAGGGCGGGATCACTGCTGATCATCCTGCCCACACATAAGCACTTTTGGCCAGGTTCATTGGATAACAATCTGGATCAGGAACCCCAACTAATCTTTTTTACTTCCCTAAGCCAGGGCTGCTGATGTCAATTGTAGCCTCCCTCCCACCACCTTGGCTGAGATCACCTAACTCAGCGCAAGAAGAGTTGGGTGTTGTCCTGGTCCATATAGCTCCGCTACACACTGGTTTAATTAGCTGATTCACCGGGGCAGTGGTTTAATTATTTTTGAGTACTCTTTGTGGTACTCGGTGAGGGACTTCAGTTATGTGGAGAGCCGAAAGAAGCCGCGATTTTTCTCCTCAGAGAAGCTTAGGGGGGTATTTAATAGATGTGCTCAAAATTATAGCGTTGATCAGGAGAAACTGATTCCACTGGCAGCAGGGTTGATAACCATAGGGCATGGATTTAAGATCATCGGCAAAAGAACCAGAGGGGAGATGAGCAGTGTTGCCTTTCATTTTAATTTTTTTATTCAAAATACCGTGCGTGCGTGGTTTTTCCCTATTTAAAAGTTGGTGAGCTGGCTGCATGGGAGCTTCGGAGTGCTGCATGGCCACGCAGCTTAAAGGGAGCATTTGAGATGAGAAGAACACTTTTGAACGCTGCGAGTTGTTGTGATCTGGAATGTACTGCCTGAAAGGGCGGAGGAAGCAGATTCAATAGTAACGTTCAAAAGGGAATTGGATAAATACTTGCAAAGGGAAAAATATCAGGGTTATGGGGAAAAAGAAGGGGAGTGGGATTAATTGGATAACTGTTTCAAAGTGCCGGCACAGGCATGATGGGCCGAATGGCCTCCTTCTGTGCTGTATCATTCTCTGATTAACAAACACACTAGTCTGATATTTTAATAACAAATAAGTATGCTTGGAAAAAAGCTAAACATTTATATCCAGGAAAGGAAAGCATTTTATATTTAAATTAGTTCACTGCAGCATGCTGTGATACATTCACACGTAGTGATACATCTACGATAATCTCTGGCACCATATTTCAGGAAGAAATCTGCCTTAATTAGAAAGGAACTGTCTCTTTTTGATATTTTCTCACAGAAAGTAAAGTGAGTTCTGTTCTCCAACATTGAAATTTATACTTTTAAAAGGACAGTTATTATAACTATTAATATATTTTCTGTTTTCTAAAGAGTAACTTATGGGGAAACAGCTCTTAAAATGATCTAACTGTGCAAAGGATCTGAAATAAATGCTTTCTTCAAAATAGAGTTCTGGCATTTTATAGTTAGAATAGTTCAGTGGACAGCCATGGAGAACTTTGATAACTTCAGCAAAGGTATAAAGTGAAATTTGAACTACAGCCTTCCCATCCTTAATTATGTTTTTCATTAATAAAAGCAATATACCATCTGTTCCAAATAATAAAACCACATGGAAGCGTTAAAACAAACACTTCACTCATTTATTAAATGAGCAATAAACTCATGAATCATCACATTTGTATGTGTTTTTAATTCAACACAGCAGTTCTGTAACCTTATTAAATTTCAGCACCATCGACAGTTTGATGTTGTTGCAGGACTGGGTGCTGCAGTGGGTTAGCGCACTATCCTTTCACCCGAGGACCTGATATGGAATCCAGCCCAGAACGAGAAACTGTGAATCTTTTCTCTCTCACTGGCTGTGAGGATCTTACTTGAAATGCGTTAGGGCAGCATCAGCCCATTTATTATTGTTACTGCCATATAATGGACTAATTCACTGGCGTGACACGTGTCTTGTATTGAGATATGATATGAATGGCAGTGATATTCTGTGGAGGACAACAGGCCAAGGTTGAATAGTTAAGGTGCAGCAATAGAAGAATATTTTGAAGTTTTGCTTGATTACCTTTGGCGATCAGGAAAGATTTATTTCAAAACCCTCTTTCAGGTGATTAAATGGGTGGGTTAAAGTTCCTATACGGTTGATATATATCAAATTCCCAATTTTAACTCTGTGTGGGAATTGGGCAGGAGCACATAATCTGTGCAGTATTGAGAGAGTACTGAAGGAATGAGACTCCACACTTGTAAAAGTTAATTTTCAGTGCCAGAGAGGGTGTTTGGCAATAGTTAAGACTTATCATGCTGTTAAAAATTCACTTACACTGGAATGGACAAGCCCTAACTTTTTCTGGTGAGCTCAGTGGGTATCTACCACGTAAGTACAGCAACTTCATGTCCTTCTATGTGTTTCAATGCCAGGTCTCTTGGCAAGATATTGATATAAAAAGCTTCTGGAGGAACAGGGCAACTTGGACAGCAACTTCCTGATTTCTGCGTTTAACTGCTGTCGCTGGAAGTTGCTGTCCCATTTACACTGTAATAACGGTGAGCGCTGATAGCCTCATCGGTATTTTTACTGCAAAATCCTGGCCAATAAAAAACATAGAATCAACAGTATTGCATTAAAGATAATTTACTAGGGAGCAACATTCTCTCTTACCCATTTCACTTGAACTGATTAATTAAATAAACTATTAAAGATTTAGATTACCCCAAAAGTTGTACAGAGAATTATGTTACTTCCAAAAAAGATTTAATTGCTGTTCCATCCATAATAGGGATTGACCAAATTTATTTAATCTATTCTTTGAAGAGGGTGCAACCCCCTCCCCCAAGTAATTGTTGCAGGTTTTTAAATTAAGCAGTCCTAAAATGTTTGCGAAACTAACCCCTTGATAAGATGGAAGGACTTGAGATGTATCCCCGGCCCCACACATCACCGTCAAACCATTGATTGGCAGGGAATCAACTGTGTAAGAAAAAGGAGATATTCTCTCTCTGTATGCATGATGCAAAATTAAGAGCTAGTAAACGGTGTGGTAGATGTACAGCTAAATCAGTCATTTGATAGATTCCTCATTTTTATAAGTTTCATAATGTTATGGTATGTTATTATGCGTTTAATACCTGAAAGGTGACAGATGGTATTTCCCTTCATCTAAATTTTAGTTTTTTTTATTGTTTTTATTATTAACTTAATAGCTTACCTCGGGTTTGTAGGCAAAAGTTTATATATATTCTGAAATGCACCTCTTGTATTTAGCAGCAAATTTTTTAAAGAACAAAATTACCCTGAATATTGTCAGATTTGCAACCTCTCTCCGCTCCAAAGTTCTTATATGTGTTGTTGCCTCTCAAATCACTGCAGTTCCCTGTTTGAATCTCTCCAATCAGATTTACTCCCTGATACAGCACTGCAACAGCCATAACTAAAGTCATAAAGACATCGGGGGCAAAATTTGGGCAGCTATGAGGCCCCTTAAAGTTCCAAAATGACGTTAATGGTAAAGGGTTTATCACACGGGCACCTAATGTCCACTGGCAGTATGCAGAGTAGGCAGATCATAACGTCAATCAGCATGCAATGCTGAATTGATGCCAGCGGTGCCATTTTGGTGTTCCACGCTGCAGCCTCTCACAGCTGAACACGCATTAATGGCATGAAGGACACCCACCACCAGCTCTATTTAAAGGGATCATCTACTAACCTGCCTACAGGTTAGTTGCTGGTTTATTTCTTCTGGCTACTGTTGTAATTGTATAGAAATATAGAAGATAGGAGCAGGAGTAGGCCATTCGGCCCCTCGAGCCTGCTCCGCCATTCAATGCGATCATGGCTGATCATCCAAATTCAGTACCCGGTCCCTGCTTTCTCCCCATACCCCTTGATCCCTTTAGCCTTAAGAAATATATCCAACTCCTTCTTGAATATATTTAATGTATTGGCCTCTACTGCCTTCTGTGGTAGAGAATTCCACAGGTTCACCACTCTCTGGGTGAAGAAATTCCTCCTCATTTCTGTCCTAAATGGCCTACCCCTTATCCTTAGACTGTGACCCCTGGTTCTGGACTCCCCGACCATCGGGAACATCCTTCCTGCATCTAGTCGGTCCAGTCCTGTCAGAATTTTATAAGTTTCAATGAGATCCCCTCTCATTCTTCTAAACTCCAGCGAGTACAAGCCCAATCGACCCAATCTCTCCTCATATGTCATTCCTGCCATCCCAGGTATCAGCCTGGTGAATCTTCGCTGAACTCCTTCCATGGCAAGAACATCCTTCCTCAGATAAGGCGACCAAAACTGCGCACAATACTCAAGATGTGGTCTCACCAAGGCCCTGTACAACTGCAGCAAGACATCCTTGTTCTTCTACTCAAATCCTCTCGTTACGAAGGCCAACATGCCACTTGCCTTCTTAACCGCCTGCTGCACCTGCATGTTCACCTTCAGCGACTGGTGCACAAAGACACCCAGGTCTCATTGCACTTCCCCTTCTCCCAATCTATTGCCATTCAGATAATAATCTGCCTTCCTGTTTTTGCCACCAAAGTGGATAACCTCGCATTTATCCATGTTATATTGCATCTGCCATGCTTTTGCCCAATCACCCAATCTGTCCATATCATCCTGGAGTTTCTCAGCATCCTCCTCACAGCACACACGCCCACCCAGCTTTGTGTTGTCTGCAAATTTGGAGATATTACATCTAGTTCCCTTGTCTAGATCATTAATATATATAGTGAATAGCTGGGGCCCAAGGACCGATCCCTGCGGTACCCCACTAGTCACTGCTTGCCACTCGGAAAAAGAGCTGTTTATTCCAACTCTTTGCTTTCTATCTGCCAACCAGTTCTCTATCCAAGTCAATACCTTGCCCCCAATCCCATGTGCCTTAACTTTACATGCTAATCTCTTATGTGGGACCTTATCAAAATGAGTTTTGGGTACTTTCTATAGTTGGTTAAAAATAGTCTACAGGGAGTGGTCTACTTTTTTGCTAACCTAAAGGCATTGAGCATGACTAGGAGAATGAGCGGAGGCCTCACAGAGCAGGACAAGCTGCTTGAAGAGGGGGAAGGAGGAGGGGGAGAGGGCTCTCAGCAGGAGACCATATCTGCAGAGGGTCTTTAGGGAATGGGTCTGTTGGAGAACAGATTGCTGGAGTGCTGTGATGCCCTGGAAGCCGCTTTGCACACTGGTATCCAGAGCCACGATGGCAGCAGTCTGAGCTTGTATGTCAGCAGTCTGAGTTTCCACTGCAACATTCAGATGTTGGGTGGATGCTGCTTCTGCTGCAACGGAAGCTGAAGATCGGCCATCAGATGCTGCATCATGGTTGGTTCTACAGGTGTGCTGCTGGAGGTAGCCACCTGTTCAATGTTGGAAATGATGGGCTCCAAGCTCTGTGCAAAGCCCTGTACCCAAGTTAGTGCTGGACTCCTCCATGCTCCTTAACATTGAACGCAGGCTTTCTGGTAGGTTTCCCAGTGCACCAAATACTTGGGTGTGTAAACCCATCAGCCTTCTTCTGTAGCCTGGCCTATCAGAGTCATCATCTGTGTCCTCTGCAGCAGAACCAGTGTATGACCTCACTCTACGGTGAGCTGGCACCTGCACTTTCCTTTCCCCCTGCCTTGGTTGCAGTGCACTCATGCCCGGTGTCTCACTACGTGCCGATCCTGCCTCTATTCTATCCTCGAAATTATGCACAATGTCAGTATCTGAGCTGGTGGCTGCAACTGTGATGATGTGTCTTCATTTTCACTGTCGTCATGCTCCTTCTCCACTGCCTGGAAAGGTTGCAGTTCTTGGGTATGTGATAAGAAAAAGAGACAAGGGTAGGGTTGCGGTGAGGGGAGAGGAGAAACTAAGAAGTGTGTACTTACTGGCAGGTTTCTCAGTGCACTATGCATTTGGGGTGTACACCCATCAGCCTTCTTCTGTAGCCTGGCCCATCAAAGTCATCATCTGAGTCCTTTACAGCAGAACTAGTGTATGACCTCGCCCTCCTGCGAGCTGGCAGCCATCAGCAGCTTCTCTGTCAGAAGAGATTGTGGAATGAGGGAGAAGTGGGATCAGAGAAGGAGGATTAATTATGCAGATACCCTCACCTTCAATGGCTTCAGCCCCACCGGTGGCCACAGCCTCAGCAATAGCCTTTCCCATAATGGCCACCACCATCACCCCCATGGGGGTTCAAACATGCAGGTGCGTCTTTCCCCCTCCAGTTAGTTCCTGCTGCCTCTGGTTGTGCACCAGCTTCTCCTGCAAGAGAGAGGGAAGTGTGTCAGTGAGTGTCGTGCAATTTATGTGGGTGATGTGGCTGTCATGGTTGAATAGCTGGCAGAGTGTGCAAGCTGTGAGATGTGGGTTTGAGGCTTGCAACAGTGCTAAGTGTGTGAGGGTGAGATGAAGCTATGAATGTGAGGTTTGAGGCCTGATTGATAGAGATTGTTGGTAGGTGAGTGATGGGGGTATAGTGAATTGAGCAGTGGATGAGGCTAGTGCTGCAGTTGATGGGATATGGCATTTAAAGATGCATTCATGGACCTTGACCACTCGTGTAAGATCATTAAACTTCCTCCTGCACTGCATCCATGTTCTTGAAGCTATACGACTGGCATTGACCTCCTCCGGTAATCTCTTGCCACTGCCTTCTGAGCATATGTCTTGAGGGCTTCTGGCCCCCTCTGAGTGTACAGGACATCTCTCCTCCGTTCCACCTCTTCTATCAAGACCTCCAGTGCAGCGTCCGAAAAACTTGGTGCACACTCTCTCCCGTGGTCAGCCATTGTTGATTGTTGCACAGCACTATTCCCAATGATCTCAGCTCCTCCAGCATCCACAATGCACCTTCCCTGTAAGAGGTGCAGGCTAGCTTTAAGTCATGCAGGATAGATTTATGTAGTGCTAGGAAGTAACCATATTGGGCCCCCTGCTGATGCGTGCAGCCAATGAACAGCACGGGTAGCACTGGCTGCACACAGAAATCATTATAATGAGCAGGCAGCACAAAGTTAGCATGCTGTCTGCATTCCACTGAACTGGCACGGGTTAATCATGCATCACGATCCCTGCACACATTTTCAGGGGTTAACCAATTTAACCCCCATCATTTGTGTCTCCTCCTTCACCTTTCTACAGCCTTTGACATGGTCATTACAACATCATCCTGTTAACATCTTTTCACCATTGTCCAATTCAGTGCGATTGCCTTTGCTTGCTTCTACTGTTACCCAGCTGATCATAGCAAGAGCATCTCAGCAATCGATTCTCTTCAAACCCCCACACTGTTAATCCTGAGCTCCCCACTGAAGGATCTTTTCTTGGCTCCTTCTCTTCCTCAGTTACATGCTGCCCCTGGGTGACGTCATCTGCAGAAATGAGAAATGTCTCAGGTTTTAGATATACACTAATAACACCCAGCTCTAACTCTCTATCACCTCTCTCAACCTTTCATTGGCTCGGTGTTTTCAGACTGCCTGTTTGCTGTACAGTCTTGGATGTGCCACAATTTCTTCCAGTTAAACACTGGGAGGAGTGAAGCCATCATCTTTGGCCCCTGCCACAAACTCCATATCCTTGCCATTGATTCCGTCGATGACCTTTCATCGGACACTTTGAATTCTCCCTATCCTATTTAAGAACATAAGAACATAAGAAATAGGAGCAGGAGTAGGCCAATCGGCCCCTCGAGCCTGCTCCGCCATTCAATAAGATCATGGCTGATCTGATCGTAACCGCCAATCCACTATCACAGAACCATCTCCTGAATCTAACAGAATTAGACACACGAAATAGGAGCAGGATCAGGTTACACGGCCCCTGGGCCCGCTCCGCTACCCACAGGGCCATGACCGATCCGAACCTAGACTCATGTCCAAATTCCTGCCCGCTCCCCGTAACCCTTAATTCCCTTTACTTCTAGGAAACTGTCTATTTCTGTTTTAAATTTATGTAATGATGTAGCTTCTACAGCTTTTTGGGGCAGCATATTCCATGGACCTACCACCCTCTGAGTGAAGTAGTTCCTCCTCATCTCAGTTTTGAAAGAGCAGCCCCTTATTCTAAGACTATGCCCCCTAGTTCTAGTTTCACCCATCATCGGGAACATCTTCCCCGGATCCACCCGATCCAACCCCTTCACAATCTTATATGTTTCAATAAGATCGCCTCTCATTCTTCTGAACTCCAATGAGTAGAGTCCCAATCTACTCAACCTCTCCTCATATGTCCATCCCCTCATCCCCGGGATTAACCGAGTGAACCTTCTTTGTACTGACTCGAGAGCAAGTATGTCTTTTCTTAAGTATGGACACCAAAACTGTATGCAGTATGCCAGGTGTGGTCTCACCAATACCTTGTACAACTGAAGCAATACCTCCCTATTTTTATATTCTATCCCCCTAGCAATGAAAGCCAACATTCCATTGGCCTTCTTAATCACTTGCTGCACCTGTATACTAACCTTTTGAGTTTCGTGCACCAGGACCCCCAGATCCCTTTGTACTTCAGTACTTTCCAGTTTCTTGCCATTAAGATAATAACTTGCTCTACGATTTTTCCTGCCAAAGTGCATAACCTCACACTTTCCAGTATTGTATTCCATCTGCCAAATCTCTGCCCACTTACTTAGCCTGTCGATGTCCCCTTGCAGGTTTTTTATGTCCTCCTCACTCACTACTTTCCCTCCCATCTTAGTATCATCTGCAAACGTTGATATGTTACACTCGGTCCCCTCCTCCAAATCGTTAATATAGATTGTAAAGAGTTTGACCCTGTACTGAGCTTCTGACCCCATATCCTCTCCATCATGAAGACCGCCTAATTCCACCTGCATAATATTACCTGCTTCTGCCCGATCGTCAGCCCATCTGCTACGGAAATTTCACCCATGCTTTTGTTATCTCCAAACTCCTATCGCAATGCTCTCCTGGGCAACCTCCCATTCTCCACCCTCTTTAAACTTCTGCCTGTATCTTATCCTGTACCAAGTCTTGCTCACCCATCAACCTTGCTGACCTACATTGGCTCAAATATAACATTCTCATTCTTGGGTTTAAATCTTTTCAAGGCCTATCCTCTCCCTATCTCTGTGACATCCTCCAGAACTGCAACGCCACCCAATCTCCCATTCCTCTGACTCGAACCCCTTGTGCATCTCCCCTCTCTTTGCCCAACCAATGTCAACTGTGCCTTCAGCTGTCTCGGCCCCATGCTCTGGAATTTGCTCCCTAATCCCATCCTCCTATCCATCTCCATCACACGTTTTAAGGCCCTCCTTAAAATCCACCTATTTGACTTAGCTTATCAAAGGAGGACACAAATAACCTCCCAGAGATGTCAGGGAACATAGGGTCTGATGAAAGGGAGGAACTGAAAGAAATCAGTATTTGTAGGGAAATGGCGTTAGCGAAATTGATGGGATTGAAGGCCGGAAAATCCCCAGGGCCTGATAATCTATATCCTAGGGTACTTAAGGAAGTGGCCCGAGAAATAGTAGATGTGTTGCTGATCATCTTCCAACATTCGATGGAATCTGGCACAGTACCCATGGATTGGAGGGTAGCTAATGTTACCCCACTATTCAAAAAAGGTGGTAGAGAGAAAACAGGGAATTACAGACCAGTAAGTCTGACATCAATAGTGGGGAAAATGCTAGAGTCCATTATAAAAGATGTAATAGCAGAGCACTTGGAAAACAGTGACAGGATCGGACAAAGTCAACATGGATTTACAAAAGGGAAATCGTGCTTGACTAATCTACTGGAATTTTTTGAGGATGTAACTGGTAAAATAGATAAGGGAGAACCAGTGGATGTGGTGTATTTGGACTTTCAGAAGGCTTTTGATAAGGTCCCGCAGAAGAGATTAGCGTGTAAAGTTAAGGGACATGGGATTGGCGGCAAGGTATTGACTTGGATAGAGAACTGGTTGGCAGACAGAAAGCAAAGAGTTGGAATAAACGGGCCTTTTTCCGAGTGGCAGGCAGTGACTAGTGGGGTGCTGCAGGGATCGGTCCTTGGACCCCAGCTATTCACAATATATATTAATGATCTAGACAAGGGAACTAGATGTAATATCTCCAAATTTGCAGACAACACAAAGCTGGGTGGGCGTGTGTGCTGTGAGGAGGATGCCGAGAAACTCCAGGATGATTTGGACAGGTTGGGTGATTGGGCAAAAGCCTGGCAGATGCAATATAACGTGGATAAATGTGAGGTTATCCACTTTGGTGGCAAAAACAGGAAGGCAGATTATTACCTGAATGACAATAGATTGGGAGAAGGGGAAGTGCAATGAGACCTGGGTGTCCTTGTGCACCAATCACTGAAGGTAAGCATGCAGGTGCAGCAGGCGGTTAAGAAGGCAAATGGTATGTTGGCCTTCGTAGCGAGAGGGTTTAAGTACAGGAACAAGGATGTCTTGCTGCAGTTATACAGGGCCTTGGTGAGACCACATCCTGAGTATTGTGTGCAGTTTTGGTCGCCTTATCTGAGGAAGGATGTTCTTGCCATGGAAGGAATTCAGCAAAGATTCACCAGGCTGATACCTGGGATGGCAGGAATGACGTATGAGGAGAGATTGGGTCGATTGGGCTTGTACTCGCTGGAGTTTAGAAGAATGAGAGGGGATCTCATTGAAACTTATAAAAATCTGACATGACTGGACAGACTAGATGCAGGAAGGATGTTCCCAATGGTCGGGGAGTCCAGAACCAGGGGTCACAGTCTAAGGATAAGGGGTAGGCCATTTAGGACAGAAATGAGGAGGAATTTCTTCACCCAGAGAGTGGTGAACCTGTGGAATTTTCTACCACAGAAGGTAGTAGAGGCCAACACATTAAATATATTCAAGAAGGAGTTGTATATAGTTCTTAAGGCTAAAGGGATCAAGGAGTATGGGGAGAAATCAGGGGCAGAATGGCCTACTCCTGCTCCTCTCTTCTATGTTTCTATGTTTCTATCTCCTTTGTCTCGACGACCATTCACATAGAAACATAGAAGATAGGAGCAGGAGTAGGCCATTTGGCCCCTCGTGCCTGCTCCGCCATTTACAGAGATCATGGCTGATCATCCAAATTCAGTACACTGTCCCTGCTTTCTCCCCATATCCCTTGATCCCTTTAGCATTAAGAAATATATCTAACTCCTTCTTGAATATATTTAATGAATTAGCCTCAACTGCCTTTTGTGACAGAGAATTCCACAGGTTCATCACTCTCTGGGTGAAGAAATTACTCGTCATATCTGTCCTAAATGGCTTACCCCTTATCTTTAGACTGTGACCCCTGGTTCTGGACTCCCCCGCCATCGGGAACATCCTTCCTGCATCTAGGCTGTCTAATCCTGTTAGAATTTTATAAGTTTCCATGAGATCCCCTCTCATTCTTCTAAACTGCAGCGAATATAAGCCCAATCGACCCAATCTCTCCCCATACATCATTCCTGCCATCCCAGGTATCAGTCTGGTGAATCTTCGCTGCACTCCCTCCATGGCAAGAATATCCTTCCTTAGATAAGGCGACCAAAACTGCACACAAAACTGAAACTGTGGTCTCACCAAGGCCCTGTACAACTGCAACAAGACATCCTTGCTCCTGTACTCGAATCCTCTCGCTATGGAGGCCAATATACCATTTGCCTTCTTAACCGCCTGCTGCACCTGCATGCTTAACTTCAGCGACTGGTGCACAAGGACACCCAGGTCTCGTTGCACTTCCCCTTCCCCAATCTATTGCCATTCAGATAATAATCTGCCTTCCTGTTTTTGCCACCAAAGTGGATAACTTCACATTTATCCACATTATACTGCATCTGCCATGCATCTGCCCAAATCATACTGGAGTTTCTCTGCATCCTCCTCACAGCACACACGCCCACCCAGCTTTGTGTTGTCTGCAAACTTGGAGATAGTACATCTAGTTCCCTCGTCTAGATCATTAATATATATTGTGAATAGCTGGGGTCCTAACACCGATCCCTGCGGTACCCCACTAGTCACTGCCTGCCACTCAGAAAAAGACCCGTTTATTCCAACTCTTTGCTTCCTGTCTGCCAATCACTTCCCTATCCAAGTCAGTACCTTACCCTCAATCCTATGTGCTTTAACTTTACACGCTAATCTCTTATGCGGGACCTTATCGAAAGCCTTCTGAAAGTCCAAATACACCACATCCACTGGTTCTCCCTTATCTATTCTACCAGTTACATCCTCAAAAATGTCCAGTAGATTAGTCAAGCATGATTTATCTTTTGTAAATCCATTTTGACTTTGTCCGATCCCGTCACTGTTTTCCAAGTGCTCTGCTGTTACATCTTTTCTCATGGACTCTAGCATTTTCCCCACTACTGATGTCAGGCTTACTGATCTATAATTCCCTGTATTCTCTCTACCACCTTTTTTGTATAGTGGGGTAACATTAGCTACCCTCCAATCCATGGGAACTGTTCCAGAGTCTGTAGAATTTTGGAAGATGACCAGCAATGCATCTACTATTTCTAGGGCCACTTCCTTAAGTAACCTAGGATATAGATTATCAGGCCCTGGGGATTTATCGGCCTTCAATTCCGTCAATTTCCCTAACAGCATTTCCCTACAAATACTGATTTCATTCAGTTCCTCCCTCTCATTAGACCCTATGTTTCCTGACATCTCTGGGAGGTTATTTGTGTCCTCCTTTGTGAAGACAGAACCAAAGTATGTATTTAATTGGTCCGCCATTTCTTTGTTCCCCATTATAAATTCCCCTGATTCTGACTGCAAGGGACCTACCTTGACTTCACTAATCTTTTTCTCTTCACATATCTATAGAAGCTTTTACAGTCAGTTTTTATGTTCCCTGAAAGCTTGCTCTCATATTCTATTTTCCCCCTCTTAATTAATCCCTTTGTCCTCCTTTGCTGAATCCTAAACTGCTCCCAATCCTCAGGTTTGCTTCTTTTTCTGGCCAATTTTTATGTCCTCTCCTAGGATCTTATGCTATCCCTAATTTCCCTTGTTAGCCTAGGTTGAGTCACCTTTTTTGTTTTATTTTTATGCCAAACAGGGATTATCAAATTCTGTAGTTCATCCATGCGATCTTTAAATGTTTGCCATTGCCTATCCACCATCAACCCTTTCAGCAAAGTTTTTCAATCCATCCTAGCCAACTCACGCCTCATACCATCGTAGTTTCCTTTATTTAAATTCAGGATCCTAGTCTCTGAGTCAAATACTTCACTCTCCATCTTAATGAAGAATTCTATCATATTATGATCGCTCCACCCGAAGGGGCCTCGAACAACAAGATTGCTAATTAATCCTTTCTCATTACATAATACCCAGTCTAAGATGGCCGGATCTCTAGTTGGTTCCTTGACATATTGGTCCAGGAAATTATCCCATATACACACCAGGAATTCCTCCTCCACAGCATTGTTACTAATTTGTTAAGCCCAATCTATATGTAGATTAAAGTCACCCATGAGAACTGCTGTGCCCTTATTGCACGCATCCCTAATTTCCTGTTTAATGCCATCCCCAACCTCAGCATTACTGTTTGGGGGTCTGTATACAACTCCCACTAACGTTTTCTGCCCCATGGTATTTCTCAGCTCTTCCCATACAAATTCCACATCATCAGAACTAACAGCCTTCCTTACTATTGTGTTAATTTCCTCTTTAACCAACAATGCTACCCCACCTGCTTTTCTTTTTTGCCTGTCTTTCCTGAATATTGAATACCCCTGGATGTTGAATGCCCAGCCTTGGTCACCCTGGAGCCATGTCTCTGTAATCCCAATTATATCATATCCAGTTTACATCTATTTGCGCAGCTAATTCATCCTACTTATTATGAATGGTCCTCGCATTAAGACACAAAGCCTTCCCGCTTATTTTTTTTAACACTCTTAGACGTTTTAGAATTATTATTTACTGTGGCCATGTTTGATTTAAACCCTTGATTTCTCTTACTGCCACTTTTGCCTTTCTCCTTCCTGTCTTTTTCTTCTATCCTTGCTTCCCTTTCCTCTGTCTCCCTGCACAGGTTCCCAACCCCCGCCATTTTAGTTTAAACCCTCCCCAACAGCACTAGCAAACACTCCCCCTAGGACATCGGTCCCGGTCCTGCCCAGGTGCAAATCGTCCAGTTTGTACTGGTCCCACCTCCCCCAGAACCGGTTCCAATGTTCCATTTAGTCTGATTACCCCTCTGTGAAATGCCTTGAGACTTTTTTTTACGTTAAACACACTATATTCTGTAAATGCAAGTTGTTGCTGTTTGCAGGAAAAGAAATGTACAAATGCTAGGTTCAGTGACATATGTTTTGTGTTGTTATTAAGGGGGTAAAAAAGGCTCTGCTTGCTCGGTGTAGTGACACTGTAAATGTATTTGGAATATATGTGCTTTTGATTTTGCAATACATAGTGAAAGACCTACTCTTCCTCCTATGTCTGCCACTACAAACATTTTGGGTAGGATTTTCATTGGGCCGTGGAGTCGGGATTGGAGGCGTGTCGGGGGTTAAAATCCTGAAATCAGGTGTCCCGACCTCATCCCGCACCCAACCCGCCTCCATGCCAGTTTTAAAGGAGGTGGGTACCCGCCCCGCACTGGGACCCCACTACCCAAGGTGGGAAGGGATTAGTGCCAATTAACTGCCTGTTAACAGGTAGTTAACAGGCAGTTTTTAGCCTAACCCCTATTTTTAATGCTGAAGTGTGGGATTCCCGATGGCTCCAAACCATGCCAAGTTAGAGGAGACAGACCGTCGGGATGAAGGACTTGGAGGGGTCGAGATGTCAGTGTTCAGGTGAGTGATGGGTGCATGAGTACAAAGGTAAATGTGTTTGGTGTGTCTAAAGTGTTTAAAGAAGTTTAAATTACCTTTTCTTACCTTTTCAGCCTTCCTTCCTTTAGGTCTCGGGAGTCCCTCATCTCACTGGCACAGAAAGCAGAATGGCTGCGAACTGTCAAAAGTGACAGTCTTCAGGTTTCTGTGCAGGAGAGATTTCTAACTGAGTCTGTGGAGAAGGACTCAGGTTAGAAGTAAGACTGTCAGTGTTTGACAGCTTCAAACAGCTGTGAAACGTTGATATTTCATCTGTCAAAACCTCTTGACAGATGAATTATCAGTCTGTGATGTCACCTGTTGCCGGGTGGCCATTAATTGGCCTGCTGAGCCCCCTGGGCAGGCTCAACAAGTCCAATCAAGTTAAAATCGCTTGGATTGGACACATCTCAATGGAGGCGAGACTACAACCCCAAAAGTTGTAGTCCCACCTCCTACCTGACTCCTGAATGAAAATCCAGCCCTGAGTTTAACAAATAACAAACTTAAAATGTAAAACTTACATTGCAAGATTTCATACTACTAGATATACAATGGCCCAGTAATTCCGTTCCAAACGCGTGAGTACGGTCGGGGTACTCACGCGTCTGGCCTGAGGAAATGCCGGTTTTCAGCATGCACAGCGCATGCGGGGAAAACCGGCATTTCCTGTCCTCTGAACGAAGGGGTTCAGAGGCACAGCGCGTGCGACTGCACAGGCAGCACATGCGCAGTAAAATTCGCCGGTTTCATTCATGCTTTCAGTGAGGTTAAGTCCTTACAACTTACACATGAAAAAAGCATGCGTACAGTTGCTCCAGAGGCTGCGGAGGAAGATATATTTTATTGTGGAGCTTCTGAAAGGCAATATATTTGTTTGGGAAAGGGAGGAAAGTTATTTTAAGAAATGCTGAGGTAAGTTTTAAAGTTTAATTATTTTTTTTTAAACGGGTTTTCAGTACTGTAGGCAGAAGGAGCAATTGTGGCTGTGTGAATTGAATTTGCTGTGTTTATTAAATGTGAAAATGACTGTTCTAAAATGAATAATGTAATATTTCCAACATTTTTAAGAAAGAAACTTTTCATCAGTAATATATTCATTTAAGTAATTATGTATGTATGTCCGTATATATTCCTTTACGTATATGTATATATTCCTTTACTTATGTGTATGAATGTATGTATTTAATTATGATTTTCCAATAAGTTACTTTCTCTGAAAGTCATAATTAAATACATACATTCATACACATAAGTAAAGGAATATATTCATACATACATATACGCAAAGGAATATATACAGACATACATACATAATTACTTAAAAGAATATATTACTGATGAAAAGTTTCTTTCTTAAAAATGTTGGAGCCATTTTCACGTTTAATAAACACAGCAAATTCAATTCACATAGCCACAATTGCTCCTTCTACCTACAGTACTGAAAACCAATTTTAAAAAACAAAAATAAACTTTAAAACTTACCTCAGCATTTCTTAAAATAACTTTCCTCCCTTTCCCAAACAAAAATATTGCCTTTCAGAAGCTCCACGATAAAATATATCTTCCTCCGCAGCCTCTGGATCAACTGTACTCATGCTTTTTTCATGTGTAAGTTGTAAGGACTTAACCTCACTGAAAGCATGAATGAAACCGGCGAATTTTACTGCGCACGCGCTGCCTGTGCAGTCGCACGCGTTCTGCCTCTGAACCCCTTCGTTCAGAGGACAGGAAATGCCGGTTTTCCCCGCATGTGCTGTGCATGCTGAAAACCGGCATTTCCTCCGGCCAGACGCGTGAGTAACCCGACCGTACTCACGCGTTTGGAACGGAATTACTGGGCCATTGGAAAATCATCTCTGGCTGTGAAATTGATCAGGCGGGTATGATGTATACCAAGACGATAACGCGTTTCTCCTGCCATAGGCCGGGGTGATTTTCTAGCCAGTCACTTCATTAAAATTACTTTAACAACTCTTTCCATTACTTCCTTGCAAGGATGTCTGTGTAAGCAGGAGGCCTGTGAGCGAGAAAAATGTCCGGGAACTGCTAGTAGCCAACACCTTCACGAGCTAGTGGCGCCTTGTACCTCCCCCTCCCCCCGCAAGGCAAAGAAAGGAGCAGACACAATTTAAAGTGAAGCAGTGAACTTTTATTGCATCATAAAACAGTTTTCAGGGTCAGTTTTGATGCAGATAGTTTATAACTTTAAAATGTTAACTAGCTATTTCCTGCTTTTCAAACATTTGTAAACATGAATAGTTCAGAAAAAAATGTGTTTACATTTTAAAGTGACTTTTTCTGTTTTCTTAGTGCAATAAAGACATTCAAGGTGGAAACTAGCTATGTTCTAATTTTCAAATAGTTGTTGTAAAAATACTTTGGCTCCAATAAAAGTTGCTAATTTTTTTCAAACTGACTACAGGCTGCACTGTTTAAAGGAAAAGGTTACATATCCTTTCAGTCACAAATAAACATTTCAATGAAAACAGCAAACACAACATTTTACATGTCAATAAAATGAAAAATTTAACAATTGCACGATTTGCCCCCTCGCATCTGTGACTGAGGGTCCAAGGAGGTGCATTGCGCAAGAGGTCATCGTCGTACGTATCCTCACACTGTTCCCTTTCGGGAACTGTATGAAGTGGTGGAAGGATTTCTGGCCATGTTAACGCTCCTTCCGTGACCATAACCATCTTCATACCAGCCATTAGGGTGGTTAGTCCTATGGCGCGAGGGTTTTACGGGCTCCCACAACCCATCTGAGGGGGGGGGCCACCCACACCCGCGGACGCAAGTATCCCGCTGGATGTCCACCCAGAATTTATAGTTGGAGCTCCGACTCCACTTGCCGGGACTGTCTGGAGCAGGGTTTGAAACCCTACTCCCTCTGGCCCAGCGGCGGGGATGCTTACCGCTACGCAAAAGGCCCACTCCGCGCAAAAGGTGACACCCATACATTTCCTGCGCCTTTTTCCTCCCCGTGACTGGAGCCCTATGCTGCCACTTGAAAGACCAAGCTATCATCTGTCCTTTTTGCGGCGCCTTGGACTTCTCATTACCAATGATGAGCAGGCGCTGCGTCTCCACCTCGTTGAGGAGATTGCTGAGGTCATCATCAGTTCAATTGTGAGTTCTTTTAATGCTGTGAATTGTGCTCATTCCAGCCATTTCACGTTGCTAATTGGAGTGGGCCTTTGGCGTAGCGGTAGCATCCCCGCCGCTGGGCCAGATGGGGTAGGGTTTCGAACCCTGCTCCATAAAGTCCCGGCAAGTGGAATCGGAGCTCCGGCTCTAAATTCTGGGTTGACATCCAGTGGGATATTTGCGTCCGTGGGTGTGGGTGGCACCCCCCCCCTCGTATAGGTTGTGGGAGCCCGTAAAACCCTCCCGCCATAGGACTAACCACCCTAATGGCTGGTTCAAAGATGGTTACGGTCACGGAATGAGCGTTAATCACGGCCATAAATCCTTCCACCACTTCATACAGTTCCCCAAAGGGAACAGTGTGAAGACACGTATGACGACGTTGCTAATTAAATAAATGGAATGAAAAAAATGCTTTCAGGGCTTTTAAAAGTCTTTAAATTGCTTTAATTCTGTTTAAAACTACTTCAGATTCTTCAAAATAATGTAAACGTTTTTAAAAGTTACCAAAAGTTTCATAAAAATACCAAAAATCTATTTAAAATGCTGCTCTGCATGTAAAAATGCTTTGCAGCTTGTGAGAAACATTGGGGGCGTGTCCTATTAAACTGAGACCTCAAGGGGCGTGTCTCACTTGCACTGCGCGCTCCAGGCTTCGCGCTGGCTGCACTCCTGGGCGGCATGACGTCAGACGCTGCCCGGGAGTCATCATTTTAAAACAGGAATTCCAGGTGTCCCTGAAGCTCAACGGCCGGCGTGTCGGGTAAGTGCACATCGGGGGCTTGCACGTGCGGCAAGCCCTCGATCCTAATTTCTGCCCCACTAGATGATTTTCTGATAACATGTTGTCTGCCATTTTCCATCTTGCAATGGATGGGAATTCACAGCAGCATGCCCACAATTTCCCAATATGCGTAGTCAGTGGGTGAGGTTCAATGCCAATGGCACATACTTGGAATAAAAACAGAAAATGCTGGAAATACTCAGCAGGTCAGGCAGCATCTGAGGAGAGAGCAACAGAGTTAATGGGGGCAATTTTGCCAGCCCTGGGGAGGCAGATTTGGAGGCAGGACTGCTGGGAAAATGGCAGAATCTGGGAGCAGGTAACCATCCCACCCCCAACCCGCCTCTGTGCCATCTTTCCAGGAGGCGGGTACCCGACCCGTGCCGGATCCCGTTTCCTCGAGGCGGGAAGGGGATTAGTGCCAATTAACTGCAGGTAGTTAACAGGCAGCTTTTTTTTTGGCTAATCCCCATTTTGAGCCCTGAAGTGTGGGCTTCCCGACGGCTCTGAACCTCGCCAGGGTCAGCGAAGCGGGCCATCGGTCTGCGGGTGTCGGAGGGGCCGAAATGTCTGGTGTGCAGGTGAGTGATGGGTGCATGTGTGCAGAGGTAAGTGTGTGAGGTGTGTGTAAAGTGTTTTAATAAGTTTTACTTAACTTTACTTCTTCCTGCAGGCTTCCTCCCTTCAGGTCTCGGGAGTCCCTCAGCTCACCGACACAGAAAGCAGAATGGCCGCTAAGCTGTCAAAAGCTGCAGCCTTCTACTTTCTGCTCAGGAAGGCTTTCTAATTGAGTCTTGAGCAAAAACTCAACTTAGAAGACAGATTGTCAGATGGGTGGGCTTAACAAGGTCAATCAAGGGATTGGGTTGGGTTGGCCACAAGTCAATGGAGGTGGGACTAAAACCCGACAAGTGGAAGTCCCGCCTCCAAAAGCTCCCCATTGACAAAATCCAGCCCAACTTTTCAGGTCGATGACCTTTCGCCAGCACCTACTTGGATACTGGCTCTGTGGCACCAATTGCAGCACAAATTTACTCCATGGTAAACAGAGTAGAATACAAGCTAAGTTTACATAGCAAACCGCGTAAGGAACCAGTTCTGGCTAAGAACTTCCAGATGTAGCAATGCACCACGTGTGATTTCAGATCATTTATCTTTAGCTTTTAGTGATGGATCAAACTGTTACAACTCGGCCCCAAAACTTGCAGTGGCAGGCCAATGAACGGCGCCCGCTGTTAGTTAGATTTGCCTTGCCCGTTTAATGTCGATGATATTTTGCCCTGCATGTTGCTGGAAACGCTTACAGGGCATCTGGGACCTGTGTGAACAGGGCAAGCAACTGCTTGTCTCTTTAACCAATCTGATTGAAGCATTGTGAAATGAGCAATGCCAGGTCTGAGTAAGGAAGTGTCAGTTAGAATATTTAATTTAACACCAAATCAGGTACAGAAAGAGAAATAAAGAGAGGGGGAAAAATCAGCCATGATCGCATTGAATGGCGGAGCAGGCTCGAGGGGTCGAATGGCCTACTCCTGCTCCTATCTTCTATGTTTAAAGATTGGACTAAGAGAGAGTGAAAAAAGAGACAAAGAAAAAGTTAAAAAAAATGTTTAAAAAACCTCCAACAGCAATTAAAACCTGAAGGAATGAGACTCCGTACACGTAATAGTTCATTTTCAATACCAGAGTTGTTGACTGGCAGTAATTAGCAATTATCAATGCATTAAAAGGGTACTTAGACTGATATGAACAAGCCCTAACTTTCTGTGGTGAGTTTACTTCATATCTACCATCCAAGGACAAGAAGTTCACGCCGTTCAATGCATTTGAATAGAGAGTCAGAGAGCGAGACGCCATTTTCGCGAAGCTAATGGCAGCGTGGTGCATCTCAGACAGCAACCTCTGGATTTCTGCATTTAATCGTGAATCTGCCCTTGTCTGACACTGCTGCAGCATTTGGGCATAACTACGAGCACTATTAGCCTCGCCATTATTTTGACAGCAATTTTTGGACCATTATTTTAACTGAAATACTAATAAAACACATAGGGGGAAAAATTGGATCGCGCTTCCTTTGGGGCACTAACTTCGCTGGGGCGCTACTTTCAGCATCCCAAAAAGTTAGCACCCCTGCACCGTAAATTAATTGGTAGAGCCCCAAGTAGGAGGCGGGGCACTACTGGAAGCACTCCCCCTCCTTCCTGGGGCACTGCCATTCAATATCGCGATGTTACGTGCAACAGCACCACGCACGTCGGCACGTAGTGCCGTGGTATTACAGGCCTCCCTCCCCAGATTAAAGGGGAGGGGCCTAGCACAGCACGTACCGGGGCCCTGCTGGACCACCGGGGAGCGCGATTCCAGGAAAACAGCTCGGCACTCAAGAGACGTGCCGGGCTGACCGATCGTGGCCGGCACGCCACATGAAGAAGTGAGAGGAGGCAGGTGCTGGCAGGCAGCCCCAAAGAAATGGCCGCCCAGCACCTGCCCTTTAATTTGCGCTGCCGCGGCTGCAAAATCACCACCCTGACTCTGTCGGGCGTATCATCCGGCGGTAGGTCAGGGGGCGCGACCAAAGTTTGCGGCCGGGGCGTGAGCGGGACGCTGCGCATGGCGATGACGTCATCACCAGAGGTGCAGCGCAGTGGGGCACTACTGGCTACCGCCGCCGCTAACCTCCCGCTGAATTTCACGGGAGGTGTTTGTGGTGCCGCGCCCGGACGCTAGGTGCTTTGTGCCCCATTAGTGCCCCCTGGGGCGCTAACCAGAGGCGCAAAGCAACCCAATTTTTACACCATAGGGAGATATTTTCAGTTTCTAGAAATCAAGGTATAAATCTTACCACTATTTATTTTACTGGTAGCAAATAGGAATGCTAATTACTTCAGTTTACCGCTGGGTGATTTTGTTCGATAGATCTTTTAAGCTATACTTGCAGAAGCCTGAGTAATCAGTATTCATCTGCAATTATGCTCATTTGGCATCCCTTACTTAGCTTAAAAGCAACTTAGCTTATTAAATAATGCTCAGGAATGTTAATCAAGTTCCAGAGAATGGGAAGTTGTATGAAGTTAAGCAGATCACTAAATTTGTGCAAGCAAAAAGCAAAATACTGCAGATGCTGGAAATTTGAAATAAAAAGCACAAAATGCTACAAAACATAGCAGGTGCATGGGAACGCCATAACCTCCCAAGTTCCCCTCCGAGTCGAACACTATCCTGACCTAGACATATACGCCAATACCTTCATTATCCTCTGGGTCAACATCCTAGAACTCCCTACCTGAAATCATTGTTGGAGCACCTACACCACACAAACTGCAGCAGTTCAAGAAGCAGCTTCACCCTGACCTTCTCAAGTGCAACTGGGGATGAGCAATAAATGCTGGTCTTGCCAGCAGTGCCCACATCCCGAGAATGAATCTTTTAAAAACACTCAGCAGGTCAGGCAGCATCTGTGGAGAGAGGAAGGTAGTGTACATTTTAGGTCGATGACCTTGCATCAGAACTGAAAGGTCATTGACCTGAAATGTTACCCCTAACTTCCTCTCTCCATAAATACTGCCTGGTTTGCTGAGTCTCTCCAGCATTTTCTGTCCTTTTGTACTAAATTTTACATGCAGCCCAGGAGAGCTTTGAGTGCCCTGCATCCTCCAGCGAGGAGTCTCCACTGCTGTCCCTGTCAACACTATCTGCTCTTACTCACTTGTGATGTGTGAGACACCAGGTGACAATACTACTCTATCTCGCACAGGACCCACCGAGGTGTGCGTATCTGCGGTGGTGCTGGCTGCGCTTGGGTCTACTGACGGTGCAGCTTCCTCTGAGCAGTCATCTTCTTCCTCCTGCTGGGCAGTGGGAGGGCACATGATGGACCTATGGGAGAGTAAAGAGATGAATTAGAAGTGTTATAATAAGATTGTATAACATTACCATTATGCACATGATGACATTTCACTGGCTACTGACATTAATCACCATGAGTGACTGTTTTATGCCATGTCACCGTATGAGATTTAATTCTGTCACCAGGTTGCTGGGAGATCCCCCTCTCTCCATCTCCCACTGTCAGCAGCTCTGCAACCCCAGAGATTTCTAGTGCCTCCTCCTCTGCAGGAGTCAAATTTGTGAATATTGGAGGGCCACCTCTGGTTCTCTGCCTCTCCCAATTCCTGTCAACTCTTTTCTCCTGCAAGGAGGGAAAGAAGAGAACTTTGAGTGAAAGTGATGGAATGAGCAGAAGGAATGAATGGGCTACATCTGTAGAAGGTGACTATGAGGAAGTGACATGACATTGGCAAATAGCCTCCTTTTGTGGTGTTACTTGCTATGATTGTATTAGGATGAAGGTGAGTGTCAGGGGTGGTTAGACAGATGGGGATGTGGGGATGTACATAGACAGGGGGATGGGTGGACCTGCACCATAGGTTGATGTGAGGAATTATGTGCAGGAGTAGGCTTGGGAAGGCAGAGTGATGGGGTTGGAGTGACAGGCACATTAGGATGTAGGTGAGTGTGGCATTGCACTCACCTTTCCTGACCTCATGAGATCATTGAATCTTTTGCGGCACTGGATCCACGTCCCCCTGACCACATCCCTGCTACTGACCTCCTCTGCAATCTCCAACCATGTCCTTTTTGTGTCTTTGGGTGGTCGTTTTCATCGCTTGCCAGGGAAGAGGACCTCCCTGCGTGTTCTTACTGCCTGCACCAGAACTTCCAGGGAGGCATCGGTGAATCTTGGCACTGCCCTCTGCCTTGTCTCCATGACCCACAGTTTTAGCACATTATTCAGACCTCTGGAAACCACCTTCTGCACTAATAAGATGTGTGCAAGGCTTCTTTAAATATCCGCGCTGGAAACAAGTCATCAGTGACATCATCAGACCCGCTCCATTTAATTGGGCCAGGAAACATGAATGACTGTTTCAGTTGGGGTCATTAAGTCACATCTTCGGGTTCCCGACCCACTACGCGGCCCGCATGCACGCAACCCGACTTCAAGGAAAAGATTCCAGCCCAAATTTCCCAAAGCTGTCCTGTGAAACTCTGTACTGGGAGTGTTAAATCATAACATTTACCCCGTGATTAATTCAGAAGTTCATAGAGAAATTAATCTAAGAAACAGAAGTCTTTTGGTATCTCTAAAGTCCGATTGTAAAGCGAATAGGGATAAGCACACAATTTGCCAGGTTTATTAAAGTAAATCTCGCAGCTTGCCATGGTGGAATATGAACTTACGACCTCCGGGCTAGTCCAGTCCCTTAACCACCACAGAAAGGAGCAAAAATGATTAGTCTAAGTTTATCTCGGTGTTCCACTTGCTTCAATGCCCATCATTGCCAGTAAAAAAAATGAAAATAACCCTCATACACTCATATTCCCACTGAACTAAAAACCACAACATGCAAGTATAAATTTTGCAGTGGAAGCATTAGCAGTTTTAAACAGTTGTGCTCTAAAATGGACGGGCAATGTTTTTGGTAATCCACTTATCACTGTCCTGTACAAACACAGAAAACTAATCAATTGTTTAAAATGAATTTAATTAACATTGATTTTGCACTACCAGACAATATTAAATTCACAGTGATATTCGATTCTGATGCTATCCAAATATATATAAATAAGCTGTATCTCTGTGATATGTTTGTGATTGTTCTGCTTCTCTGCAGATTGATACATGTCTGATCTCTGAAGGCTACCAAAAGAGAGCAAACAAGTAATTGCATTCTATCTAGATGTAGTTCAGTAAGTGCAACTGATTGAGTGTTAATTATGTAAGATAACTGATAAACAGCAACATTCTCAGTATCAAGACAAATGACTTGAGATTGGCTAAGTGAACAATTGCCCAATATACTGATCTACTTCTCATAATATGAAAGTAACTTGCAACCTTGCTAAATAGGACAATTTAAAGCAGTTGTAAATGTGTTTCTTACAAGTACAAATAGATTGTATTTGATACTAGGGCTAGTGGACATTAATCTTTATTTGGATAACACTTCTAATTTCACTATTGTGTATGAGAATAGGGAATTAGTGCCGGTGCATGAAGTGCTGCTGGAGCAATTTATGTTGTTCAGATCTCTCCGAGTGCTTCACAGAATAACAAAGAAAGTAGGCAACAAGCAGGAGGGAAGAACAGGTAGGATTGAATTAGAAAGCTTTAGAAAGCCTGGAGGGAGGATAATATGATATATTATATCATCACAGCTGAGTCCAAATCTATCATCACCCCATAAGTGTACACTTTCAATAGGGGTCACTGGATAGTGATCATCCAGGATTGTTTTAAAGACATTGACCAACATCACCTGTGATGAGAATTGAATCCATTTATCTGCTAATGGGTTTGAAAATAAATTTGAATCTCACTGTAGGCTTGCTAATTTTGATTTGCATCCTCGGACCATAGTTTAACTTAACCTGAAAATTATCATTGACTCACAGTACTTTGCTGGATCTTGTCCTGTCTCAATTTTACTTTCACCATTGTTGCGTTAGTATATCCTAATTTAATGACAGCAAAGCCTGGGCTCAGCTGCTGAAGAAGCTCTCAATCTAACCTTGGCCAGAGAGTACATCTTCTGCAATTGCATCTGCATGTGATCACTGATTCACAAGTGCTCCAGAGATTTGAGCACATAATCTAGGCCGACACTTGAGTGCAGTGCTGAGGGAGTGCTGCACTGTCGGAGATGCCATCTTTTGGATGAGACATTAAAGCGAGATCCCGCCTGTTCTCTCAGGTGGATGTAAAAGATCCCATGACACTATTTTGAAGAAGAGCAGAGGAGTTTTCCCTGGTGTCCTGGCCAACATTTATCCCTCAATCAACACCACTAAAAACAGATTATCTGGTCATTATCACATTGCTGTTGTAGGACCTTGCTGTGCGCAAATTGTCTGCCGCTTTTCCTATATTACAACAGTGACTACATTTCAAAAGAACTTCAGTGCCTGTAAAGTGCTTTGGGAGGTCCTGAGATTGTGAAAGGCTCTACATAAATGAAAGTCTTTCTTTTCTTTCAAGTCTTTCTTTCATTTCTGTGAGTAGTTGCAATGTGACTTCAGTTAGCTTATTAGGTAGGTATTTCGTGTTACACTTTATGATTCCCTGTAAAGAAAATTCTGGCATATGTCTTTTTTTTCATGAAACTAATCTTCAAGCAATGATGACCAAATTCCATATTTTGCTGACTAGAAAAAAAAACTTATTAAGACCAGTACTGCCCACAGTAGATTTGACCCATTTGATCATAACACAGTTTAGTCTGTCTGCTGTTGAACTTACCATCTGTCTGTCAGTTCCATTAAAAAAAAACCTCTGCAAAAATATTCCAATTTCACTGTGTCAGGGTTAAGATTAGGATTAGGGTAATTACTATTGTGTACGTAATTCATTGTGATTATGTGCACAATATTCATTGTGAAGCTCATCCATTTCACTGTCTGTGTAAGGTTTGCAAAATTCTGCAAAACCCCAGAGCAGAAGGAAAGCCTTATTTAAAACAACTTTTGGACCATCACAGAAGAAATCTGTAAAAAGGATAAAATGTATGGTTGGGCCTAACAGAAGAATTCAAAGAGTTAAATTACACATATTCCCTAACTGTAAGGAAGGAAGAAATTTTGGACTGTTTTAAGGAATTATTGGGCCGAAGGGATGTAAAATAAAAATCCCAGGAAGATTTGGCTGGTATGAAAGACATGTTCAGGCTTGCAAAAGGCTGTGACACAGGGGAGGTGGGGTGGGCCCCCGAGTTTGGATATTGGACAGTCTGGGAATGTCCTGGGCCACCCCAGCTTTACATAAGGACACTAGAACCTGTTCCTGCCAAAAATTCGCAGAGCCAAGGTGCATGAATAAAACAGTACCTACCCCCAGCAACACAAAGGAAAGAACATAGCCCTACAGGATACAACAATTAAAGCAACAGTCCAAAACCAATCAAAGAGATTGACAAGTATTTTGCATTTTAAACTAGTTTCAAGGCAATCCCAAAAACAGTTAAAAGTCAATTAAGAGTTAGATGGACCATCCCCGAAACTCGTTAAGTTTTTATGGGCCATCCCCGAAGCTCATTAAAGTTTTAAAACCTATTAAAAATAACGAGCCCGCCAAATTTAAGAAAGAAACCCGAGATTTGGTGGTCAGATAAGCCAGGCCTCAAAATAGTATAACTGAGGCCTGCCTTTTCAGTTCAAAATGGTACAGCTCAGAAGTCAGCTCAGAAGTCAGCTCGTCAGAAGGTCAGTGAGAGCACAGTACAGCTCAACGGTTCATCCTCGGAGACTTGAAGGAACAGAAGGAGAATGAAAGTCGTGGCAACCGAAGGCCTACAGACACCAACAACCACCAATATTACCACCAACCAGGTAATATTGGGCCACCGCGACCAACAAGAAATCAACCGCCGAAAAACTCACAAACCAAAGACTTGTTTCCACTCTACAGGCTAGTCTGACTTACCCCTGGGTAAGATTTGGACACAAAAGACCCTAAAACTAGCCCTAACCAAAGAAAATTGGGTACTCACCCGATACATCCAACAGCGTGACTAACCGCATCAGCGGACCAACCCAAACTGAAGACCCAACGCAGGTGAAGTCTTCTACCACATCCAGGGTACGGCAGGCCTCAACCACCACAACTAAGGAGAACCCCGAAATCGCGAACCTCTACAATCTGTCAAGAAAGTCATTTTGGTGAGCATTTCCTGGTCCTCTGGATTCCAGCCTAGTTAGTGTAGTGGGGTTGGGAGGGTAAGGGATTTTGTATATTGTAATTCTCCCTTGCTTATTCTGAGTTTTCCCCACCCTTTTAGAGCATACATTTTTATTGTATTTTATGTTTTCCTGTCTCAAAATAAAGATCTGAATTCTTTTGACCAACCCAGGTGTCTGTTGCAAGTTCATTACAACCCCCAAATAAGTCCAAAGTCTAGAACAAAAGGGAGTGGGGGCAATTTGAACTGCTCAAAGGAGTCAGAGGTGAAGTTGACAAACAACCCACATACCACCCCTTACAGCATGGCGACCGCGGCAGGAATTTGGCAAAAGGGAAGTAATGCAATAGACCCTGTGTTCGATGAGAGAACGAAGATGGAAGAGAGGATTTCCTCTTACGTTTTTGAGAAAGTGAATATCACAAAGAAGTGGGTGACCAGTCTGTTGCGTGTTGGGCATCCCATGGATGCTGCAGCCAAATGGATTGAGAGCAAGGATCATAAGAAGTCTGGTTGGTCTGTGCCCTACGACAGATCCAGCTTTTAGATCAGCAGGTAAAAGCTTTGACAGCAGACAGCCAAACTGTCTCAGGCAAGAGCTTTAGCAGGAAAGGAACTATTGCAGGAATTACAAGCACAGAATCAAGAGAAATTGCAGCTAGTAGAGAAACACAGAAACAGGCATGAGTATTTTCGGTGTCAAGTCACCGAGGCAAAAGGAAATGAGCTGGTACTGATAGAGGAGAATGCTCACCTAACCAGACAGTTAAGGGAACAGGAGGAGCAGTACAGAAATATAAAGGCAGCTTATCAAGTAGCAAGCACTAGGGATTTTGAAGCGGGAGATCACGGCCCCTGTCAAAAGCAGATAGACAGTTTAAAACTTGCTCTATCCAGGGCAAAAGGCATGGTATGCCTAGTAAGCCTGGGTGCGGCCCGGGTAGACCTGGAAGTAGAATTAGAAACTGTGCAGACATCACCTGTGGCGCCAGGGAGCAACTTGGTTGGGCAGCAGGAGGGACAAGCAATCTGTAGGGAAAACAGGGAGGAGTGCACACCACCGCCACCTGTGGCGCTGGGTTTTGACTTGGTTTGACAGCAGGCAGAAGTGGGCAAACAAATGCAGGAAAGGTCGGAGCCGGGGCCGATGTGCCCAGCTCGACAGCAAAAGTTTGGACCACCTGGGGTAGGTGGGGGCCAGGGGTCCCTTGAAAGCCAGTTTGTGATTCCCCATGGGACCCAACAGCTTAGGGCTATGGTAAGCCACTTGAGTAAGCTCACGCACAAGGGAGACCCCTCAGTCCACTTTATGGAAGTGGAATAAGCAGCAGGCATTAATGAGTGCGATGACTCAGAAATGGCCAAGATGCTCCTGTTCACCTTGGATGCCAAGCTGTACCAGTCCCTCTCTGCTGAGTGCAAGCAGGGACAGGGCGGGTACGCTGCCATCCAGGATCAAGTTCTGGAGGCATTGGGGATGAATGATGGTAGTCCGTTCTCCCGGATGGAGACTACACAGTTAGCAGGTGAGACCCCACAGGCTTTCGCAAACAGGCTGCGGCCTGTGTACAGGAGTGCCTGTAATGGGGATCTCGACCAGGCTAACTTGAACCAGGATGAGCTGGCTCACTGGCTCCGAAGTCTGGTGGCAAACAGCTTGCCACGGAGCAGAGCCAAGGCCGAGCTGTGGTTCGACCCAAAGGGCCCCCAGGTCACCGAGGAGGAAGTGGTCAGACAACTGACCCTGGCTTACTGTAACGGAATGGGGGGTAGAAGAACCACAGACAGTTTGGAATTTTAGTGGTTTAATTTTAGTATAGGATAAGTTTAAGTTTTGAATTTTGGTAACTGTGGCAGGCCAGAGAACCTTCTCGGGACATGACTATTTTATTTGTGTGTCCCTACAGAAAGGAAATTGGCATGAGGAAGGTTCTGCTCCTGCTCGCCCTGGTAGGGGTGGGCATCAGTGATCGAGGAGATGTGGAGAACTCTCATATCTATGGGTGTTCAGGAGAGAGAGCACCGATTGTTACCGCAGGGGGTGGCGAACGGGGTGTGGAGGAGCTCGCCATCTACTTCCACGAGGGAAGGTGGCCAGGGTGGCTGGGGTCTAATTCGACTCAGTACTCCAACCTGACCGGGTTCACGTACGAGGAGGCCTCCATCACGTGCCCCAGGGTACAGGTCGTTGCTACAAGTATCATTGTCATCAAGGGGAAACGTGTATGTTTGATATGCAAGGGACAGATTCCTTTGGCTAGGTGGTGGTGGCTCAGGAAGCTGGGCAAGGATATAGGAAACCCTGCAGTTGATTGGGAACGACTGGGGAACAATACCCATCAGACAATTACAGGGACCCGAGGGGGATTGAGTGTGTGCTGGGACAAGTGGTGGGAACCGGATCAGGGGATTTATGTCTGTATGTGGGGTTCAGAGAAGGTCTGCTCCACAGTCATATCCATCATTTTCCACCGGCAATGGCAAGATGCCAGGGAGGGGACGGAGTGGGATTCCAGCCTGCATGCGTGCGCGGTCCCACACTCCCCGATCCCAGTGAATGCCACTGAACTTGTGACCCGCCCCCGAAAGCCCCTGCCCACGACTACAACATAACGGACTATAGTCCAGTGGTGTCCTACCACCACCAAGGGACCAGGGAATGGTTTAGTCCTAGTACCAACAGATAAGCTGCTGTACCAGGGGGTACACTATGCAGTGGCCTCAGTTGTTAAGTCTGTGTGTTATAGTGAGAATTACTACACAGACCACAAGAGTAAATTCAACAGGTCTTTACTGGTTGGAGGTCGGACTATACTGAATACAATATTATTACACTGTGCTTATATACCGGTGTGGTCACCACCGGTATTACGTATACAGCAGCCAAAGAAAGTAGTACCTTTCTTAAGGTGGACCAGGCTTAAGTTCTCTTAAGGTGGAACAGGTTACATACACCACAATCCTCCCTTTTTAGCTTAACAGTCATATCCCCAAATAAACATAACATATATACATATATAACTTCAGGTATAACAGTTCAAAGGTTCAGTCTCTCAGGAGGCTTTCTGATTCGGCTTGGATAACGCCTTTCAGTGGTCTCTGATTCTTGTTGTTGAGGTGCCTCCTCTAGTTGGTTGCCAATGTATTGGGTGTCATCATCATCAAATACATTCTCGGCCGAGGTAGGTGCTTTAGGTTCATGAACGTCTTCCACAGCTGTCTCTGTCACAACCATGGGTTCCACCCTTGCTCTCGACTCTACCAGTTGATCCGCATGACGCCTTATCACATTATGACCAATATCTACGGTGTACATCAGAGGTCCTTGTCTGGCCCGGATTGTTCCGGACTGCCATTTGTTGTTTCCATAGCCCCTTGCCATCACTGGTTGTCCTATGTCGAAAGTTCGAGTGGTCTTGCTGTTTATATGCTGAAACTGTTTGTTTTCCACTTCCCTCCGCACATTTGGTTTTAACAAGTCCAACTTGGACCGCAACCTCCTGTTATAAAACATCATAGCAGGACTTTGGTTAGTCATGGCATGATCAGCGTTTCTATATGACATCAGGAACTTATCGACCTTGTGTTGCAGCAGAATCTGATCATCATTCATGGCCTTAATAGCCTTTTTGAATGTCTGGACAAATCTTTCAGCCAACCCGTTTGTCGCCGGTTGATATGGGGCAGAGGTATAATGTTTCACCCCATTCTTCTTTAAGAATTGTTGGAATTCTTCCGATACAAACTGTGGTCCGTTGTCTGAACAGATCTGTTCTGGCAATCCGTTCCTTGCGAATATTGTTCTTAACACCGCAATTGTCTTTTCTGAAGTAGTGGTATTCATCTTGATGACTTCTGGCCATTTGGAATGTGCGTCCACCGCGATTAGGAACATGGAGTCCATGAATGGACCAGCAAAGTCAATGTGTACACGTTGCCATGGGGCTGAAGGCCATTCCCATGGGTGTAGCGGTGCTATTGGAGGTGCATTTTGCACTTTTTGACAACCAGCGCAGCTTTTCGTTAACTCCTCAACTTGTTGGTCAATACCCGGCCACCATACGTAAGCCCTAGCAAGACTTTTCATTTTAACTCCCCCCAGATGACCTTCATGTAGTTCTTTTAAAACTCTTTCCCTTAACTTGGGAGGAATAATCACTCTTGTCCCGTACATCAAAGTACCATGGCAGACGGACAGCTGGTCTCGCCTTGCCGAGAATGCCGGTAACAGAGGATCACCCCGTGTTGGCCATCCTTTCACTGTCACCTCGTAGACTCTGGACAGTGTCGGGTCGTTCCTGGTTTCTCTTTCAATACTTGCGTTGGTGACAGGTAAACACTCGATAATGGTCGAATGAAATAACTCAACAGGGTCAACTTCCATCGTGTCTTCATCTTCAGGTAGTGGCAGGCGCGACAGGCCATCAGCATTGCCATGCTGTTTCGTACCTTTGAATTCTATCTGATATTGATGTGCCCCGAAGAAAAGAGACCATCTCTGGAGACGCTGTGCTGTCATCACCGAAACACCCTTCTTAGGGTTAAAAATGGACACCAACGGTTGATGGTCCATCAGAAGTGTGAATTTTTGGCCCTGTAGGTTATGATTAAACTTCTTCACTCCCCATACAAGGCTAAGGGCCTCCCTATCGATCTGCGCATAGTTGCGCTCAGCGGAGGTCAATGATCTGGATGCAAATGCGACTGGCCTTTCCGTGCCATTTGGCAATTTATGTGAGAGTACTGCCCCAATACCATATGGAGAAGCATCACAAGCCAACCGAATAGGCAGTGTCGGGTTGAAGTGAGCCAACACTTCCTCTGAGGTGATCAATTCTTTGCTTTTGCGAAATGCCTTCTTACAGTTTTCGCCCCAGTCCCATGGTACCCCTTTCTGTAAAAGAGCGTTCAACGGATGCAGCACCGTGGATAGATTTGGCAGAAATCTATGGTAGTAGTTAATTAATCCTAGAAACGACCTCAACTGAGAGACATTCTCCGGAGCGGGAGACTTTACAACTGCCGTTATCTTGTCAGGAGACTTATGAAGCCCCTCCCGGTCAATGACATGACCACAGTACGAGATCCGCTTCTGGAAGAACTCACATTTCTGCCGATTTACCCTAAGTCCATACTCTTTCAGTCTGTTGAGCACCAGTTCCAAGTTAGCGAGATGCTGTTCATCACCATCACCTGTGATCAGAATGTCATCCAGGTAACATTGTGTGCCTGGAATTTCCTGTAATACCTGCTCCATGGCCCTCTGCCAAATTGCTGGAGCCGATGCCACACCAAAAACCAGCCTTTTGTACCAGTACAACCCTCGATGCGTGTTGATCGTGAGGTATTGGCGTGACTCTTCTTCAACCTCCATCTGCAAGTACGCCTGCACCAGGTCTATCTTGGTGAAGTGTTTCCCGCCAGACAGTGAAGCGAAAATATCCTCAATCCGTGGAAGTGGATACTGCACCGTGTGAAGCACCGGATTAACGGTGATCTTGAAATCTCCACAGATGCGAACCTTCCCTGGATCTCCTGGCTTATTGTTCGCAGGACATTTCATAACGGGAACAATGGGCGTAGCCCACTCACTCCAATCTACTTTAGACAGTACCCCTGAATGTTCTAGTGCTTCCAGCTCCGCTTCAACCGCAGGTCGTATTGCATAGGGTACCGGTCTGGCTTTAAAAAATTTTGGTTGTGCATGTTCATCAATCTTGATGTTTGCCGTAATTCCTCTCAGTGTTCCCAGTCCCGGCTGGAACACCTCTTTAGCCTCATCCAATATTCTGGACAATCGTTTAGGTTTAACAGCTGTTTTCCCGGAATTTACCGTTAGTGCTTTCAAGGAGTGCCAGTCCATATTCATTTTCCTAATCCACTCCCGTCCTAGTAGTGGTGGACCTCCTTCAGGTAGCACATATAAGTCCATTACTTGGCTTCCTTCGCCCTTGTGGACCACTTCCACCTCTATTTTTCCGATGGGGTACACTCTTTGCCCCGTGTACGTTTTCAATATAATCTCTGTATCCTGTAAGGGAATATGTTGGAATAACCTTCTGTAATCTTTCTTATTCATGACCATCAATGCCGATCCAGTGTCCAATTCCATTTTTACTTGGACTCCCGCTATCTTAAGAGTGACCCAAATTGTCTGGAGGTCTGTATCCTTACCAACGTTGTGTATTCTTAAGCTATCCAGTTCATTACTGCTAGCGTCTGAATCTGACTTCTGTTCAGTCAAACTGTTCTTTGTCACCTTGTGTACCTTTGCAAATTTTCCTTGCGGTGACTTTTTATTGCTGGTCTTCTTTCCTGACCGGCATACTTTAGCTATGTGGCCAAACCTGCCACACGTTCTGCATTCTTGGTTTTTAAACCAACACTGGTTCTGATCGTGCATTGTCTTTCCACAACGATAACATTTGACAGAACTCAAACCCAATTTGTTTGTATCGAGTTCTGGTGGCCGTAGCTGCATTACTGCCGTGCCTCTCGCTGCGGCCTCGTGTGCTGCTGCCATAGTGACCACCTTCTCGAGAGACAGCTCATTCTCCTCGAGCAGTCGCCTTTGTGTATCCTGTTTAAATAAACCACACACAAATCTATCTCGAAGTGCCTCTGTCAGTCCTGTTTCAAACTGACAATATTTTGCTAGCTTACGTAATTCCATCAAATATTCAGCATTGCTTTCATTTTGCCGCTGTCTTCTATCGTAAAATTTAAATCGTTCCGCTAGCATCAGCGGCGTGGGGCTAAGATGATTTTTTATGACAGTAACAATCTGTTCGAACGTCTTATCCGCCGGTTCATCTGGTGATAACAGGTGTTTCAATTGCCCGTATGTCTTCGCACCCATTAAGTTTAGTAATGTTAGTGCTTTATCTGTCTCAGGAATTTTATTTGCCTTACAATAGTTTTGTATCTGTTCTACATACATAGCCCAGTCTTCTCTATCACTGTCGAAGGCATTAATGTTCCCATGTTTAGGCATCGTAGCAATTTATCGTATTTTTAATGTTATCTAAGATGGCAGCTTCCCGCTCTTGCTGTCGTCCTCCGCCCACAAAATGGCGGTTTTCCCGCGCTTGGCGGTCTTCACCTGCCCCCCCGACTCTGTCTCCGCTTCACCGCGGCTCTCGCGCCTTCAGTTTCCCCAGACGCTGCGCCTTTAGCCCGAATGCGGCCCTTATCTCCGGTTGCGATCGATGTCCCGCGCTGCGCCTCTCGCTCAAAAGCGGCCCGACCCTTATCTCTGGTCGCGATCGACCTCACTGCCCTTATTCCTCCGTCTTCCCAGCCCCGTCTGTACAGCCAACGCGGTTGACTTTCTGTCGCGTCGCTGCCCGGCTTACCCACCACGAGGTAGTAGAAGAAGCTGACAGTTGCTGATGGAGGCTTTGAGGTCAGGATGTCTTCTGCACTCCGGTTGCTCGATGCCTGCCGCTCGACGTGTCTTCCCGTAGGTGATGAGGGTGGAAACCTCTCTTCGACGTCCTGTCTGTGGATGAAGTCGCCGTGGAAATTACTGCAGCAGGGTAAGAATCGGACTCGTCGCCACTGTTAAGTCTGTGTGTTATAGTGAGAATTACTACACAGACCACAAGAGTAAATTCAACAGGTCTTTACTGGTTGGAGGTCGGACTATACTGAATACAATATTATTACACTGTGCTTATATACCGGTGTGGTCACCACCGGTATTACGTATACAGCAGCCAAAGAAAGTAGTACCTTTCTTAAGGTGGACCAGGCTTAAGTTCTCTTAAGGTGGAACAGGTTACATACACCACATCAGTGATCCTGAACCTGACCGAAGTGCACTTACCTGAGTGGTGCCCTAAAGAGACAGAATGGTTGTACCAAGCCCTGTTGAAGGAAATGTCTAGAAAGTTTTATGAGTTCGACTTTGCCAATGTGGACAAAGCGAAACTGTACAGTTTACATCCTGAACATAATATGGGTGTGGGGAGACAAAGAAGGGGGACCTGGAATGATATTTTTACAGCTTATAGTACAGGATCCTCAGTGCTAAACAGTCTAGATGACATAGAGCTGCAAACCCAGATAAATGGTTTAAAGACCCAGTTAAGAAAACTCCTAACAGAGGAGAACACAGTGGTGGGCTCAGAGCTGCATGAGGACCAGGCCATGAAGGTCCATTTAAAGGAGATTATAGCTGAGCTGGAGAGACACGCCAAAACAGTAAATGCACTTATACGGGAGGACAGGAATGCTTCGGATCAAGCTGCACAGAACGAGGTGTGCATGCTATATGGGGCATGCTTCCTGGGTGAGGGCTGCAGTAACCTGGAGGATTTAAAACAAGGTTTAGTCCCCTCCTAGATTAGCAACAAGCACCTCGCAGCCCGCCACCCGTTTAGTAATTCGCTGAGTCCGTGTCAGCTCCGTCTAGCTTCTGAAGCCTACCCTGTCCCAGTGGATTGTGGACGTTCCAATCACACTATCATGGGGATAGTAGTGAGGATGCCGGTCATGGGTGGGACAGCCCGACCCGCACCGGTATACAGGGTGGAGAACGTTGGGAGCATTCATAGGGGGTGGGACATATTGTGTCACCACAAGTGTGCACCACTACCAGCATGGACAGTACATCTGGTGTCCGGTGAGTATCAGCAGTTTTTGTTTTAAACCCGAGGCAGAAGTTCAAGTGGCCCAGGAACGGATTGTGCCCGTCCCTGAACCCTCGACTGTTCACCTCACTGTCAGGCAAAACATCACCAACCTGCAAAGTTACGTAACACATTTTGGCTATGAGATTCCCCCTCTACCAGAACATCTTACCGCCCTATTAAAAGCAGTGGTCATCTCACAGAAACATTTCTATACATTGGAGCAGAAGACAGTCGAGATACGGGCCAAGATATTGGATGTTGTGGTTCCACCCTGGTGGATCATTTTTGAGAATATAGAAGTCCCCCCTTGGATTTGGCTGGCTTCGCACATTTTAGTGGTTTGCCAGCTGGGAATAGTTTTCTACCTGTTGTGTGCAAAGTGCAAAGGAAGGGACCAAATGCTCCGCTCTCAGCATGAGGGAGCATGGGACAAAAACAAAAATAAAGTCTAAGACCAGGTATAAAACCATCCTTGACCGTTATTAAAATTAAAGTTTGATGAGTGTGTGTGTCACTATTTTTCCTGTGTGTGATTTTTCCAAGTGGTGCAGGGATGTTGGACCCCCTCCGTGCTTGGATGTGAATGTAATAAAAGTTTTTACCATGTGTATTTTGATAAACACTACACCTAAAGGGAATGGGAGAGTGTTTTGTTGTGGGTATTTTAGTTTTAGATAATACAGGGGAAGGTTGGCTCCCGAGGATCAGAAAATTTTGTTCACATCTGCATGATACTATAGTGTTATAAAGTATCACAGGGGGGTGTGTAAGGTTCGCAAAATTCTGCAAAACCCCAGAACAGAAGGAAAGCCTTATTTAAAACAACTTTTGGACCATCGCAGAAGAAATCTGTAAAAAGGATAAAATGTATGGTTGGGCCTAACAGAAGAATTCAAAGAGTTAAATTAGACATTTTCCCTAAGTGTAAGGAAGGAAGAAATTTTGGACTGTTTTAAGGAATTATTGGGCCGAAGGGATTTAAAATAAAAACCCCAGGAAGATTTGGCTGGTTTAAAAGACATGTTCAGGCTTGCAAAAGGCTGTGACACAGGGGAGGTGGGGTGGGCCCCCGAGTTTGGATATTGGACGGTCTGGGAATGTCCTGGGCCACCCCAGCTTTACATAAGGACACTAGAACCTGTCCCGCCAAAAATTCGCAGAGCCAAGGTGCATGAATAAAACAGTACCTACCCCCAACAACACAAAGGAAAGAACATAGCCCTACAGGATACAACAATTAAAGCAGCAGTCCAAAACCAATCAAAGAGATTGACAAACATTTTGCATTTTAAACTAGTTTCAAGGCAATCCCGAAACAAGTTAAAAGTCAATTAAGAGTTAGATGGACCATCCCCAAAACTCGTTAAGTTTTTATGGGCCATCCCCGAAGCTCGTTAAAGTTTTAAAACCTATTAAAAATAACGAGCCTGCCAAATTCAAGAAAGAAACCCGAGATTTGGTGGTCAGATAAGCCAGGCCCCAAATTAGTATAATTGAGGCCTGCCTTTTCAGTTCAAAATGGTACAGCTCAGAAGTCAGCTCAGAAGTCAGCTCGTCAGAAGGTCAGCGCGAGCACAGTACAGCTCAACGGATCATCATCGGAGACTTGAAGGAACAGAAGGAGAATGAAAGTCACGGCAGCCGACGCCCTACAGAAAGCAACAACCACCAATATTACCACCAACCAGGTAAGACTGGGCCATTGTGACCAACAAGAAATCAACCGCTGAAAAACTCACAAACCAAAGACTTGTTTCCACTCTACAGGCAAGTCTAACTTACCCCTGGGTAAGATTTGAACACAAAAGGCCCTAAAACTAGCCCTAACCAAAGAAAATTGGGTACTCACCCGATACATCCAACAGCGCGACTAACCGCATCAGCAGACCAACCCAAACTGAAGACCCAATGCAGGTGCAGTCTTCTACAACATCCGGGGTATGGCAGGCCCCAACTGCCACAACTAAGGAGAACCCTGAAATCGCGAACATCTACAATCTGTCAAGAAAGTCGTTTTGGTGAGCATTTCCTGGTCCTCTGGAATCCAGCCTAGTTAGTGTAGTGGAGTTGGGAGGGTAAGGGATTTTGTATATTGTAATTCTCCCTCGCTTGTTCTGAGTGTTCCCCACCCTTTTAGAGCATAATTTTTTATTGTATTGTATATTTTCCTGTCTCAAAATAAAGATCTGAATTCTTTTGACCAACCCAGGTGTCTGTTGCAAGTTCATTACAACCCCCAAGTAAGTCCAAAGTCTAGAACAAAATGGAGTGGGAGCAATTCGAACCACTCAAAGAAGCCAGAGGTGAAGCTGACAAACAACCCACACATCACCCCTTACATCCGCCAGTGGTTCATGGAAGATGCACTGGGCTTTGACAAGAAAGGCAGCATGCCACTTGTTCCTCTGGCTTTAAACACAGAGCCTTATTATTCACCATTCATGGGGAAACGGGTTGTTATCTAGTTTGGTGCAGTACTACAGTAGCTTCTAAGGGTCCATTTACATCTCAATATCAGTGTTACACTAATACTGCATTTATAGTGCAAATTGAATCTGAATCTGGAGTCAGGACCTGACCTGACATTGGAAGGAAGTAGAGCAAGACTTCCTAGAGGAGAAAGTCTCACTCCATTTTGTTTCAGCTTTTTTTTTGGCCTTCATGCCTGATTTACGCTACAAAATGTTAGTTTTTTGCAGAACAGTTTGGGGCTTTGCTCTGATGTTGAACTTTGTAGGGTTCTCAAAATTCCCACATTCCCCAAAAATTATCAATAAAAGGGACGCTGAATGGACAAGTTATTAAAAAGGGTACCCAAAAGAAAATGGCTTCTGAACCTCGTGACAGAAGCCTGCGGGATTTTTAAAAAAAGCAAGGCCCTGCAAAAGCAGGTCCATTCAAAGCTTTGAAAATAAACCTGACATGCATGGACCTGTGTGAGAGACTTTGTTATTTCTAAAGCCAGACAGCTAGATAAACACAGAATATGCATCCTTCATCTTGAAACAAATCAACTCAGGATAGACCTAATCTTGAGGCCATTAACTTTTTGCATATATAATCGGTTACAGTTCGAAGTAGCTACCAAGCCAAGAAAACGCCGAGTAAACTTCATCAATAACAAACAGCCAGGATATTGAAGCCATTAAGCAAGGAGACAACAGCCCCAAAAGCAATTAAGGTGATTGACTGTAATCACCTTAGATGAGCCCGCCAAAATTAAACAAAGAACTAGACCTGATTGGGCGCGCAGATAAGGGATGGCAAAACCTTTATAATTGTAAGTCCACCGGTAGCCAAGGTCTCTTCTCTTCCCTTCCCGCTCTGACACCAAGGAAGCCCACCATAACACCGGGGGCCAAACGCTCAGCACGCTCAGCACGGCAGAAGAGGGTGAGCCATCGGGGCACGGTGTGAGGAACAGAGCCAAACAGCAAGATCAACGTTACAGTATGGCGTGGCTGGCTCAACCGAGGACAACTAGGCCGCAAAAGACCAAGCCTACACCGAAGACCACCAACCGAGCCCCAGCCGCAACGAAACCCGACGACCAAACCACCACAAGAAGAACAAAACCTGAAGTTTCCACTCTACAAACTAAGGTATCCAACAAAAGACTTTACTATCCCTATCTCTGGCAAAAAAAAAGGGGGCTTACTGGACAAATCCATAACCGCGCCCTTACCGCATCAGCGGACTCAAACCAACTGAGGGACTTTTGCAATTCCCAAGACTGAGACCACGTGGGGACAGCAGGCCCCAAAGGACAAAAAGAGCGAACCCCGAAACCGCAACCAGCTTAATTGACAGGTTTCGAACTGTTAAGGAAAACCCATTGGTGAGCATAAATCCCTGGCCCCTCTTAGTTCAATCTAGTTAGGTATTGGGGGTGGGACAAGGGTAGGGGGATTATTAATATGATTGTTCCCTTGTTGTGCGGTGTGTTCCCCATTCCCAACTAAGTGTACTTTTATATGTCTGTAATTATTCTAGTAATTTCCAGTGTTGTAATCTTATTGTGCCTTTAATAAAAATGCGGCTTTCTTGCACCAAACCAGTTGTCTACTCTAATTCTGCATCGCCACCTGTACCTAAGTCCGGTGTCTAGAACCCAGGGGTGTGGGAGCGATTCGAACCGCTCAGAGACAGTCAGGGGCAGAACTGACTGGGCACACACCACCCCCTACAGAAATGGCGACTGCGGCAGGACACTGGCAGCAGGGGTGCGATACAGTAGACAATGGTTCGGGAGAGCAAACCGTAATGGAAAAGGGGATTTCTGACTATGTATTCAGTAAAGTGATTATCACGAAGAAGTGGATCACCAATCTGTTAAAGGCTGGGTGTCTGGTAGATGCTGCAGCTAAGTGGACAGAAGGGAAGGATCACAAGAAATCCATAGAGAAGGCAGTCTGGCTGATGTGCTTCAAGAAACAGATCCAGCTTTTGGACAGGCTCGTTGAAGCACAGGCAGCCGAGATACGGGAGTCAGCCCTGGAGGTCCAAGACAGGACTCTAGCAGGGGAGAAGTTACTGGTACCATTGCAGGCCCTAAACCAGGAAAGGGTACAATTAATGGGGGAACATAAGGCCAGGTTGGAATACCTACAGTGCCAGGTCATCGGGGCCAAGAGCAATGAGCTGAGGTTGCGGGAAAAGAATGCCCACCTAGCGAAACAAGTAAGAGAGCAGGAGGAGAAAGTGAAAGACATAAAGGCAGCCAATAAGTTAGCGAGCAATCAGGGGTTTGAAGATGCTGATCATGGCCCCTGCAAGGAACAGATAGAGAATCTGAACCTTGCCCTAAGGAGGGCAAAGGGCATGGTGTGCCTCATAAGCCCAAAGGCAGCCCAGGTCGACTTTACAGTAAACTTGGGGAGAACGGTTCAGACACCACAGGTAGTGCCAAGGGATGACCCAGTTGAGTAACAGGAGGCCCCACGACCACCACCCGTAGCACCAGGTTTTAGCGAAGTTTGGCAGCAAGGCGGGGTGGAGTTAGGGGTAGAAGCGGAGATGGAACAACCCCCGCAAGAGAGGCTGGAGCCAGGGCCGACGTGCCCAGCCCAGCAGCGGAGGTTTGGCCTACCCGCTAATGACGGGGAAGAGGGACCCCTCCAAAACCAGTTCGTATTACCCTATGGCACCCAACAGCTTAGGGCTATGGTGAGCCATATCCCAAAGCTCACTGAAAAAGGGGACCCCTCGGTCCACTTCAGGGAAGTGGAACAGGCAGCCAGCATCAACTAATGCGATGATGCTGAGCAGGCCAAAATGCTGCTGTTCTCTTTGGAGGGTAAGCTCCTCCAGTACCTCTCTGACCAGTGTAAGAGGGGACAGTGTGCATATGGGGAGCTCATGGAGGAAGTTCTGGAGGCCATGGGGATGAATGAGGGAAGTCCTTTCTCCCATGTGGAGAAGACAGTGCAACTCGCAGGGGAAACCCCGCAGGCCTTCGTGGACAGGTTATGGCTGGTGTATAGGAGTGCCTGTACTGGGGCACCTAACCGGGCATACCTGGACCGGGATCAGCTGGCCCACTGGCTCCGCTGCCTGGTGGCAAACAGCTTGCCAGAGGCCCGGGCCAAGGCGGTAGTCTGGTTTGACCCTAAGAATCCCCTGACCACCGAACTTACGGTAATCAGACAGCTGACCGTAGCTTATAGGAATGGTAGGGGAACCGATGCACACCCACCTAAGGGGAAGGTGCATGAGGTAAAACCCGGACAGGGTAGGAAGGAGTGGCATCAGGAAGGGAATAACCCTTCTAGCACAAAGCTCAATTATTACGGGCGTGGGAAGGATGGACACTGGAGGAAGGAGTCCAAAAACCGTTGGAAGTATAACAAGGGAAAGAATTCCACAGCCCCAGCCCAAAAGACAGAGACAGGAATCCCTCCCGCCATGGTTGAGTCATTTTTGGACGCCATGAGGCCAAGGGAGAGTAGCAGCCACTACCGGTGCTCTGACCCCATCAGCCCCATCCAACCCACAGACCTGATTGAACCAGCACAGCCTGTCGACCTGTGTCCCCTTGAAAACGATGAGAAGAGCAGGCCCTGTGTTAAGATACGGGTGGAGACAGTGCAGGGGAGATATTCAGTGGACACTGGAGCTTCCAGCACGGTGGTCCATTCGGAAGACCCGACCAATTCACCCAGGTCTAACAAGGTCCCATTTAGCCTAATGGGAGTCACAGGGAGCGAGCAGGCTGGGGAAATGGCCAAACCATTGGCCATAGATTAGGACCACTCCATACCACGTGGGAGGGTAACCAAAAGACCCACGAGGTAGCCAAGCAGAGGGCTAGGGAAGGAGAGTCTTGGGATCCTGGTAGAGCAGGCCCGGTAGCTGCAATCCGGGACAAGGGAGGCACACAGGGGGTAGCTTTGGCCCCGGACCTAAAGCAGGTCCAGGCCAAGATCCCGTCTTTAAGGCCGTCCCGGTAATGAGGAAGGATGGGGAGTCCATAGAAGGCCCATTTAGGGCAGCGGACGAGACTTTAAAACAGGCTGCTAGTTATATTAATCAATGCAAATTGTTTAAGCCCGAGAGAAGGGAACAGCCAGTTGGGGCAAGGTCTGAGGATAGAAATCCTCAGTCTGCAGCAGGAGCAAGTTCACAGACTGCACTGGCAGGTGCTGTGGCTTGTTTTCGGTGAGGAGCCATCCCGCCCACCATCTGGGACACTCCCCCACTCCTTTGGGACTTAGAGGAGGTGGGACCTGAGGGCGAAGACCCTGCCCCCGACCCAGATTTGGGACCTGAGGGCAAGGACCCTCAGCCTGCAGCACCAGGCTGCGAAGACTTACCTGCCCCTAGCACAGGTTTAGGAGAGGTAAAGCCTGAGGATGAAAATCCCCAGCCAGCGGTAGTGGAAAGCCCACAGACCGCACCGGAGGGGGCAGTGGCTCATGTTAAAGAACCACCAGCCAGAAAAATCCCACCAGCCAAAGTCCCCAGAGGTCCCCACGAACGCCACGGCCAAGGAAACCGTGGTCGCTGGCTCCCCAGTTCAAAAGGGCAGCCTCTCGAGTCAGGGATCGGTCTGAGGGCAGAGGTCCCCAGCCCGCAGCCGCAGGCTGTGAGGGACCAAAGGAAGAGGACAGAGCAGCCACACCGACGGGAGTAGTGTGCCGCAGCCCGAACAGGGACTAGGCTGGCCGCCCGGAGACGGGCGGCGGATGTACATAGTTATGCAATTTAAGTGTGATATTGTTAAGTTTGGGTGTTTAGTTTAAGTTTAAACGAGGTGATTGGTAGTTTAAATAGTAGTAGTATTGTTAAGAGTGTTTGTATTGAGCCGAGGTCGCAAGACTCGACTATGCTTCACCCAAGCCAGAGAATCTCCTCGGGACCTGGCTATATGCTCTTGTGTCTCTTTGCAGGAGAGGATTTCAAGATGAAGGGGGGCGTACTCCTACTCGCCCTGATAGGAATGAGCATTGGAAAACGAGGTGACGTGGATGACTCCCACATCTATGGGCGCTCAGGAGAGAGAGCACCGATCGTTACCGATGGGGGCGGCGAACGGGGTGTGCAGGAGCTCGCTACCTACTTCCACGAGGGAAGGTGGCCAGGGTGGCTGGGGTCCAATTCGACCCAGTACTCCAGCCAAACCAGGTTCACGTGCGGGGAGGCCTCCCTCCTGTGCCCCAGGGTACAGGTCGTTGCTACAAGGGTCAGTGTCACCGTAGGGAAACGTGTATGTTTCACATGTAAGGGACAGATTCCTTTGGATAGGTAGTGGTGGCTCAGAAAACTGAGCAAAGATATGGGAAACCCCACAGTCGAGTGGGAACGATTGGGGAACAATACCCATCGGACGATTACAGGGACTCACGGAGGATTGAGTGTGTGCTGAGACAAGTGGTGGGAACCGGATCAGGGGATTTATGTCTGTATGTGGGGGTCAGAGAAGGTCTGCCCCACAGGCATATCCATAATTTTCCACCGGCAATGGCAAGATGCCAGGGAGGGGGTGGAGTGGGATTCCAGCCTGCAGGCGTGCACGGTCCCATACTCCCCGATCCCAGTGAATGCCACTGAACTTGTGACCCGCCCCCAAAAGCCCCTGCCCACAACCCAGGCAGCAAGGACACACAGGGAGGGGTGCCCTGCCACCAACAAGGGACCAGGGAATGGGTTGGTACTAGTGCCGACAGATCAGGTGCTATACCAGGGGGTACACTAAGCGGTAGCTTCCGTGATTTTAAACCTTACCGAGGTACACTTACCTGAGTGGTGCCCCAAAGAGACAGAACAGCTATACCAGGCCCTGTTAAAAGAAATGTTTAGGAAATTCTACGAGTTTGATTTTGTCAATGTAAACAAAAAGAACTGTACACCACACACAATGAGTATTTTGGTAATGCGGGGAGACAAAGAAGGGGAGCCTGGAATGATGTTTTCACAGTGTTTAACACAGGATCCTCTGTCATAAACAGCTTGGATGACATAGAATTGCAGACACAGATAAGCGGTCTAAAAACACAATTGAGGAAAATCTTAATGGATGAAAATAAGGTAGTAGGCTCAGACTTACATGAGGACCAGGCCATGATGATCCATTTAAAAGAGATAATAGCTGAGCCGGAAAGACACGCCTAAACTGTAAATGCCCTTATAAGAGAGGACAGAAATGCTTCAGATCAGGCTGCACAGAACGAGGTGTGCATACTGCACGGGGCATGGTTGCTAGGCGAGGGCCGGAGGATTTAAAACAGGGTTTAGTCCCCTCCTGGATCAGCAACAAGCACCTCGCAGCCCTCCATCCATTTGAGAATGCATTAAGCCCGTGTCAACTCCGGCTAGCTTCTGAGGCCTACCCAGTCCGAGTAGATTGTGGATGTTCAAACCATACTATCATGGGTATAGTAGTAAGGATGCCGGTTATGGATGGGACAGCCTGACCCGCACCGGTATACAGGGTAGAGAACATTGGAGTCATTCAAGGGGGTGCACACATCCGGTTCACAGCGGTCCACCTTATGTCATAAAGTGAGAGCACGCTATGGCAGGTACTGACCGCTCGGGGTGCCGGAGCCAGGGAGCACACATATTACTGTGTCCCCAGCACTTGAACGCCTATTCAAAACCACAGTGCGGGTTTAAAGCTGCTGGCGCAAAACCTATAAACTGTACCATGGAGGTAATGGCACAAGACCATGTTCCCCCACAGGTAGCATATATAGGAGGTGGGGCATATTGTGTCACCACAGGTGCGCCTCACTACCAGCATGGACAGCATAGCTGGTGTCCGGCAAGTGACAGCAGTGTCTGCTTTAAACCCGAGGCAGAAATTCAAGTGGCCCAGGAACGGATTGTCCCCATTTCTGAACCCTCCACTGTTCACCTCACTTTAAAAGTGAATTTCACCAACCTGCAAGAATATGTAGCACATTTTGGCTATGAAATCCCCCCTCTCCCAGAACATCTTTCCAAAATACTAAAAGCAGTAATAGTCTCACAGAAACATTTCTACACTCTGCAGCAGAAGACGGTAGAGATAGGGGCCAAAATATTGGATATTGTGGTTCCACCCTGGTGGGACATTTTTGAAAACATAGAGGTCCCTTCATGGATTAGACTGGCTTCCCACATCTTCATGGTTTGCCAGCTGGGAATAGTATTGTACCTAGTGTGCACTCAGCACAAGGGAAAAAGCCAAATACTAGAATTCTGAAACCAAAGGACCTGGAAGGAACATTATGTTAAGGTGGAGGGAAATACATCTGTTTGAATTTTTTTTGTGTTTCTGAATAAAGATTGTTTTTTTGTGTTTTTTTGTTATTTTTAATAAAGACTTTCGATGTGTTATTTTAATAAAGATGTATGTGTACCGAGTGGTGCAGGGGTGTTGGACCCCCTCCATGCTTGGATGCGTGTAAATAACTGTATTCTGCCTATGTATGCTTATGTACACTACATTTTGAAGAATGGGAAATGCATGTGTCATGGGATCATGGATAGGTAATTACAGGGAATTTTGACTATGGAGGGTCGGGAATTTTGCTCACCTTGAAAGTATGATACTTAAAGCGAGTTTAGTATCAACAGTGGGGAGTGTAGGGTTCTCAAAATTCCCACATTCCCCAAAAGTTATCAATAAAAGGGACCCTCAATGGACAAGTTATTAAAAAGGGTACTGTTATGTACATTAATAACTAGTCATTTTCATTATGAACAGCTAGCTTCTAGCTAGTCACTTTATTCATGCCATGTGGACTTCTGTACAGCATCCATCTTGATTAATGCCTTGTGGGTAGCCTTGTGTATCATGGGTAGTCCCTTACTTAAACATACAGCTCCACCTAGTGTACCATTCTAGAATGACAGGTTACTGATCATTACATCCCCCTTTCTTTGAGGTTAAGCAAAATCAATATCAATCAACTTTCAAGAAAAATGATAATGATGATATCAGTAACACTTTTGTTAGTGCTCTATAAACATAAACATTTTCACAACAGTCAACACATTTTCAAAGCTTTACTTTATACTCAAAGATTAAGTCTATCAGGCTTTTTTACTTCACGTGTGGATCTTCTCAGCACAGGTAAGTCTGATGTGTTTTCATGAGAGCCTGTATGTGTGTTTGTGTTAGATTGTTCTGGTGGTGAGTGACAAGATTCAGTTGCGGCATTGTCATCGATTTGCTCTTGGATAGTTTCTTGTGTTTTCAGGAGGGAATGGCGGTTCCTCCTGAGAATCTGTCCTTCCTCAGTTCTAACAGTGTATGACCTTGGTCCTACTTCCTCAAGAACTGTAGCTTTCCTGTTCCATGCATCTGGATCCTCAATCCTGACAACATCATCCCTTGTCAATGGTTTCAGAGTTTTGGATGACTTGTCATAGTATGATTTCTGTTTCAGCTTTAACAGTTGAAGTCTCTGTCTCAGTTCCTTACTCTGCTTTTATTTTGCACAGCAGGGTAGCATGGTGTGCAGCTTGCGACCCATTAGGGGTTCAGCAGGTGAAGAACCAAAGTCTAAAGATGAGGCTCGGTAGCTCAGCAGGGCGAGATAAGGATCAGACTTGCTTTCTGTCGCTTTCTTCAGTAGCTGTCTGAGAACTTGAACACCTTTCTCTGCCTTACCATTCGACTGAGCATACAAAGGACTGGATGTGATGTGTTGAACGTCATAATGTGCTGCAAACTGTTGCCACTCCTTACAGTTGAAGCACGGACCATTGTCGCTAACGGCAATCCTGGGAATTCCAAGTCTGGCGAAGATGGATTTAGCATGCATTGTGACACTGCTTGCTGTGGTGCTTGAGAGCAGTGCCATCTCAGGATAGTTAGAATAGTAGTCAATCACTAATAGATATTCTTTACCATTTAAATGAAAAAGGTCCATACCAACCTTTTGCCATGGTGCTGTTGGTAAGTCAGCTACTATCATTGGTTCCTTTGCTTGTTTGTTTTGGTGTTTCTGACATGTCTCACATTCGCCGATCATGTTCTCAATGTCCTTATTTATGCCAGGCCAATAAACAGTGTCTCTTGCTCTCCTTTTGCGTTTTTCAATTCCGAGGTGTCCCTCATGAATCCTTTTGAGCATGTCTTGACGTAGAGCCTGTGGAATGACTATTCTGTTCTGTTTTAGTAATAGTCCACTTGCAACATTCAATTCTGACCTGATGTGATAATACTTTGGACAGGAACCTTTTGGCCAACCATAATGAATGTTCTCTATTACTGTTTGTAACACTGTGGCCTAGAAATTCAGTTGGGCGCGCCAGCCGTTAGCGCCTTAGGAGGAGTAGATCTCGAGCGCTAGGCGCTTAGCGCCCGGGCGCAGTGCGATCTGCACCTCGCCCCAACTTCAGTACACATTTAGCGCTGGCGCAAGGTCTTAGCACGCGCCCTGCTGCGCGCGCAGATCATGACGTCATTTACTAGTGCAACGCCCTTTGTGCGCCCCGAACCGGAACTTCACTCGCGCCGGCCCATTGTGCGCCGGGCAGCCCTAACGACTGTGAAGTGGAACGGTACACAGCCGAGGCGGGCTGTGGGGAGCGCTAATTAAAGGGCACTTACCCTGCACTATAAAGGCCAGCCATTTTGCAGCATTCACTCTTGTGCAACGGTTTTTTGGAGAGAGACCAAGGAGGAGAGCTTACTGGTTTGGACCAACACTAGGACAGGTATTTTTGGCTCAGGCCAGAGCTTAGCAATTATCTTTGCCTTCATTGAGAGCTCAGTGTTTGCCAGCATATAATGGGGGCTGCATTGGGTGCCAACGCTAACTTTCAGCCTTATGCCAGAAGGGCTTACAGACACCGTGAGAGAGTGGCAGCCCTGGCTAGACGCAGAGGGGGCAACAGGCATCGCCAACTGAGGCCTTACCCACCCAGGGTATACCGCCAGCAGTCCTCCTATCTGACCATGTCTGCCGCGATGTGTGTTAGGAGGCTGCGATTCAGAAGGGAGGTGGTTGCAGACATCTGCCAGCTGCTTCACAGAGATCTGCAGCCACAGCTGATGCGCAGGACGTCTCTGTCGGTGGCAGTGAAGGTGATGGTGGCTCTCAACTTCTATGCCACCGGCTCCTTCCAATCCGCTGCTGGGGACATCGCTAACATCTCCCAGTTTGCCGTGCATTGCTGCATCCGCCAGGTGACCGATGCCCTTTTCAGAAGGAGACATCAATTCATCTCCTTCCCCATGACCCTGGACAAGCAGCAGCAGCGTGCAGTGGGATTTGCAAGAATAGCGGGCTTCCCCATGGTGCAGGGCGCCATTGACTGCATGCATGTGGCTTTGCGGGCACCTCTGGAGCATGCCGAGGATTACCGCAACCGGAAGGGCTACTATTCCCTCAACGTACAGCTGGTGTGTGACCACAGGCAGCGCATCCTAGCTGTCAATGCCCGCTTTCCAGGCAGCAGCCACGATGCCTTTATCCTGCGACAGACAACTGTGGCTGACATGTTCCAGGCACAGCCTCACCCAAGAGGATGGCTTATCGGAGACAAAGGCTATCCTTTGTGTACATGGCTCATGACCCCGCTCCGCGCGCCCACGACCCCTGCTGAAGAGGCATACAACGAGAGCCATCAAGTGACTAGGAACATCATAGAACAAACAATCGGTGTCCTCAAGCAACGGTTCCGCTGTCTGGATCACTCCGGGGGAGCCCTCCAGTATTCGCAGGAGCGAGTCTCCCAATTCGTCGTCGTTTGCTGCATGCTGCACAACCTGGCTATCCGCAGGACTCAGGCACTGCCACCTCACTTTGGACCACCACCTCAGGAGGAGGAGCAGGAGGAGCATGAGGAGGAGGAGGACGAGGAGTACCAGCCCAGGAGGGAGGCAGAAGGTCCAAGGGCCGCCCGTCGGCGGCTTATTGAACGTCACTCCTAGGCCCCCTGTCAGGGAATGGCTTGTGCCAATGAAAGAACATGATTGCAGCCGCTCCGCAAGCCCTCAGCCGGTTAAGGCAACAAACACTTCAAAGATCAAACATGGACAATGTTAATAAATAAAATGCTTTATTGTACAAACTCAGGGCCCTTCCCACATGAAAACCAAAAACAGATGAAACCCCCAAAAAACACTCAAACACATTACTCGCTCCCACAACCTGGAGAGGATTAACAAAACAGTGCAACTAAAATGGCCGTCATCCTCGGCCTTCGTAAAAAACAAACATCACATCCTCGGCCTTCAAAAAACAAACATCCAATTCTCGGCCTTCAAAAAACAAACATCCAATTCTCGGCCTCAAAAAACAAACACAACTGGCCACACATTCGACTTTTTGGCCCGCTAGGGCGATGCCTTGGCCATCTTTGTGTGGCCCCTGCCCGCCCTGCTGCTCCTCCTCAAAGTAAGGCCATTGGCTGCTGCAAAGCTGGGGGCAGGCTCCAGAGGGGCACATGTCGTGATGGCAGATGCCCTTGGGGGTGGGCCTAGTCGAGGTCTGGCCGTCGAGCGGGCGGCTGTTGAATGCTGCAGCTGTGGCTGGCCAGCATCAGTCGCTGCAGCAGCTCCTGGCAGCTCCACTGGGGGAGTGGCAGTGGCGGCTGGAGGAATGGGGGCAAACTGGCGGATGGCAGGCGCTCGCTGGTCGCCTGAGACACTTGCACTCGCCCGGGCCAGCACTGCAGCATGCGCACCAATCTGCCGAGGGACAGACTGCTGTGCTGCTGCAGCGCGCCAGGTGCCCTGGCGATGCCTGGCTGACACAGCGAGTGTGGCAGCAGTGAGTGCCCGTGTTGACCTGTTCAGTGACCTCATCAGAGCACCCAGTGACTGCACAGCACCACTGATCAGCTGCCCACTCGCTGCCTGAGCTGCCCCGAATGCCGCCCGACTCGCTGCCTGATCTGCCCCGAATGCCGCCCGACTCGCTGCCTGCTCTGCCCCGAATTCCGCCAAACTGATGGCCTGTGAGGCCCCGACGTCGGTCACACTCCGAGAGAGGGACTCGATGGCCTCAGGCAACCGTGCCACTACCCCCATGAGCTCCGTGTGCCGGTGCTCCGAGTCCGCGGACAAGTCCTCGAGGCGTTCCATCTCCTCGGCGAAGACCATCTCCAGACTGGAGGCCGGACTCTCCCTCTGGGGAGAAGGCCACGGAGCTGGCCGACCCTTCCTGCGTTGCTGGACGCCGCTGGGCCCAGCAATTGGACTCCCCTCTGACCCTTCCCCCCTCTGGGGAGAAGGCCGCTGAGCTTCCACCCCCCTCCCGCGTTTCTGCAGGCCGCAGGTCCCATGAGCTCCCCTCCCCTCTGACACTTCCGCCACGCTCCCCTCCAGGGAAGACGTGTCCCCTACATTCGCATGGGTTGCCGCGGCTGAGGGTTCCCCTGATGGGCCGCCTTCCTCTTGCCCCTCCTCCTCCTCCTCTTCTGAGGGGCTGTCACTGGCAAGTTCAGGGACCTCCTCCTCACCATCTGAAATCAGGAAGGCACAAGAGTAGCTTTAGAGTGAGGAGAGGGCATCAGCGAGGGATGCATGAGTGGTGGCATTCAGTGCATTGGTCGGACAGTGGCAAAGGATGTAGATCTGATGCGCAAGTGGGACGAGAGAGGTCCAAAAGGTGATGACCTTACCATTGGTGCCCAGAACAGGGTCGGCATCTCCACATGCAACGGGGCCAATCACCCGGCCACGCATGATGCGCTCCACGCGATGTTGCAGCTTGGTGAGCGGCTGGATCTGAGGTCGGCCTCCCCCGATCGCAGTCCGGCTCTTCTTATTATTGGCCAGCTTGGCCTGCAAGAGAAAGGACGGCCTCTAAGTACAGTGTGTAGCCCTGATCTTGTGTGCACTGCCTCCCATGGTGGAATAGCCTGGCCAGTGTGTCGCCCTGATCTTGTGTGCACTGCCTCCCATGGTAGAATAGCCTGGCCAGTGTGTCACCCTGATCTTGTGTGCACTGCCTCCCATGGTGGAATAGCCTGGCCAGTGTGTAGCCCTGATCTTGTGTGCACTGCCTCCCATGGTGGAATAGCTTGGCCAGCGTGTTAAGTGCAGAATGTGCAATTGATGTTCATGCCTGTCCCATAGCTGCTGGATGAGGGCTGGCCATTAGGGCTTTCAGGTCCCTTTGCCCATAATGTGAGGTGCATAGCAAGGATGAGGAGGACACTGGAAAGGGTACTCACCCTGACAATCCGAGTGAGGTCATTAAACTTTTTGCGGCATTGGACACCGCTCCTGGGGACCTCGCTGTTGGCTGACACCTTGCTGGCGACATGCCTCCAGGCTCTCCGGTAGACGTGGACCGGCGCCTTCCTGCCATTGTCCGGGTACAAAATATGGCGCCTCTTCTCCACAACACCAACCAGCACACTCAGATCAAGCTCTGAGAAGCGCTGCGCTCGTTCACGGGCCTTCTGCATGGCTTCAGGTGCTATTTGGGTCCAGCAGCAGTGTTCAGGCCTAGCTGGAGGGCTCCACTATCCAGGGCGTGGCAGCAGACCAAGTCGACCCTTCCCCCTTAAGAGCTGGCCGGCGCCAGGGTGTCTGCTGTCAACCACGAGATGGCCGCACCTGCGCTGCGCCCGGCCTCGGCGCTCTCGCTCAGCACCTCCGGCTTAGCGCCTAAAGAGAGGCGTGCAGCACCAGTTTTAGCGCTTGAGCAAACTCTTAGGGCGAAGCTAATGAATATCGGAGAAGTGGCCTCGATTTTGCGCCGGGCGCAAACTTTAGCGGCCGCCCGACTTTACCGCCCCAAAAGTGGCTACAATGAACTTCTAGGCCTGTATCTTTTACTGTTTCTTCTGCTATTTGCTTTGATTTTGTGTCTGACACGGGCAGCGCGGCAGTGACCATACTCATATGAACATCCACGTCTTCCTCAGTAGAGCTCACATGACTCGTTGTGGGTGCTCGGGATAGTGCATCTGCTAACACTATGGCCTAGAAATTCAGTTGGCGCCGCGCCAGGGCTTTAGCGCCGGAAATTTAGCGCTGGCGCTAAGTCCCCCTGCGCGCGCCAAAAATTCAGTAGCGCCGCGCCCAAACGGCTGCCGGCGCTACAGGAGGGTGTCAGCGCCTCGAAATGGGCGCTGACTGCCGCATTGCGGCGCAATTCCGGCGCTGCGGCACCCGATGCGGTGCGGCAGGCTGGGGAAGTGCAGGCCTCCTCCTTCAGTTAAGGAGGAGCTGCCTGCACCCGCCCGCTGGCCGTTGAAATCTTGAAAAAAATGAGCCCGGCACCTCGGAGAAGTGCCGGGCTCGCAGGCCAGACGCATCTGTTCCGCGGGGGGGGGTGGAGGAGTCCGGGGAGGGAGGTGCGGGCAGGCAGCCGGCGGGAAAGCGGCCGGCCGCCGCGCGACCTTAATGCGCCGGCGCTAACTCGCGTAGGACTCTGCTGAAACATCGTTAGTTGTGGCTGCCACGGGCGAGGCGGCCGCAACTCAATTTCGGCGTTGGGGCCCGTCACCACGGCAACCGGGACGCTGCGCACACCGATGACGTCATCGGTGCCGGCGCAGCGCAACCGGTCTAACGCCGATGGCAGGGCCCCACTGAATTTACAAACCGGCCATAACTCCGGCGCTAGGCCCTCTAGCGCCTCAAATGGGGCGCTAACCCTACTGAATTTTCAGCCCTATGTGTTTGCCTGGTGTGTAGATCAGTTCAAAGTCATATCTTTGCAGCTTCATCATGAGTCGTTGAATCCTTGGAGACATCTCATTCAGGTTCTTTTTTATGATGGCAACCAGTGGGCAGTGATCTGTCTCAACTGTGAAGGTGGGAAGTCCATATATGTAGCCATGAAACTTTTCTAGTCCAACTACCAAGCCTAGAAATTCCTTTTCAATCTGGGCGTATCGACACTCAGAATCAGTCATAGACCTGGAGGCATAGGCAACAGGCTTCCAATCTTCACCCTCTGCTTGTAGCAAGACCGTGCCTAGGCCATCTTTTGATGGATCCGTTGACACTTTGATTCTCTTTGTTGGGTCAAAAAAGGTGAGTACAGGTGTGGTTGTCAGCACTGTTTTGAGGTTCATCCACTCTTGTTCATGTCTTTCTGTCCATGCAAACTCATTTGTTTACGTAGCAGGTCTCGCAAACAGGCTGTCTTGGCTGACAAGTTAGGAATGAACTTTCCAATGAAGTATATCATCCCCATGATGCGTAGCACTCCTTTTTTGTCAGTGGGCTGGGCATGTTGAGTATGGCGTTTACTTTTTCCATATCTGGCTCTATTCCTTTACCAGATAGATTATCTCCTAGGAATGTGACTTCCTGGATGCCAAACTGACACTTGGCTTTGTTGAGCTCTAGTCCATTCTGGTGTATGCTCTGTAGCACATTAGTCAGTCTCTCATTGTGTTCTTTCAATGTGGAGCCCCAGATGATGATGTCATCAACATAGACCCGAACTCCTTCCAGACCTTCAATTATGTGTTCCATCGCTCTATGAAAGATTTCAGATGCAGATATTATCCCGAAAGGCATTCTGAGGAAACAATACCTGCCAAATGGTGTGTTGAAGGTACAGTATTTGGTGCTCTCTTCATCCAGTTTTAGTTGCCAAAGTCCTTGTGAGGCATCGAGCTTTGTGAAGTATCTGGCACCTGACATTTCACTGGTGATTTCTTCTCGCTTGGGAATCTGGTAGTGTTCACGTTTTATGTTTGCATTTAAGTCCTTTGGATCCATGCATATTCTTAGATCATTATTCTTTTTCTTTACACATACCATGGAGTTAACCCAGTCTGTTGGCTCTTTGACTTTCCTGATGACTCCTAGTGTGGTCATTCTGTCCAGTTCTTTCTTGAGCCGGTCACACAGGGGTGCTGGAACTCTCCGTGGAGCATGTACCACTGGCTGAGCATCCTCCTTTAGCTGGATCTTGTAAGTGAATGGTAGAACTCCAAATCCTTTGAACACATCCTGGAAATTATTCACTGCAGAATCCACTGAGTCATGTGGTCTGCTTATGGCACAGTTTATACGGTGGACTCTCTTGACCAGTTCTAATTCCTCACAAGGTTTGTCACCTAGTAGTGAATCAAGTCCTTCAGCCACAACAAAAAACATGAGATGATGCACTTTGTCTTTGACTGTCACTTTAAGTCTGCATACACCTAAGCTATCTATTTTCTGTCCATTATAGTTCTTCAGTAGTACTGACTTTTTCTGTATTTTGGGCTTTTCTTTCATGTTTTTAATGTCACTCATACTGATTAAGTTTGCTTTTGCCCCACTGTCTAGTTTCAATGTAACTAATGCTCCATTTACCTGCAGTGGGATCCTCCATTTGTCCTCTTTTACAGCATTAACTTTATGTTCAGCATTGTCCATTCCTGAGGGTTGCACATTTTCTGTATCCTTTTTGATATTGTCACATGACACCATTCCTACAGAAAATGTCTCACTTAAATCAGTGTCCTCAATCACATTGACTTGGACTTGTTGCCCTTTCTTTGTTTTTACTTTTGAAAAGCATTGTTTGGCAAAGTGATTCTTTCCATGACATTTGTGCACATTTTTCCAAACGCTGGGCATTGTCGTGACTGGTGTTTGTAACCATAGCATTTACAATTAAAAATTCCATCCTCTGATTGCTTTGCATTTCTGTTCTGCCCACGTTTCTTCCCCTTGTAGTACACAGCACCGACAGCAGCACAGTCACTCATTACAGTCGCATCATTATTAATTTCACTGAAAGTCTTCATGTGCTTTTGAGCTAGCTCACTGGCTTGGCATATTTTTACAGCATTTTCCAATGTTAGTTTGGTTTCTCTCAACAGACGTTCCCTGACCTTTTTATCATGAATACCAAACACAATCTGGTCACGAATCATGGATGATTTCAGTTCAGAGAAATTACATGTCTGTGCTTTCAGTTTCAGATCGGTCATAAAGCTATCAAAAGTCTCATTTTGCTGCTGTGTCCGTGAACAGAACACGTATCTCTCATAGGTCTCATTCTTTTTGGGAGAACAATGTGTATCAAATTTCTTTAGCACATCGTCCAATTTTTTTTGTCCTGCTCTGGATCAAATACAAACGTATTAAATACCTCTATCGCCTGCGGGCCTGCAACCGTGAGCAGTAACGCTATTTTCATTGCGTCTGGCTTCGTACCGAATCCGATGACAGCAATGTAGAGTTCGAATTGTTGTTTGAAAGTCCGCCAATTGCAGTCGACATTCCCCGTGAGTTTCAAACCCTCCGGTGGCTTCAAAGTCTCCATGTCACGCTTCACAATATTCAGCAGATTTTATCAATCCTGGTACCATGTTATGTTCATTAATAACTAGTCGTTTTCATTATGAACAGCTAGCTTCTAGCTAGTCACTTTATTCATGCCATGTGGACTTCTGTACAGCATCCATCTTGACTACTGCCTTGTGGGTAGCCTAGTGCATTGTGGGCAGTCCCTTACTGAAACATACAGCTCCACATAGTGTACCATTCTAGAATGACAGGTTACTGATCATTTCAGGTACCCAAAAGAAAATGGCTTCTGAACCTCGTGACTGTAGTCTGCGGGATTTTAAAAAAAAGCAAGGCCCTGCAAAAGCAGGTCCATTCAAAGCTTTGAAAAGAAATCTGACATGCATGGACCTGTGTGAGAGACTTTGTTATTTCTAAAGCCAGACAGCTAGATAAACACAGAATATGCATCCTTCATCTTGAAACAGATCAACTCAGGATAGATCTAATCTTGAGGCCATTAACTTTTTGCATACATAATCGGTTACAGTTTGAAGTATCTACCAAGCCAGGAAAACACCGATTAAACTTCATCAATAACAAACAGCCAGGATATTGAAGTCATTAAGCAAGGAGACAATCACCCCAAAAGCAGTTACGGTGAATGACTGTAATCACCTTAGACGAGCCCGCCAAAATTAAACAAAGAACTAGACCTGATTTGGCATGCAGATAAGGGACGGCAAAACCTGTATAATTGTAGGCCGACTGGTAGCCAAGGTCTCTTCTCTTCCCTTCCCTCTCTGACACCGAGGACGCCCACCATAACACTGGGGGCCAAACGCTCAGCACGCTCAGCACGGCAGAAGAGGGTGAGCCATCGGGGCATGGTGTGAGGAACAGAGCCAAACAGCAAGATCAACATCACAGCATGGCAGGGCAGGCTCAACCGAGGACAACTAGGCTGCAAAAGACAAAGCTTACACCGAAGACCACCAACCGAGCCCCAGCCGCAACGAAACCCGACGATCAAACCACCACAAGAAGAACAAAACCCAAAGTTTCCACTCTACAAACTAAGGTATCCAACAAAAGACTTTACTATCCCTATTTCTAGTAAAAAAAAAGGGGACTTACCGGACAAATCCATAACCGCGCCCTTACCACATCAGCGGACTCAACCCAACTGAGGGACTTTCGCAGTTCCCAAGACTGAGACCACGTGGGGACGGCAGGCCCCAAAGGACACAAAGAGCGAACCCCGAAACCGAAACCAGCTTTATTGACAGGTTTCGAACTCTCAAGGAAACCCCATTGGTGAGCATAAATCCCTGGCCCCTCTTAGCTCAATGTAGTTAGGTATTGGGGGTGGGACAAGGGTAGGGGGATTCTTAATGTGATTGTACCCTCATTGTGCCGTGTGTTCCCCATTCCCAACTAAGTGTACTTTTATATGTCTGTAGTTATTCTAGTAATTTCCAGTGTTGTAATCTTATTGTGCCTTTAATAAAAATACGGTTTTCTTGCACCAAACCAGTTGTCTACTCTAATTCTGTATCGCCACCTGTACCTAATTCCGGTGTCTAGAACCCAGGGGTGTGGGAGTGACTCGAACCGCTCAGAGACAGTCAGGGGCAGAGCTGACTGGGCACACGCCACCCCCTACATCTTGTAGGTTGTGATGTGCATCTGTAGATCATAGAACTATTGGGAAAGCTTGATCTTCAATTTAGCTATTCTAATTAGATGGTAAAATCAGCAAATAACATAGTTCATGGAGAATCTCATTTCTTTTGCTTTCTTGAAATCTATAGCATGGATGGATTCCACAGAGATGAGTTTTTCTTTGCTTTGTTCATACCTCACCTCTGAGTCAGAAGGTTGTGGGTTCAAGTTCCACTCCAGGGATGTGAGCACAAAAATCTAGGCTGACACTCCAGTGCGGTGCTGAGGGAGTGCTGCACTGTCGGAGGTGCCATCTTTCAGATGAGACATTAAACTGAAGTCCTGTTTGTCCGCTCAGGTGGATGTAAAAGATCCCATGGCGCTATTCCAAGAAGAGCAGCGGAATTATCCCCGGTGTCCTGGCCAATATTTATCCCTCAATCAACATCACTAAAACAGATTATCTGGTCATTATCACATTGCTGTTTGTGGGAGCCTGCTGTACGCAAATTGGCTGCTGCGTTTCCTACATTAGAACAGTGACTACACTTCAAAAAGTGCTTCATTGGTTGTAAAGCGCTTTGGGATGTCCAGTGGCCGTGAAAGGCGCTATATAAATGCAAGTCTGTCTTTCTTTTCTTTCTCTATTAGGTTAAATGAAGTTTGGTGAAGAATGTGAATTAGGGGTGTTTCAGTTTGCAGGAGTGAGTTGCTTCTTCTAACAGCACTATTATAACATTAACATTGATAACACGCAAATACAGTTCAGTTGGGATTGTGCAGCAAGTACTTGAAATGCCTGATTAGTCTTTTTCCTTTTCTATTTTCATTTGAAAGTTAAGCTCTGGAGAACTGAAAGAAGTTGTGAATTGCTGTTTCTATTTCCTCATGAATAACCACTTCTTTAAAGTGTGATTTGAATTGTTCCATAGCCACAGGCAAAATGATTTCTTCCCTTTCAAAACAATCAGTTGGGGTATTTTGCTAGTGGTACTTCATCTACATTTGCAAGCCCTGTCACATGCTTTCTTCTCAGGTTGCAATATAATCAAAATGGTGTTTTTTCACTGGATATTTTTGATAGGATAATGTAGTTCAACATTCTCTGACAACATTGGTTTTAAACAACCACTCTTTTCTTTCGATAGAATAGCATTGGCCAATTCTGTGCTGATTTTCACAATTTCTCTAATGGTGGCCTTGATAGTCTAAACACTGTACCCGGCACAAACTTCAACTCATCCTTAACTTTCCAACTTATATCCTGCACAAATTCCTAACACCTATCACCCCTGCTCTCACTGAACTCCACTAGCTTTTTTAGCAATTTCAAAATCTTTGTCCTTGTGTCTCTGTCCTCCTTCAAAAGCCTCCACAAAACACTCATTAATTGTCCTTTCAGTCACCTTCCAGACCATCTTTCCTATCATGTGCTTCTCATGTAAAGAACTTTGAGATGTTTTGTTATATGAAACGTGCTATATAAATGCAAGTTCTTGTGTGTCGACAGTGGGTAATTACACATAGGAAATTCCCATCAGCAAATTCTGATTATGCCCAATTCGTTGGCATATGTGCACTGTGTAACTGACGTTGGTAATGTCAAGGCGCACAATGCATTACAAGAGTAGAATCATAGAATCGTAGAAAGTTACAGCACGGAAGGAGGCCATTTTGGCCCATTGTGTCTGCGCCGGCCAACAAAGAGCTATCCAGACTAATCCCACTTCCCAGCTCTTGGTCCATAGCCCTGCAGGTTACAGCATTCCAAGTGCACATCCAAGTACTTTTTAAATGTGGTTAGATTTCCTGCCTCTACCACCCTTTCAGGCAGTGAGTTCCAGACCCCCACAACCCTCTGGGCGAAGAAATTTCCCCTCAAATCCCCGCTAATCCTTACACCGATTACTTTAAATCTGTGCCCCCTGGTTTTTGACCCCTCTGCTAAGGGAAATAGGTCCTTTCTATCCACTTTATCTATGCCCCTCATAATTTTATACACCTCAATAAGGTCTCCGCTCAGCCTCCTCTATTCCAAGGAAAACAAACCCAGCCCATCCAATCTTTCCTCATAGCTAAGATTCTCTACTCCTGGCAACATCCTTGTAAATCTCCTCTGTACCATCTCTGTGCAATCGCACCTTTCCTGTAATGTGGTGACCAGAACTGCACGCAGTACTCTAGCTGAGGCCGAACAAGTGTTATATACAGTTGAAGCATAACCCCCCTGCTCTTGTATTCTATGTAAGAAGTCACACAACACCAGGTTATAGTCCAACAGCTTTATTTGAAATCACAAGCTTTCGGAGCGCTGCTCCTTCTTCAGGTGAAGTGGAGAAATGCATAAAGACACAGCTTATATAGTCAGAGAATCATTTCAGATGTTTACAGGTAACCTTTCCAACTGCCATTAATCACACCTCGGCAGAGAGATAGTCACAGCAGTCAAAGGTGTGAATGGTGTCCAAACAGGTCAGTCAGGGAAACATTACATCAAAGAACAATGAGGTGGGGTCACAAGGGGTCAAATATTGCAGATGCTGGGGTCTGTATGAAAAACAAAAAAACAGACAAAAAACATTTTTTTTGGCTGGAAATCACAGCAGGTCCGGCCGCATCTGTGTAGAGAGAACAAGCCAATGTCGACTCAAGTCTGGATGACCCTGCATCAGGTGGGGTTACATGTAGCGTGACATGAACCCAAGATCTCGGTTGAGGCCGTCCTCATGAGTGCGGAACTTGGCTATCAGTTTCTGCTCGACGATTTTGCGTTGTCGTGTGTCTCGAAGGCCACCTTGGAGAATGCTTACCCGAAGATCGGCGGCTGAATGTCCTTGACTGCTGAACTGTTCCCCGACTGGGAGGGAACACTCCTGCCTGGTGATTGTTGCGCGGTGTCCGTTCATCCGTTGTCGCAGTGTCTGCATGGTCTCGCCGATGTACCATGCTCCGGGGCATCCTTTCCTGCAACGTATGAGGTAGACAACGTTGGCCGAGTCACATGAGTATGTACCATGTACCTGGTGGGTGGTGTCCTCACGTGTGATGATGGTATCTGTGTTGATGATCTGGCATGTCTTGCAGAGGTTGCTGTGGCAGGGTTGTGTGGTGTCGTGGTCGCTGTTCTCCTGAAAGCTAGGTAATTTGCTGCGAACGATGGCCTGTTTGAGGTTAGGCGGCTGTTTGAAAGCGAGTAGTGGAGGCGTGGGGATGGCCTTAGCGAGGTGTTCGTCGTCATCGATGACATGTTGAAGGCTGCGAAGAACATGGCGTAGTTTCTCCGCTCCGGGGAAGTACTGGACGACGAAGGGTACTCTGTTGGTTGTGTCCCGTGTTTGTCTTCTGAGGAGGTCTATGCGATTTTTCGCTGTGGCCCGTCGGAACTGTCGATCGATGAGTCGAGCGTCATATCCCGTTCTTACAAGGGCGTCTTTCAGTGTCTGTAGGTGTCCATCGCGTTCCTCCTCGTCTGAGCAGATCCTGTGTATTCGCAGGGCTTGTCCATAGGGGATGGCTTCTTTAACGTGGTTAGGGTGGAAGCTGGAGAAGTGAAGCATCGTGAGGTTGTCCGTGGGCTTGCGGTAGAGTGAAGTGCTGAGGTGTCCGTCTTTGATGGAGATTCGTGTGTCCAGGAATGAGACTGCTTCTGAGGAGTAGTCCATGGTGAGTTTGATGGTGGGATGGAACTTGTTGATGTTATCGTGTAGTCTTTTCAGTGATTCTTCGCCGTGGGCCCATAGGAAGAAAATGTCATCGATGTATCTGGTGTATAGCGTTGGTTGGAGATCCTGTGCAGCGAAGAAGTCTTGCTCGAACTTGTGCATGAAGATGTTTGCGTATTGGGGTGCGAATTTGGTCCCCATGGCTGTTCCGTGTGTTTGGGTAAAGAACTGGTTGTCGAAGGTGAAGACATTGTGGTCAAGGATGAAGCGGATGAGTTGTAGGATGGCGTCTGGAGATTGGCTGTTGTTGGTGTTGAGTACTGAGGCTGTCGCAGCGATGCCGTCATCGTGGGGGATACTGGTGTAGAGTGCCGAGACGTCCATCGTGGTGAGGAGTGTTCCTGGTTCAACTGGTCCGTGGGTGCTGAGCTTCTGTAAGAAGTCTGTAGTGTCGCGACAGAAGCTGGGGGTTCCCTGTACGATGGGTTTCAGGATGCCCTCGACATATCCAGAGAGGTTCTCACACAGGGTTCCGCTGCCTGATGCGATAGGACGTCCAGGTGTGTTGGCTTTGTGTATCTTTGGGAGGCAGTAGAAGTCTCCCACACGGGGAGTACGTGGGATGAGAGCATGTAGGATGCTTTGAAGGTCTGGATCGAAGGTTTTGATCAGTCTGTTGAGTTGGCGGGTGTGTTCTTTGGTCGGATCTGCGGGTAACTGTCTGTAGTGTTCCTGGTTGTCCAGTTGTCGGTATACTTCTTTGCAATAGTCCGTTCTGTTCTGTATGACGATGGCACCTCCTTTGTCTGCTGGTTTGATGACGATGTTGCGGTTGGTCTTGAGAGCGCGGATGGCGTTGCGTTGTGCTCGGGTGACATTCTGGACTGTCTTGTGAGTGCGGCTGATGAATCTGGCATTGATGCATCTCCTGACAGCTTGAGCATACATGTCAAGCTTAGGGCAGCGACCCTCCGGAGGGGTCCAATTTGACTCTTTCTTCTTCGGTTGCTGCACTGCGGATCCCTCTGTCTGCTGTTCCGGATCATTGATTGTCTCATTGGGTTCGCTGCTGACATCTTGGGATTTGTGGAAGAATTCCCGGAGCCTCATTCTCCTGATGAATTCCTCTGTGTCTGCCGTGAGACCGATGGGGTCCATTTTGGTGGTGGGGCAGAAATTGAGCCCTCGGCTGAGAACTTCAATTTCGTCTGGTTGAAGGGTGTGGTCGGACAGGTTGACGATGGATTTCCCTGTGGTTTCAACCGTGGTACCGGGGGAGGCTTGGTTGCTGCTGCTGGTGATGCCAAATTTCTCAAGCTTCCTGTTCTTGGTGTGCATGTAGGTGGCGTAGTTCCGTTGCCTTGTTTGTTTGGCGGTATCTCGTAGCTGGTCTGCTGCGTCCTGAGCACAGGCTGAGAACATGGACTCCATCTCGGTTTCGAGGTTGCGGCGTCTGCTGTAGAACACCAACAACAGCCAATCTCCAGACGCCATCCTACAACTCATCCGCTTCATCCTTGACCACAATGTCTTCACCTTCGACAACCAGTTCTTTACCCAAACACACGGAACAGCCATGGGGACCAAATTCGCACCCCAATACGCAAACATCTTCATGCGCAAGTTCGAGCAAGACTTCTTCGCTGCACAGGATCTCCAACCAACGCTATACACCAGATACATCGACGACATTTTCTTCCTATGGACCCACGGCGAAGAATCACTGAAAAGACTACACGATAACATCAACAATTTCCATCCCACCATCAAACTCACCATGGACTACTCCTCAGAAGCAGTCTCATTCCTGGACACACGAATCTCCATCAAAGACGGACACCTCAGCACTTCACTCTACCGCAAGCCCACGGACAACCTCACAATGCTTCACTTCTCCAGCTTCCACCCTAACCACGTTAAAGAAGCCATCCCCTATGGACAAGCCCTGCGAATACACAGGATCTGCTCAGACGAGGAGGAACGCGATGGACACCTACAGACACTGAAAGACGCCCTTGTAAGAACGGGATATGACGCTCGACTCGTCGATCGACAGTTCCGACGGGCCACAGCGAAAAATCGCATAGACCTCCTCAGAAGACAAACACGGGACACAACCAACAGAGTACCCTTCGTCGTCCAGTACTTCCCCGGAGCGGAGAAACTACGCCATGTTCTTCGCAGCCTTCAACATGTCATCGATGACGACGAACACCTCGCTAAGGCCATCCCCACGCCTCCACTACTCGCTTTCAAACAGCCGCCTAACCTCAAACAGACCATCGTTCGCAGCAAATTACCCAGCTTTCAGGAGAACAGCGACCACGACACCACACAACCCTGCCACAGCAACCTCTGCAAGACATGCCAGATCATCAACACAGATACCATCATCACACGTGAGGACACCACCCACCAGGTACATGGTACATACTCATGTGACTCGGCCAACGTTGTCTACCTCATACGTTGCAGGAAAGGATGCCCCGGAGCATGGTACATCGGCGAGACCATGCAGACACTGCGACAACGGATGAATGGACACCGCGCAACAATCAACAGGCAGGAGTGTTCCCTCCCAGTCGGGGAACAGTTCAGCAGTCAAGGACATTCAGCCGCCGATCTTCGGGTAAGCATTCTCCAAGGTGGCCTTCGAGACACACGACAACGCAAAATCGTCGAGCAGAAACTGATAGCCAAGTTCCGCACTCATGAGGACGGCCTCAACCGAGATCTTGGGTTCATGTCACGCTACATGTAATCCCACCTGATGCAGGGTCATCCAGACTCGAGTCGACATTGGCTTGTTCTCTCTACACAGATGCGGCCGGACCTGCTGTGATTTCCAGCCAAAAAAAATGTTTTTTGTCTGTTTTTTTGTTTTTCATACAGACCCCAGCATCTGCAATATTTGACCCCTTGTGACCCCACCTCATTGTTCTTTGATGTAATGTTTCCCTGACTGACCTGTTTGGACACCATTCACACCTTTGACTGCTGTGATTATCTCTCTGCCGAGGTGTGATTAATGGCAGTTGGAAAGGTTACCTGTAAACATCTGACATGATTCTCTGACTATATAAGCTGTGTCTTTATGCATTTCTCCACTTCACCTGAAGAAGGAGCAGCGCTCCGAAAGCTTGTGATTTCAAATAAAGCTGTTGGACTATAACCTGGTGTTGTGTGACTTCTTACATTTGTCCACCCCAGTCCAACTCCGGCATCTCCACACCATGGCTTGTATTCTATGCCACAGCTAATAATGGCAAGCATTCCGTATGCCTTCTTAACCACCTTATCTACCTGGCCTGCTACCTTCAAGGATCCGTGGACATGCACTCCAAGGTCCCTTTGTTCCTCTATCTACTCCATATCCTACCATTTAATGTGTATTCCCTTTCCTTGTAGTAAAGCTTGTGTTTTTTAAATCAGAAAGTTTGATGCAGGGGCAAGGCCCATAATGCAGGATACCAGCAAAAGTTGAAAAGATTAAAAAGACAAACAGGGTCATTTTAACCTAACTGACAGGATCATAGGAACCTAGGAACAGGAGTAGGCCATTCAACCCCTCAAGCCTGTTCCACCATTCAATTAGATCATGGCTGATCTGTAGCTTAACTCCATCTATCCACCTTGGTTCCATAACCCTTAATAATCTTGCCTAACAAAAATCCATCAATCTCAGTTTTGAAATTTTCAATTGACCCCCAGCCTCAACAGCTTTTTGAGGCAGAGACTTCCAGATTGCCACTACCCTTTGTGTGAAGAAGTACTTTCTAACATCACCCCTGAATGGCTTAGATCTAATTTTAAGGTTATGACCCCTTGCTCTGGACTCCCCACCAGAGGAAATAGTTTACTTGAAGTCGATGGAAAGTAAAATTGGACGGGGTGTAAAATGGGCAGCCCATCTGAACCAGTCAGTTACCCGCTGGACAGATTAGGTTAAAATTACCACTAAGGTAGAAGTGATTCCGTGCTTGAATTTTAAAAGCTTATGGAGAAGAGAAGAGTGAAGAAGGTGGCAAACCCTGCAAGTTGAAGGTCCCAGAAAAGAACGAGTTACAGTAGGAAATGTTTTAATTGAGTTTTGATTTCAACATTCGAAGGAGGAAGAGTACATAGGATGGTATACTTGGAATAAGAGAGGAAAGCTCAGAGGACAGTGTTCATGACTGATTATTGTAACTGTCTTTGTTCAACCACATACACATTTATGTGTCACCTTCCTGTTGAGATGTGTGCAAGGAATGCATAGTATAGTCAGTTGCTATGAGAAACAAATTGTGCTACATGAACAAATAAGCAAATGGACCGTGTTTCTGCCTTTGTGATTGTGTCTGGTAGGTAGAGCACTTTGTGCAAATGATAATTGCTTTGAGTTTTTGAAACTTTAGCAACATTCACATGCTGTGAGCCACTGCTGTCACATACATAACTCTGCCATCACTGAACTGCTGTGAAATTAAGTCAGCTTACTTTGTGAAGTACGAGCTTGTTCCATTAGTTTTACAAGAAAAGAATACAAGCAGCAGATTCAGGTCTCCAAGTGAAATCACATTCTGCTGACTTTCCAATCTTTTTCTTTAAAAGGATACTGGCTTGGACTGATTGTGACGTAATCCACTCCATCAATTGAAAAGAAGAATAGAAATTTCAAATCAGACCTGTAAAATGACATGACAGCAAAATTTAAAAACTGTTAATACTTATTCATGTGAATACAGTTAAACTTGTGAGAGTTGTGTGAACATCCCTTATCACATTTTAATGGGAAGGAATTAGCACATCAATGTTATAGAGAAAAAAATAACTAGGTGCAAATTGAGCTCGGAAGCGTATTCGATCCTGCAGTAGTCCACTTTCAGAGTCCAAATAGCTCTTGTTCAAATCCTACTAGAAAAGAGGCAGTTTAACAGGTGCCAAGAACTTTTCTGAACATAAGAGGTATCTAGTGTCGCAAAATGGTTCCTAAAGGCGCTCTTTGTTTAATATGGATTAATTCAGTTTTGTAGGCACAATTCATTTTAGCAGATCTATTCTTTACGATTCAAAGTTACATTTCATCAGCTGCATTCTAGCTTGGGTGAGTTAATGGCCTCACCTTGAATAATAATACATGAGGAGGCGCACTGTACCAGGGAATTGAAGAAAGTTGGCTGACTGATGGATTCAGGTCTGTTGGCTTGTCCTTTACTCAGACGATCTATCCTCAATTTCACATTTGGAGTGTGCACATGAGAGTCATACATTGAACATACCTTCAAAATATTGGAGATAATGGGCCGGATCTTGCTGGAGTGGGGCATCTCATGGTGTGCCCATTACTTTTTTCTGCACCCATCAGCTCAAAAATGTTTTGCACCGTAACTTGCGGGAGGCGCGAGCTGATAACAGGGCAACGAGGCATCTGGGACCTCAATGAACGGCGGGACCAACATTGTATCTCCTTAACCAATGAGATTTAAAGATTGAGAAAGGAACAGAGGAGCAACTGAGAAGGAAATAAGGTGGATTAGAGTCAAATCAAGTACAGAAAGAGAAATAGAGAGGGAAAGAAAGATTAGATTAAGAGAGCCAAATGGGCCATAAATTGCTATCAAAATAACCTTGTTGTTATTTAAGTGCAAATTCAGGTGAGGGCAAATGCGCAATTAAATGCAGAAATCGAAGAGTTGCTGTCAGAGATTCACTAAAATGACATCTCATGTCTGGCTCACCATTGAAATGTATTGAGTGGCATCAAGTTTCTGTACTTGCACGATAGATATGAAGTAAACTCGCCACAGAAAGTAAAGTCAAGTCATTTCAAGAATAAGTACCCTTTAAACAATGTAATAAGTGTTAATTACTGCCAACCAACCTCTCTGGCACTGAAAATTAACTATTACCTGCATGGAGTCTCATTCCTTGAGGTTGTAATTGTTGTTGGAAATATAAAAAATAATTTTAATTAATTTTTAAAAATTTTTCTCGCTGTCTCTTTTTTTCTCTCTTTCTCAATTGAGTCTTTGGCCGTGATTTTGCCAGTGCTCAGAGAGGCGGGTCAGAGGTTAAAGTCCTTTTGATTGACAGCGGTTCCAGAACCCGCCATCAACCCGCCTCCAAACAACCATCCCAAGTGTCGGGTCCCCGATTTGCAAATGGACCCGACACCTAGCGGTGAGAAATGGATTAAATGCAATTAACTGCCTGTTAACAGGTACTTGTCAGTAGTTTTCAGCCTGTTTTTCAATTTTCCCGCTTCTGGGTCAGATTTCAAGACATCCGGACACCACGCCAGGTAAGTGTGGCGTGTTGTGAGTCTGGTCTAATGTTTGTGAAAAGATGACAGCTGCAGAAGTGGTGTGAAGGATGCAATGTTGCACATGGTGAGTTTCAGAGCAAAGAAAATGTTGGCTACTGCATTTTTAAAACATATACAGATTTCTTTAGCTTACAAGTTTTTAATTCCAATGGGGAGTTTGCACATTCTCCCCGTGTTTGCGTGGGTTTCCTCCGGGTTTCCTCCGGGTGCTCCGGTTTCCTCCCACAGTCCAAAGATGTGCGGGTTAGGTTGATTGGCTATGATAAATTGACCCTTAGTGTTAGGGGCATTAAATACGTGGGGTTACGGGGATAGGGTGGGATATGTGTCGGTGCAGGCTCGATGGGCCAAAATGGCCTCTATCTGCACTGTGGGGTTTCTGTGATTTCTGTGATATGTCCAATGCCACCTCATTGGGAGAACCTCTCTCACCAGTGACAGATCATTTCTGTCATCTCACCTACAGCTGCCATCTATTCCAGCATATGGAAGGAGTCATTAGAGAGCCTGGGTGCAAGAGTTTACCTTTGTGCAGTGATTGTCAGTGTTTTCAGCACCTCAATGCTGTCAAACACTGAGAAATCAACTATCAAAATAAAATTGTGCATGGTCCCTTTAAGGAAATCGGCAGATGACACATCATCAAATGACGTCATCAGTCCCGCTTCTTGTTAATTGGCCAGTAAGCCTGCAGGCTTAAACAAGGCCAATCAAGGAAAAATCACGTCTGTGGAGCGGAGGCAGCTGGGGGCGGAACCGGAAACCGAAAACCAACTGACCCGCACCCATCCCGACAACAAACAGAAAATCACGGCCTTTCTTTCCCTCTCTTTATTTTTATTTGTGTACCCAATTTGATATTGAATAACCATTCTAAATTACACTTCCTTCTCAGTCTTTGTGCTGTCAATTTCAGAATCCTTCAATCTGATTGGTTAAGGAGATATACAGTTGCTTTCCCTGTTCACTCAGATCCCAGATGCCCTGCAGATGCCCATAATTCTGTTAATTTTAAACATTCAATGAGACCATCAACTGCAATTATTTAGCTGAGAGAGACCCTACTCCACTCAATAGAAGTCTCATCCCCAGCTTTTATTGTTCCTTAATTTAGGTTGGTTGGAAACTGCATCTCCTTTCATCCCCTGCTATCTAGAATAAATTGGATTTGTTTGTTTACAAATCTCCTGAATCTTTTGCAATTTCATACCTTATAAAACAGTAGTCATGTATTAAGGGGTTCTAATTATTGAATTATTAGGAAAAACTGTTCTTTTCACCCGATGAACAATAGATTTTCGTTCACCGTCAGCTTCACACGCGTTAAACCTGAACACGTTAAAAAAGAGTTTGCTTAAAGACTTCAACTGAAGAATAATTGTCCCTTGCTGTTTGTGATCTACATAAATGATTTGGTGGAGAATGTAAAAGGTATGATCAGTAAGTTCGCAGATGACACGAAAATTGGTGGGGTGGTAAATTGCGAGGAAAGCCTCAGGCTACAGGACGATATAAACGGGTTGGTCAGATGGGCGGAAAAGTGGCAAATGGAATTTAACCCTGAAAAGTGCGAGGTGATGCATTTTGGACGGACAAATAAGGCAAGGGAATACACAATGAGTGGTAGGACACTAGGAAGTACAGAGGGTCAGAGGGACCTTGGTGTACATGTACATAGATCCCTGAAGGCAGCGGAACAGGTAGATAAGGTGGTTAAAAAGGCATATGGGATACTTGCCTTCATTAGCCAAGGCATAGAGTATAAGAGCAGGGAGGTTATGATGGAGCTGTACAAAACGCTGGTAAGGCCACAGCTGGAGTACTGTGTGCAGTTCTGGTTGCCTCACTATAGGAAGGATGTGATTGCACTGGAGAGGGTGCAGAGGAGATTTACCAGGATGTTACCTGGGCTGGAGTGCCTCAGCTATGAAGAGAGACTGAACAGGCTGGGGTTGTTTTCCTTGGAGCGAAGAAGGCTGAGGGGGGACCTGATTGAGGTGTACAAAATGATGAGGGGCATAGATAGGGTAGATAAAGAGGAACTTTTCCCCTTAGTAGGGGGGTCAATAACAAGGGGGCATAGATTCAAGGTAAGGGGCAGGAGGTTTAGAGGGGATTTGAGGAGGAACTTTTTCACCCAGAGGGTGGTTGGAGTCTGGAACTCACTGCCTGAAAGGGTGGTAGAGGCAGGAACCCTCACAACATTCAAGAAGCATTTGAATGAGCACTTGAAATGCCATTGCATACAAGGCTATGGACCAAATGCTGGAAAATGGGATTAGATTGGGCAGGGCTTGATGGACGGCGCAGACACGGTGGGCCGAAGGGCCTCTTTCTGTGCTGTATAATTCTATGACTCTATAATAATAGATATGGATAGGTTGAATTTGCACACTCTTTAATCCTTGATCTATTAATCCACCTTATAACTGTCTATCTAATATCTGACAGTGTTTATGAAGCCTAGAGGGCTAATGCTGATCCTCTTTTTGCTAATGCTAATACAACTGATCAAGAATAGCCATTAATGCTCTTGTTTGCTCAAATTATCCAGGCCTTCTACGTCAAAAAACAAACTTCTTTCTCATCATACTAATGCAAACAGTGTTTAGGCATGTTGCTCAAGCTATCAGGAGAACTCTCTGCTCTACTTTGAATAGTGTCATGGGATCTTTAACATCGTGGATGACACCTCATATTAAGATTTCAACTGAAGGACTGTATCTCCAATAATGGAGCACTCCCTCAGGACAGCACTGGAGTGTCAGCTGGATTGTGTGCTCAAGCCCACAAACTTCTAACCCAACATTTCTCCTAATACCACCTAGGGCTCAATTTTAACAGCCCTGAGGAGGCGGGTTTGGAGGTGTATCAGCTGCTAAAATCGGAAAAAATGGCTTCAGACACCCAACCCGCCTCCATCCCGCTCCCACGTGATTTTTGTGAGTGACTGTTCAGCTGCTCACAAACTGAACCGACTCCAACCAGTGGGACAGGCAGTTAAGGCGGTTAAGAGCCTGCTATCTGCCTTGGTAATCCTATTTTGACAGAGGTTTCCCATTTCTGTGCCTCTGGCTCCTGTTTCCCGTCTTGTCAGAAACAGTCTAGCTGCAAGGAGACGAGTTGGTGGAGGACATGATATGTAGTCATTATTGGTGCAGAACTTTAAAAGCGCTCTTGTAACATGGCTGGCATTCAAATGCAACAACTTTTTTGTTGGAGGTTTGGGATAAGATTTTGCAAATCTACTGACCGTGTGACTGGTCAAGCTGACACACATCTAGGGGTTGATTTTCCTGGAGCCATCAGGCGTGTGGGGGGGGGGAAATCCTGAATTTGGGGGTCCCGACACCATCCCGCCCAAAACACCGCCCCACGCAAGTTTCAGGGACGGCGGATACCCGCCCCGCACTGGGACCCGCCGAAACCAGGCGGGAAGTGATTAGTGCCAATTAGTGACAGGTAGTTAACAGGCAGTTTTTAGCCTAATCCCTATTTTGAGGGGTTTCGTGTGGGATTCCCGATGGCTCCAAACCACGCCAGGTTAGAGCAGGCGGGCCGTCGGGTTGAAGGAGTTGGAGGGGTCGTGATGTCGGTGCTCAGGTGAGTGATGGGTGCATGAGTGCAAAGGTAAGTGTGTTTGGTGTGTCTAAAGTGTGTAAAGAACTTTTACTTACCTGTACTTACCTTAAAAGCCTTTCTTCCTGTAGGCGTCGGGAGCCCATCACTCAGCCAGCACTTAAAGCTGAACGGCTGCGACCTGTGGAAAAGTGACAGCCTTCAGCTTTGAGTGCTGCTGAGAGTTCTAACTGAATCTGTGCAGAAGGACTCATGTTTGAACTCAGACTGTCAGTGTTTCACAGCTTCAAACAGCTTTGAAACACTGATATTTCATCTGTCAAGAACTCTTGACAGATGAAATTGCAATCTGCGACGTCACCTGTTGCTGGGTGGCCCTTAATTGGACTGCTGAGCCTGCTGGGCAGGCTCAACAAGGTCAATCAAGGGAAAATCACGCGGATTGGCCGGATGTCGAAGTAGGCGGGTTTAAAACCCAAAAGTTGTAGTCCCGCCTTCTTCCCGACAGCTTCAGGAAAATCGACCGCCTACTGTTTGAACTGATTGGAATAATTTCAGGCCACTTTGAGTGTGCGCTTGCAAGCTTCTTGCCTCAAATAAAATCAAAAACAATGGGATGGGAACCATTTACATCCTCTCATCCTGGTCGTCAGATTCGGAGGAAGAGCAGCGTGGCTTAGTGCTGCCAGCTGGACAAGTGGCTCAGCACACAGCCTCCTTGGAGGAAGATGAAGAGGACGAGGAAGAGGAGGAAGGTGAGGACGTGGAGGAGGACGGGGAGTGACGCCTTGTGGGGCCGGATGTGGCCAATCCAGCAGCAGGCGACCACATTGCTGGCCGTCAGGCAAGGGGTGCACTCATCCATGCCAGATTCATGTAAGCTTATTCTTCAACCACAAGTGGCTGGCACATGGAGATGAATATAAGTCCAACATTCTCAAAACCCCAGGTGTCATCTGTCTAATAAACGGTGGTTTGCGCTCAGTGTCACCACCAACATTCTACATGGAAATCACCCTGAGCCCTCACTCTTGAACTTCCATTTCCCAGAACACAGAGGCCACACTTTAGTTGATCTCAGCAGATCATTAAACCTTTTTCCACACTGAACCCATGTGTGTCTGCACACAGACCTCGAGCTCACCCCCTCAGCAATTTGCAGCCAAGCTGCCTTGGTTTGCTGAGGAGGCCTCCTCGTTCCATTTCCAGGAAAGAGGAGCTCCTGACGTCCTCTAACTCCCTCAACAAGAGCATGGAGAGAGCCCTCATTGAACCTGGGTGCAGCCTTAGTTATTGGGGCTGCCATTCCTGCAGCAGCCAGCACCTTTAAGAGAAAAACACATTAATATTACTAAGCCAATGATTGGAACAAATCTGGCATCTTTTTCATTTCATAGTCAGATAATAAATGGATATATAAAAAAATGATAAATATCTTTCTGCAATAATATGACCAGCAATTTCATTCATTAAATTTTGTTCAGCACAAACGCTGTCAACTCCCCTTTCTATATAATACAGCACCAGTCCATCCCATTGACATTTTTCCAAAGGGGACATGGCCCCTTTAAATTTTCATCCAAATAACACGTCACCAGATGCGAGAAACTGACAGCCTCCAAGCAATTGCCTGGAGGGACTCACATGTCAGCCGTAATGAGGCCAATCAAGCCAAAATAGTTAGTTCTGGGAGGCGGCAGCCGGGAGCGGGTCAGAAAGCCTCCGAGCAGCGGGCCCGCCCTCAAACCACCTCCATTAGTAAAATTGCGGCCCAAATGACAGATTAACCAGCCATTCATTTTATTGTTGCTTTAGGATATTGTTGGAATGACTGCTATGTCATTGCAGTTATTTCAATTGTACATCATCAATTCTCCTTATCTTCATAATCAGTGAATGTTCATTTTGTATGCAGATAGTACAGGCCAAGCAGATTTACTCGTAATGTATCCTACACCTAACGGGAACTGCTCTTCATCATTAACTGGCAAGAAATAAAACAAACTCACAGTTACAAAAACAAAATGAATCTGTTTCTTTCTGAAAATGCTTGATTGTTAAAATGTAATAATCACTGTTTATAACTATGCACAGAAAAGCTAGTCATTAAATATTTTGGAATATTTTTAACTTGGTTTTCACAGGGCGCATGGAATATTCATCACCAAAAGTAATTCAAGAGGCAAAAGCAGAATACTGCGGATGTTGGAGATGTGAAATAAAAATAGAAAATGCTAGGTATACACAGCAGGTCAGGCAGCATCTGTGGAGAGAGAAACAGAGTTAACAGCCATGATTTTGCAAATGGATATGGCTTGGGAGCAGGTCAGCTGGTTTCCTGGTTCCAGTCCCGCCCCCACTG